>NC_083760.1:39315614-39675523 GCF_963514075.1 Conger conger
ACAAACATGATAAAAACATCACTTCCGTTGCCAGATGGTGGCGCTATAACATTGATTTCTTCTTGGTATATGGATGTGATTACACTCTAACAGTGAACATATTTGTAAAATATCAGCCAGATCAGACAATGTAGACCATGAATTTATGGCTACTTCCTGTTGGCGCGGCGTGACATGAAAATTGTACGCCTCGCCATGACCATACCGTTTGAGATATCAAAAATATCCTTTGGAATTAGTATCATGACTATCCTCAGACCACTTTGACCCCATTTCGTGTGAATGCAATGAACCCCCTAGGAGGAGTACTTAAAAGTGTAGTACGTGTAAAATGCACAAAATTCAAAATGGCTGACTTCCTGTTCACATATTTGATTTGATGCGAATGAGAAATGTGTTTGTCCACAAGAGGCCCACATGCATACCAAATTAGGTGAAGGTAGCTCAAAGTGCCTGTCCACAATAGAAGACAAAGCATTAGGGGGCGCTGTGGAGTCCCTTGGCCACGCCCAGGTCTGAGCATCTGATACATCCTGACAGCCAACACTTCTCATGTGTGTGCAAAATTCCATGAGTTTCCATCCATGGCAAGCACCTCAAAAATGCAAAATACATTTAAAAAAAAGAGAATAATAATTATAGGGGGCGCTGTCTAGCCACGCCCCGATTGATATGTATATATTTAATATTGTACTCCAACAGTGAACATATTTATAAAATATCAGCCAGATCGGACGATGTCGAAAAAAAAATCATTTTTTTGCACGCAATATGTGTACTGTACGACTCGCCATTTCCATACCGTTTGAGATATCAAAAATCCCTTCACAGCTTATGGTCAGGACTATCCTAAGATCATGCTGACCACATTTCGTGTGAATGTGATGAATGCCCTAGCAGGAAGGCATACAAATATGATAAAGACCTCACTTCCTGTTGCCAGATGGTGGCGCTATAACATTGACCCGTTCTTGGGATATGGATGTGATTATACTCCAACAATAAACATATTTCTAAAATATCAGCCAGATCAGACAATGTGGACCATGAAATTACAGCCACTTCCTGTTGGCGCCGCGTGACATAAAAATTCTACGCCTCCCTAGGACCGTCCCGTTTCAGCTATCAAAAATATCCTGGCAATTTAGCATCATGAATATCCTGAGACCATTCTGACCACAGGTGGTGTGAATGTGATGAACCCCCTAGGAGGAGTACTTAAAAGTGCAGTACGTGTAAAACGCACAAAATCCAAAATGGCTGACTTCCTGTTTGTATATTTGATTAGATGCGAATTAGAAATGTGTTTAGGCCGAGGAGTGCTATATGCGTACTAAATTTTGTGAAGGTAGCTCAAAGTGCCTGCCCACAATAGATGACAATGCGATAGGGGGCGCTGTGGAGTTCCTCAGCGACGCCCAGGTCTGAGCATCTGAGCAATCCTGACAGCCACCACTTCTGATGTGTGTGCAAAATTGCGTGAGTTTTCATCCATGGCAAGCACCTCAAAAATGCACAAAACATTGAAAAAAAAAGAATAATAATAATAAATATAGCTGCAAGCAGCAATGAACGGGCCCAAGCACCATGGGCGCAACCGCCTTGGTGGCATAGTTGTGCCAATGACATGTTTCACAATATGTACACACTTTGGAAATAATCACCTTCCTGGACAACGTATAGTGTGCACAGGAATTCCCCTTTGATCAATGAAGATGTTGCTGCTGCTATTGGAATGCATCAATGATATAAGCCTCACTTCCTATTGCCAGATGGTGGCGCTATAATATTGAGCCGTGTATGGTTTATGGATTTGATTACACTCCAATAATTAACATATTTGTACATTTTCAGCCAAATTGGAAGATGTCAAGTAAAATTAAAGCCACTTCCTGTTGCCAGATGGTGGTGCTATGCCATTGAGCCTTTCTTGGAATATGGATTTGATTACACTCCAACACTGAGCATCTGTGTAAAGTTGCAGTCACATCAGACATTGGAGAATTTAAGTATGACCACTTCCTGTTTGTCTGGCATGATGTGTTTTTTATGTGCCTGACCATAGCTATATCATCCCAGTAAATCAAAAATCTGTTTTGTCAGGACCATCCTAGCATCATGCTGACCACATTTACCGTGAATGTCATGAACCCATTGAAAAATAATGCTTAAGAATGCAATATAAGGCTCACTTCCTGTTGCCAGCGGGTGGCGCTTTGCCATTGAGCCTTTATTGGAAAATGGATGAGATTACACTCCAAAAATGAACATGTGTGAAGTTTCTGCCACATCAGACAATGTAGAATGAAACAAAAATTACTTCTTGCTTGCACATTGTAATAATATGCACCAGTCCTGTATGGAGAGCAGAGATGAATTAATTTCAATAGATTTTACAGCGGGAGGCACAATTTACGCTTGAGAAGTCATTCGGTTATAAATATGCACTCAAAATAAAACCATTGGCGTAAAGAAAGTATTCAACTTCATTGTGGCCGCACCGGGGATGGAACCGAGGACCTTGCATGTCTTAATCCACTGTCTGAACCATTAAGCTGCCCTCTTATACACGTACGCCATCTATTGGCCAAAAGTTGTATGTTTCCTTTTATCTTGGTTAAATAATTTCTCTCCTAAGTGTCGGATAATATTGCAATAAATGTCTAGTTAGCCAGCATCATTCTTTTCCATTTCACCGGTAATTATGCTGCCTGAAACGCATTTGTTCAGCCAAATCTAAAGGAGATGCCAAGTCTCTGCCCTCAATCCGGTATTTTCATATTAAGTCAAAAATTCCTAGCGAAATTGTATGTTCTCTTAATTCGTGTTTAATGACAAGCAAAATAAACTAACATATCTGGCGATTTAACTGAAAGTTTTCTATTCATGTAAACAAACGTAGCTGACCTGTTTTTTGACTCACACAGACAGTGGACAGGCTGGCTGCTGTTAGCCAACGACCTGCATGCCATACCTTTTTTGAACATAACGGTCTCATGTTAACACAGAGTTCGACCAGAGCCATCTGAAACGTTAACGTTTCTTTTTGACTTTTGACTCTTTTAAATATATGCTACTCTCCTGCCAGTTAAAGACAGTCATTAAATGTCTTTAATATTTATTTCAGATATTCAATTCATATAATGAAAATAGATGCAAAGAAACGTCGGGCTGGGTGTTGTCAATACATTTTGTCACGTAGGCTGCAGCTGTAAATCATACATCGTTATGCCTACTGCTGCTAGAAAAAAAGAAAAACCTATCGTTGAAAAATCACTTGAAGGAAGAAAAAAAAAAAGTACCACTTTCAGCAAATAAATGGAATCCCCGTATCAGAAATGGGGGGAAGTTACAGCGACGCAGTTAGTCTGTGAGTAGAATAGATTATGTAGACAATTTCACTGTTTCCACAAAGGAACCAAAAATGTGCTTTTTAACAGGACTTGGTCAGTGTAATGATATAAATGCTAGCATTCGATTATGGTCAACGGTACCGAAAATGCCCGTTGCACCAGCCATCATAACAAATGTCCCAATATAGGATCGATTTAAACCTCTATATATTTTTATTTCACGTTCACAGTGTAGGCGATTGTGTGTATTCCGACGCGAATTACATTTAATTGGGTTACGGCATTCACTTCAATCGAATGAAGTCAAATAGAAACGGCTCGAATTCTTTAATAACGCTTCTTGGTTTTCAAGCCAACTTTCCGAACAGCTGTTTTGTATTGAGTCCTTAAAATGCTACAACACGGTTTTTTATAAACCAAATAACATTGAACGTCATTGCAAGATATATACAATACCAACTTTTGCCAGTAGATGGCAGTCGCGTATTAGAAATGGGAGAGTCATTTGCGACTTGCGTTGAAGTTTTAAGACTGGATATAATGAGTCTCCAGCGAAAATAGTGAACTATTATTGCTTAATGGATGTGATGACACTCCAACAATGAACATATGTGAAAAGTTGTAGCCTCAAAATCAGGCAATGTAGAATGTAATACCTTTTTGAAATTATTTAATACATAATTGTATTAAAACATGAACTGTTTGGGCAGCATTACAAGTTAATTTTAAGGCTGACCATAGCCATACCATTCCAAGATATTAAAAATCAGTTCATAGTTGTGTGTCAGGGCTATAATATCATGCTGACCACATTTTGTGTGAATGTGATGAACCCCCTAGGAAGAGTATTTCAAACTTTGGTACGTGAAAAAACACTTAAAAACACACAAAATCCAAAATAGCTCACTTCCTGTTGGGAAAAGTTAAGGGATGCAAATGAGAAATGTGTGTGTCTTGAGGAGACCCTTATGTCTACCAGACGTGGTGCATTTACGTGAAAGTATATGTCCACAATATTAGAAAAAAGCCATAGGGGGCGCTGTGTAGCCACGCCCAGATGAATGTGGATATGGATGTGATTGCACTCCAAACGTGAATATATTTGTAAAATATCAGCCCGATCAGATGATGTAGAACGGAATTAAGCCCACTTCCTGTTATTGGGCGTAACGTGTGTATTATACGCCTCGCCATTGCCAAACCGTTTGAGATATCAAAAATCCTTTCGTCATTTAGGGTCAGGACTATTCTAAGATCATGATGACTACATTTGGTGTGAATGTGATGAATACCCTAGCAGGAACGCATACAAACATGATAAAAACCTCACTTCCGTTGCCAGATGGTGGCGCTATAACATTGATTTTTTCTTGGTATTTGGATGTGATTACACTCTAACAGTGAACATATTTGTAAAATATCAGCCAGATCAGACAATGTAGAGCATGAATTTATGGCTACTTCCTGTTGGCGCGGGGTGACATGAAAATTGTACGCCTCGCCATGACCATACCGTTTGAGATATCAAAAATATCCTTTGGAATTAGTATCATGACTATCCTGAGACCACTTTGACCACATTTCGTGTGAATGCAATGAACCCCCTAGGAGGAGTACTTAAAAGTGTAGTACGTGTAAAATGCACAAAATTCAAAATGGCTGACTTCCTGTTCACATATTTGATTTGATGCGAAAGAGAAATGTGTTTGTCCAGAGGAGCCCCACATGCATACCAAATTAGGTGAAGGTAGCTCAAAGTGCCTGTCCACAATAGAAGACAAAGCATTAGGGGGCGCTGTGGAGTCCCTCGGCAACGCCCAGGTCTGAGCATCTGATACATCCTGACAGCCAACACTTCTCATGTGTGTGCAAAATTCCGTGAGTTTCCATCCATGGCAAGCACCTCAAAAATGCTAAATACATTGAAAAAAAAGAGAATAATAATTATAGGGGGCGCTGTCTAGCCACGCCCCGATTGATATGTATATATTTCATATTGTACTCCAACAGTGAACATATTTGTAAAATATCAGCCAGATCGGACGATGTCGAAAAAAAAGTCATTTTTTTGCACGAAATATGTGTACTGTACGACTCGCCATTTCCATACCGTTTGAGATATAAAAAATCCCTTCACAGCTTATGGTCATGACTATCCTAAGATCATGCTGACCACATTCCGTGTGAATGTGATGAATGCCCTAGCAGGAAGGCATACAAATATGATAAAGACCTCACTTCCTGTTGCCAGATGGTGGCGCTATAACATTGACCCGTTCTTGGGATATGGATGTGATTATACTCCAACACTAAACATATTTCTAAAATATCAGCCAGATCAGACGATGTAGACCATGAAATTATGACCACTTCCTGTTGGCGCGGCGTGACATAAAAATTGCACGCCTCGCCATGACCATCCCGTTTGAGCTATCAAAAATATCCTGGCAATTTAGCATCATGAATATCCTGAGACCATTCTGACCACAGTTGGTGTGAATGCGATGAACCCCCTAGGAGGAGTACGTAAAAGTGTAGTACGTGTAAAACACACAAAATCCAAAATAGCTCACTTCCTGTTCGCATATTTGCATCAATGCGAATGAGAAATGTGTTTGAATTGAGGAGCCACACATGGTTACCAAATTAGTTTCATGTAGTTCAAAGTGCCTGCCCACAATAGACAACAATGCAATGGGGGGGGGGGGGGTTAGCGCAATAGGGGGCGCTGTGGAGTCTCTCGGCCACACCCAAATCTGAGCATCTGATAGATCCTGACGGCCACCACTTCTGATGTGTCTGCAAAATTTCAAGACTTTTTAGCCATGGCAAGGCCCTCAAAAATGCCCATTTGACGGAAGAGAAAGAATAATAATAATAATAATAATAATAATAATAATAATAAATATAGCTGCAAGCAGCAATGAACGGGCCCAAGCACCATGGGCGCAACCGCCTTGGTGGCATAGTTGTGCCAATGACATGTTTCACAATATGTACACACTTTGGAAATAATCAGCTTCCTGGACAACGTATAGTGTGCACAGGAATTCCACTTTGATCAATGAAGATGTTGCTGCTGCTATTGGAATGTATCAATGATATAAGCCTCACTTCCAATTGCCAGTTGGTGGCGCTATAATATTGAGCCATGTATGGTTCATGGATTTGATTACACTCCAATAATTAACATATTTGTACATTTTCAGCCAAATTGGAAGATGTCGAGTAAATTTAAAGTCACTTCCTGTTGCCAGATGGTGGCGCTATAACATTGAGCCATTTTTGGTATATGGATTTAATTACACTCCAATAATAAAAATATTTCTATATTTTCAGCCACATCGGAAGATGTCCAGTGAAATTAAGGCCACTTCCTTTTGCCAGATGGTGGCGCTATGCCATTGAGCCTTTATTGGTATATGGATGAGATTACACTCCAAAAATGAACATGTGTGAAGTTTCAGCCACATCAGACAATGTAGAATGAAACAAAAATAACTTCTTGCTTGCACATTGTGATAACATGCTCCAGTCCTGTATGGAGAGCAGAGATGAATTAATTTCCATAGATTTTACAGCGGGAGGCACAATTTATGCTTGAGAAGTCATTTGGTTATAAATATGCACTCAAAATAAAACCATTGGCTTAAAGAAACTATTCAACTTTATTGTGGCCGCACCGGGGATGGAACCGCGGACCGTGCATGCCTTACTCCACTGCATGAACCATTAAGCTAAACTGCCCTCTTATACACGTACGCCGTCTATTGGCCAAAAGTTGTATGTTTCCTTTTATCTTGGTTAAATAATTTCTCTATGAAGTGTCTGATAATATTGCATTAAACGTCGAGTTAGCCAGCATCATTCTTTTCCATTTCAACGGTAATTATGCTGCCTGACACGCATTTGTTCTGCCAAATCTAAAGGAGATGCCAAGTCTCTGCCCTCAATCCGGTATTTTCATATTAAGTCAAAAATTCCTAGCGAAATTGTATGTTCTCTTAATTCGTGTTTAATGACAAGCAAAATAAACTAACATAGCTGGCGATTTAACAGAAAGTTTTCTATTCCTGTAAACCAACGTAGCTGACCTGTTTTTTGACTCACACAGACAGTGGACAGGCTGGCTGCTGTTAGCCCATGCCTCTCATCTCGCAACGACCTGCATGAGATACCATTGTTGAACATAACGGTCTCATGTTAACACAGAGTTCGACCAGAGCCACCTCAAACGCTCACGTTTCTTTTTGACTTCATGTCTTAATCTTTTAAATATATGATACTCTCCTGCCAGTTAAAGACAGTCATTAAATGTCTTTAATATTTATTTCAGATATGCAATTCATATAATGAAAATAGATGCAAAGAAACGTCGGGCTGGGTGTTGTCAATACATTTTGTCACGTAGGCTGCAGCTGTAAATCATACATCGTTATGCCTACTGGCTCGCAAGAAAAAAACAAAAACCTATCGTTGAAAAATCACTTGAAGGAATAAAAATAAAAAAATAACCACTTTCTACCAATAAATGGAATCCTCGTATCAGAAATGGGGGGAAGTTACAGCGACGCAGTTAGTCTGTGAGTAGAATAGATTGTGTAGACAACTTCACCGTTTCCACAAATTAACCAAAAATGTGCTTTTTAACAGGACTTGGTCAGTGTAATGATGTAAATGCTAGCATTCGATTATGGTCAACGGTCCCGAAAATGCCTGTTGCACCAGCCATCATAACAAATGTCCCAATACAGGATCGATTTAAACCTCTATATATTTTTATTTCACGTTCACAGTGTAGGCTATTATGTGTATTCCGACGCGAATTACATTTAATTGGGTTACGGCATTCACTTCAATCGAATGAAGTCAAATAGAAACGGCTCGAATTCCTTAATAACGCTTCTTGGTTTTCAAGCCAACTTTCCGAACAGCTGTTTTGTATTGAGTCCTTAAAATGCTACAACACGGTTTTTTTTAAGCCAAATAAAATTTAACGTCATTGCAAGATATGCATTATATGTGTTAATCTTTGAAATATATGCTACTTTCCTGCCAGTAAAAGCCTGTCTTTTATTTTAGTTATTCAATCCATATAATTAAGGTAGATGAGAAAAAACGTTGCTGTGGGCTGGGTGTTGTCAGTACATTTTGTCACGTAGGCTGCCGCTGTTACTCATACATCGTTATGGTTACTGGCTCGCAAAAAGAAACAATCACTTTATCCAAGAAAAAGAGAAACAATACCAACTTTTGGCAGTAGATGGCAGTCGCGTATTAGAAATGGGAGAGTCAGTTGCGACTTGCGTTGAAGTTTTAAGACTGGATATAATGGGTCTCCAGCGAAAATAGTGAACTATTATTGCTTAATGCATGTGATGACACTCCAACAATGAAAATATGTGAAAAGTTGTAGCCTCAAAATCAGGCAATGTAGAATTCAATACCTTTTTGAAATGATTTAATACATAATTTTCCTGTTTGGGCAGCATTACAAGTTAATTTTAAGGCTGACCATAGCCATACCATTCCAAGATATTAAAAATCAGTTCATAGTTGTGTGTCAGGGCTATAATATCATGCTGACCACATTTTGTGTGAATGTGATGAACCCCCAAGGAAGAGTATTTCAAACTTTGGTATGTGAAAAAACACTTAAAAACACACAAAATCCAAAATAGCTCACTTCCTGTTGGGAAAAGTTAAGGGATGCAAATGAGAAATGTGTGTGTCTTGAGGAGACCCTTATGCCAACCAGACGTGGTGCATTTACGTGAAAGTATATGTCCACAATATTAGAAAAAAGCCATAGGGGGCGCTGTGTAGCCACGCCCAGATGAATGTGGATATGGATGTGATTGCACTCCAAAAGTGAATATATTTGTAAAATATCAGCCCGATCAGATGATGTAGAACGGAATTAAGCTCACTTCCTGTTTTTGGGCGTAACGTGTGTATTATACGCCTCGCCATTGCCAAACCGTTTGAGATATCAAAAATCCTTTCGTCATTTAGGGTCAGGACTATTCTCAGATCGTGATGACTACATTTGGTGTGAATGTGATGAATACTCTAGCAGGAACGCATACAAACATGATAAAAACCACACTTCCGTTGCCAGATGGTGGCGCTATAACATTGATTTCTTCTTGGTATATGGATGTGATTACACTCTAACAGTGAACATATTTGTAAAATATCAGCCAGATCAGACAATGTAGACCATGAATTTATGGCTACTTCCTGTTGGCGCGGCGTGACATGAAAATTTTACGCCTCGCCATGACCATTCCCTTTGAGATATCAAAAATATCCTTTGGAATTAGTATCATGACTATCCTGAGACCACTTTGACCACATTTCGTGTGAATGCAATGAACCCCCTAGGAGGAGTACTTAAAAGTGTAGTACGTGTAAAATGCACAAAATTCAAAATGGCTGACTTCCTGTTCACATATTTTATTTGATGCGAATTAGAAATGTGTTTGTCCAGAGGAGGCCCACATGCATATTAAATTAGGTGAAGGTAGCTCAAAGTGCCTGTCCACAATAGAAGACAAAGCATTAGGGGGCGCTGTGGAGTCCCTCGGCCACGCCCAGGTCTGAGCATCTGAAACATCCTGACAGCCAACACTTCTCATGTGTGTGCAAAATTCTGTGAGTTTCCATCCATGGCAAGCACCTCAAAAATGCAAAATACATTGAAAAAAAAGAGAATAATAATTATAGGGGGCGCTGTCTAGCCACGCCCCGATTGATATGTATATATTTCATATTGTACTCCAACACTGAACATATTTGTAAAATATCAGCCAGATCGGACGATGTCAAAAAAAAAGTCATTTTTTTGCACGCAATATGTGTACTGTACGACTCGCCATTTCCATACCGTTTGAAATATCAAAAATCCCTTCACAGCTTATGGTCATGACTATCCTAAGATCATGCGGACCACATTTCGTGTGAATGTGATGAATGCCCTAGCAGGAAGGCATACAAATATGATAAAGACCTCACTTCCTGTTGCCAGATGGTGGCGCTATAACATTGACCCGTTCTTGGGATATGGATGTGATTATACTCCAACAATAAACGTATTTCTAAAATATCAGCCAGATCAGACGATGTAAACCATGAAATTACGGCCACTTCCTGTTGGCGTGGCGTGACATAAAAATTCTACGCCTCCCCAGGACCGTCCCGTTTGAGCTATCAAAAATATCCTGGCAATTTAGCATCATGAATATCCTGAGACCATTCTGACCACAGGTGGTGTGAATGTGATGAACCCCCTAGGAGGAGTACTTAAAAGTGCAGTACGTGTAAAACGCACAAAATCCAAAATGTCTGACTTCCTGTTTTTATATTTGATTAGATGCGAATGAGAAATGTGTTTGGACCGAGGAGTGCTATACGCGTACTAAATTTTGTGAAGGTAGCTCAAAGTGCCTGCCCACAATAGATGACAATGCGATAGGGGGCGCTGTGGAGTCCCTCAGCCACGCCCAGGTCTGAGCATCTGAGACACCCTGACAGCCACCACTTCTGATGTGTGTGCAAAATTCTGTGAGTTTTCATCCATGGCAAGCACCTCAAAAATGCACAAAACATTGAAAAAAAAAGAATAATAATAATAATAATAATAATAATAATAATAATAATAATAATCCTTCCAATAACAATAGGGTCCTTCGCACCCTACGGTGCTTGGGCCCTAATAATAATAATCCTTCCAATAACAATAGGGTCCTTCGCACCCTACGGTGCTTGGGCCCTAATAATAATAATCCTTCCAATAACAATAGGGTCCTTCGCACCCTACGGTGCTTGGGCCCTAATAATAATAATAATAATAATAATAATAATAATAATCTTTACAATAACAATAGGGTCCTTCGCACCCTACGGTGCTTGGGCCCTAAATATAGCTGCAAGCAGCAATGAACGGGCCCAAGCACCATGGGCGCAACCGCCTTGGTGGCACAGTTGTGCCAATGACATGTTTCACAATATATACACACTTTGGAAATAATCACCTTCCTCGACAACGAATAGTGTGCACAGGAATTCCCCTTTTATCAATGAAGATGTTGCTGCTGCTATTGGAATGCATCAATGATATAAGCCTCACTTCCTATTGCCAGATGGTGGCGCTATAATATTGAGCTGTGTATGGTTTATGGATTTGATTTCACTCCAAAAATGAACATATTTGTACATTTTCAGCCAAATTGGAAGATGTCGAGTAAAATTAAAGCCACTTCCTGTTGCCAGATGGTGGCGCTATAATATTGAGCCGTGTATGGTTTATGGATTTGATTACACTCCAATAATTAACATATTTGTACATTTTCAGCCAAATTGGAAGATGTCAAGGTAAATTAAAGCCACTTCCTGTTGCCAGATGGTGGCGCTATGCCATTGAGCCTTTCTTGGTATATGGATGAGATTACACTCCAAAAATGAACATGTGTGAAGTTTCTGCCACATCAGACAATGTAGAATGAAACAAAAATTACTTCTTGCTTGCACATTGTAATAATATGCTCCAGTCCTGTATGGAGAGCAGAGATGAATTAATTTCCATAGATTTTACAGCGGGAGGCACAATTTACGCTTGAGAAGTCATTCGGTTATAAATATGCACTCAAAATAAAACCATTGGCGTGAAGAAACTATTCAACTTTATTGTAGCCGCACCGGGGATGGAACCGCGGACCTTGCATGTCTTAATCCACTGTCTGAACCATTAAGCTATACTGCCCTCTTATACACGTACGCCATCTATTGGCCAAAGGTTGTATGTTTCCTTTTATCCTGGTTAAATAATTTCTCTCCGAAGTGTCGGATAATATTGCATTAAACGTCGAGTTAGCCAGCATCATTCTTTTCCATTTCACCGGTAATTATGCTGCCTGAAACGCATTTGTTCAGCCAAATCTAAAGGAGATGCCAAGTCTCTGCCCTCAATCCGGTATTTTCATATTAAGTCAAAAATTCCTAGCGAAATTGTATGTTCTCTTAATTCGTGTTTAATGACAAGCAAAATAAACTAACATATCTGGCGATTTAACTGAAAGTTTTCTATTCAGGTAAACAAACGTAGCTGACCTGTTTTTTGACTCACACAGACAGTGGACAGGCTGGCTGCTGTTAGCCAATGCGCGTCATCTCGCAACGACCTGCATGCCATACCTTTGTTGAACATAACGGTCTCATGTTAACACAGAGTTCGACCAGAGCCATCTCAAACGTTAACGTTTCTTTTTGACTTTTGACTCTTTTAAATATATGCTACTCTCCTGCCAGTTAAAGACAGTCATTAAATGTCTTTAATATTTATTTCAGATATTCTATTCATATAATGAAAATAGATGCAAAGAAACGTCGGGCTGGGTGTTGTCAATACATTTTGTCACGTAGGCTGCAGCTGTAAATCATACATCGTTATGCATACTGTCTCGCTAGAAAAAAAACAAAAACATATCGTTGAAAAATCACTTAATAAAAATAAAAGTTCCACTTTCTGCCAATAAATGGAATCCCCGTATCAGAAATGGGGGGAAGTTACAGCGACGCAGTTAGTCTGTGAGTAGAATAGATTGTGTAGACAACTTCACTGTTTCCACAAAGGAACCAAAAATGTGCTTTTTAACAGGACTTGGTCAGTGTAATGATATAAATGCTAGCATTCGATTAGGGTTAACGGTACCGAAAATGCCCGTTGCACCAGCCATCATAACAAATGTCCCAATATAGGATCGATTTAAACCTCTATATATTTTTATTTCACGTTGACAGTGTAGGCTATTATGTGTATTCCGGAATTCGGCATTACGGCATTCACTTCAACCGAATGAAGTCAAATAGAAACGGCTCGAATTCCTTAATAAGGCTTCTTGGTTTTCAAGCTAACTTTTCGAACAGCTGTTTTGTATTGAGTCCTTAAAATGCTACAACACGGTTTTTTTTAAACCAAATAACATTGAACGTCATTGCAAGATATATGCAATACCAACTTTTGCCACTAGATGACAGTCGCGTATTAGAAATGGGAGAGTCATTTGCGACTTGCGTTGAAGTTTTAAGACTGGATATAATGAGTCTCCAGCGAAAATAGTGAACTATTATTGCTTAATGGATGTGATGACACTCCAACAATGAACATATGTGAAAAGTTGTAGCCTCAAAATCAGGCAATGTAGAATTTAATACCTTTTTGAAATTATTTAATACATAATTGTATTAAAACATGAACTGTTTGGGCAGCATTACAAGTTTATTTTAAGGCTGACCATAGCCATATCATTCCAAGATATTAAAAATCAGTTCATAGTTGTGTGTCAGGGCTATAATATCATGCTGACCACATTTTGTGTGAATGTGATGAACCCCCTAGGAAGAATATTTCAAAGTTTGGTACGTGAAAAAACACTTAAAAACACACAAAATCCAAAATAGCTCACTTCCTGTTGGGAAAAGTTAAGGGATGCAAATGAGAAATGTGTGTGTCTTGAGGAGACCCTTATGCCTACCAGACGTGGTGCATTTACGTGAAAGTATATGTCCACAATATTAGAAAAAAGCCATAGGGGGCGCTGTGTAGCCACGCCCAGATGAATGTGGATATGGATGTGATTGCACTCCAAAAGTGAATATATTTGTAAAATATCAGCCGGATCAGATGATGTAGAACGGAATTAAGCCCACTTCCTGTTTTTGGGCGTAACGTGTGTATTATACGCCTCGCCATTGCCAAACCGTTTGAGATATCAAAAATCCTTTCGTCATTTAGGGTCAGGACTATTCTAAGATCATGATGACTACATTTGGTGTGAATGTGATGAATACCCTAGCAGGAACGCATACAAACATGATAAAAACCTCACTTCCTGTTGCCAGATGGTGGCGCTATAACATTGATTTCTTCTTGGTATATGGATGTGATTACACTCTAACAGTGAACATATTTGTAAAATATCAGCCAGATCAGACAATGTAGACCATGAATTTATGGCTACTTCCTGTTGGCGCGGCGTGACATGAAAATTGTATGCCTCGCCATGACCATACCGTGTAAGATATCAAAAATATCCTTTGGAATTAGTATCATGACTATCCTGAGACCACTTTGACCACATTTCGTGTGAATGCAATGAACTCCCTAGGAGGAGTACTTAAAAGTGTAGTACGTGTAAAATGCACAAAATTCAAAATGGCTGACTTCCTGTTCACATATATGATTCGATGCGAATGAGCAATGTGTTTGTCCAGAGGAGGCCCACAGGCATACCAAATTAGGTGAAGGTAGCTCAAAGTGCCTGTCCAAAATAGAAGACAAAGCATTAGGGGGCGCTGTGGAGTCCCTCGGCCACGCCCAGGTCTGAGCATCTGATACCTCCTGACAGCCAACACTTGTCATGTGTGTGCAAAATTCCGTGAGTTTTCATCCATGGCAAGCACCTCAAAAATGCAAAATACATTGAAAAAAAAGAGAATAATAATTATAGGGGGCGCTGTCTAGCCACGCCCCGATTGATATGTATATATTTCATATTGTACTCCAACAGTGAACATATTTGTAAAATATCAGCCAGATCGGACAATGTCGAAAAAAAAGTCATTTTTTTGCACGCAATATGTGTACTGTACGACTCGCCATTTCCATACCGTTTGAGATATCAAAAATCCCTTCACAGCTTATGGTCATGACTATCCTAAGATCATGCGGACCACATTTCGTGTGAATGTGATGAATGCCCTAGCAGGAAGGCATACAAATATGATAAAGACCTCACTTCCTGTTGCCAGATGGTGGCGCTATAACATTGAGCCGTTCTTGGGATATGGATGTAATTATACTCCAACAATAAATGTATTTCTAAAATATCAGCCAGATCAGACAATGTAGACCATGAAATTACGGCCACTTCCTGTCGGCGAGGCGTGACATAAAAATTCTACGCCTCCCAAGGACCGTCCCGTTTGAGCTATCAAAAATATCCTGGCAATTTAGCATCATGAATATCCTATGACCATTCTGACCACAGGTGGTCTGAATGTGATGAACCCCCTAGGAGGAGTACTTAAAAGTGCAGTACGTGTAAAACGCACAAAATCCAAAATGGCTGACTTCCTGTTTGTATATTTGATTAGATGCGAATTAGAAATGTGTTTGGTCCGAGGAGTGCTATATGCGTACTAAATTTGGTTAAGGTAGCTCAAAGTGCCTGCCAACAATAGAAGACAATGCGATAGGGGGCGCTGTGGAGTCCCTCGGCCACGCCCAGGTCTGAGCATCTAAGCGATCCTGAAGGTCCTCATTTCTGATGTGTGTGCAAAATTCCCAGACTTTTTATGCATGGCAAGCACCTCAAAAAGGCCCATTTGCATATAGAAAAAAGAATAATAATAATAAATATAGCTGCAAGCAGCAATGAACGGGCCCAAGCACCATGGGCGCAACCGCCTTGGTGGCACAGTTGTGCCAATGACATGTTTCACAATATGTACACACTTTGGAAATAATCACCTTCCTGGACAACGAATAGTGTGCACAGGAATTCCCCTTTGATCAATGAAGATGTTGCTGCTGCTATTGGAATGCATCAATGATATAAGCCTCACTTCCTATTGCCAGATGGTGGCGCTATAATATTGAGCTGTGTATGGTTTATGGATTTTATTTCACTCCAAAAATGAACATATTTGTACATTTTCCTGCCAAATTGGAAGATGTCCAGTAAAATTAAAGCCACTTCCTGTTGCCAGATGGTGGCGCTATAATATTGAGCCGTGTATGGTTTATGAATTTGATTACACTCCAATAATTAACATATTTGTAAATTTTCAGCCAAATTGGAAGATGTCAAGTAAAATTAAAGCCACTTCCTGTTGCCAGATGGTGGCGCTATGCCATTGAGCCTTTCTTGGTATATGGATGAGATTACACTCCAAAAATGAACATGTGTGACGTTTCTGCCACATCAGACAATGTAGAATGAAACAAAAATTACTTCTTGCTTGCACATTGTAATAATATGCTCCAGTCCTGTATGGAGAGCAGAGATGAATAAATTTCAATAGATTTTACAGCGGGAGGCACAATTTACGCTTGAGAAGTCATTCGGTTATAAATATGCACTCAAAATAAAACCATTGGCGTAAAGAAACTATTCAACTTTATTGTGGCCGCACCGGGGATGGAACTGCGGACCTTGCATGTCTTAATCCACTGTCTGAACCATTAAGCTATACTGCCCTCTTATACACGTACGCCATCTATTGGCCAAAAGTTGTATGTTTCCTTTTATCCTGGTTAAATAATTTCTCTCCGAAGTGTCGGATAATATTGCATTAAACGTCGAGTTAGCCAGCATCATTCTTTTCCATTTCACCGGTAATTATGCTGCCTGAAACGCATTTGTTCAGCCAAATCTAAAGGAGATGCCAAGTCTCTGCCCTCAATCCGGTATTTTCATATTAAGTCAAAAATTCCTAGCGAAATTGTATGTTCTCTTAATTCGTGTTTAATGACAAGCAAAATAAACTAACATATCTGGCGATTTAACTGAAAGTTTTCTATTCATGTAAACAAACGTAGCTGACCTGTTTTTTTGACTCACACAGACAGTGTACTGGCTGGCTGCTGTTAGCCCGTGCGCGTCATCTCGCAACGACCTGCATGCCATACCTTTGTTGAACATAACGGTCTCATGTTAACACAGAGTTCGACCAGAGCCATCTCAAACGTTAACGTTTCTTTTTTACTTTTGACTCTTTTAAATATATGCTACTCTCCTGCCAGTTAAAGACAGTCATTAAATGTCTTTAATATTTATTTCAGATATTCTATTCAAAAATGAAAATAGATGCAAAGAAACGTCGGGCTGGGTGTTGTCAATACATTTTGTCACGTAGGCTGCAGCTGTAAATCATACATCGTTATGCCTACTGGCTCGCTAGAAAAAGAACAAAAACCTATCGTTGAAAAATCACTTGAAGGAAGAAAAATATAAAAGTTCCACTTTCTGCCAATAAATGGAATCCCCGTATCAGAAATGGGGGGAAGTTACAGCGACACAGTTAGTCTGTGAGTAGAATAGATTGTGTAGACAACTTCACTGTTTCCACTAAGGTGATGTGCTTTTTAACAGGACTTGGTCAGTGTAATGATATAAATGCTAGCATTCGATTATGGTCAACGGTACCGAAAATGCCCGTTGCACCAGCCATCATAACAAATGTCCCAATACAGGATCGATTTAAACCTCTATATATTTTTATTTCACGTTGACAGTGTAGGCTATTATGTGTATTCCGACGCGAATTACATTTAATTGGGTTACGGCATTCACTTCAACCGAATGAAGTCAAATAGAAACGGCTCGAATTCCTTAATAAGGCTTCTTGGTTTTCAAGCTAACTTTCCGAACAGCCGTTTTGTATTGAGTCCTTAAAATGCTACAACACGTTTTTTTTTAAACCAAATAACATTGAACGTCATTGCAAGATATGCAATACCAACTTTTGCCAGTAGATGGCAGTCGCGTATTAGAAATGGGAGAGTCATTTGCGACTTGCGTTGAAGTTTTAAGACTGGATATAATGAGTCTCCAGCGAAAATAGTGAACTATTATTGCTTAATGGATGTGATGACACTCCAACAATGAACATATGTGAAAAGTTGTAGCCTCAAAATCAGGCAATGTAGAATTGAATACCTTTTTGAAATTATTTAATACATAATTGTATTAAAACATGAACTGTTTGAGCAGCATTACAAGTTAATTTTAAGGCTGACCAGAGCCATACCATTCCAAGATATTAAAAATCAGTTCATAGTTGTGTGTCAGGGCTATAATATCATGCTGACCACATTTTGTGTGAATGTGATGAACCCCCTAGGAAGAGTATTTCAAAGTTTGGTATGTGAAAAAACACTTAAAAACACACAAAATCCAAAATAGCTCACTTCCTGTTGGGAAAAGTTAAGGGATGCAAATGAGAAATGTGTGTGTCTTGAGGAGACCCTTATGCCTACCAGACGTGGTGCATTTACGTGAAAGTATATGTCCACAATATTAGAAAAAAGCCATAGGGGGCGCTGTGTAGCCACGCCCAGATGAATGTGGATATGGATGTGATTGCACTCCAAAAGTGAATATATTTGTAAAATATCAGCCCGATCAGATGATGTAGAACGGAATTAAGCCCACTTCCTGTTTTTGGGCGTAACGTGTGTATTATACGCCTCGCCATTGCCAAACCGTTTGAGATATCAAAAATCCTTTCGTCATTTAGGGTCAGGACTATTCTAAGATCATGATGACTACATTTGGTGTGAATGTGATGAATACCCTAGCAGGAACGCATACAAACATGATAAAAACCTCACTTCCGTTGCCAGATGGTGGCGCTATAACATTGATTTCTTCTTGGTATATGGATGTGATTACACTCTAACAGTGAACATATTTGTAAAATATCAGCCAGATCAGACAATGTAGACCATGAATTTATGGCTACTTCCTGTTGGCGCGGCGTGACATGAAAATTTTACGCCTCGCCATGACCATACCGTTTGAGATATCAAAAATATCCTTTGGAATTAGTATCATGACTATCCTGAGACCACTTTGACCATATTTCGTGTGAATGCAATGAACTCCCTAGGAGGAGTACTTAAAAGTGTAGTACGTGTACAACGCAAAAGATTCAAAATGGCTGACTTCCTGTTCACATATTTGATTTGATGTGAATGAGAAATGTGTTTGTCCAGAGGAGTCCCACATGCATACCAAATTAGGTGAAGGTAGCTCAAAGTGCCTGTCCACAATAGAAGACAAAGCATTAGGGGGCGCTGTGGAGTCCCTCGGCCACGCCTAGGTCTGAGCATCTGATACATCCTGACAGCCAACACTTCTCATGTGTGTGCCAAATTCCGTGAGTTTTCATCCATGGCAAGCACCTCAAAAATTCAAAATACATTGAAAAAAAAGAGAATAATAATTATAGGGGGCGCTGTCTAGCCACGCCCCGATTGATATGTATATATTTCATATTGTACTCCAACAGTGAACATATTTGTAAAATATCAGCCAGATCGGACGATGTCAAAAAAAAAGTCATTTTTTTGCACGCAATATGTGTATTATACGCCTCGCCATTGCCAAACCGTTTGAGATATCAAAAATCCCTTCACAGCTTATGGTCATGACTATCCTAAGATCATGCTGACCACATTTCGTGTGAATGTGATGAATGCCCTAGCAGGAAGGCATTCAAATATGATAAAGACCTCACTTCCTGTTGCCAGATGGTGGCGCTATAACATTGACCCGTTCTTGGGATATGGATGTGATTATACTCCAACAATAAACGTATTTCTAAAATATCAGCCAGATCAGACAATGTAGACCATGAAATTACGGCCACTTCCTGTTGGCGCGGCGTGACATAAAAATTGTACTCCTCCCCGTGACCGTCCCGTTTGAGCTATCAAAAATATCCTGGCAATTTAGCATCATGAATATCCTGAGACCATTCTGACCACAGGTGGTGTGAATGTGATGAACCCCCTAGGAGGAGTACTTAAAAGTGCAGTACATGTAAAACGCACAAAATCCAAAATGGCTGACTTCCTGTTTGTATATTTGATTAGATGCAAATTATAAATGTTTTTGGTCCGAGGAGTGCTATATGCAGACTAAATTTTGTGAAGGTAGCTCAAAGTGCCTGCCCACAATAGATGACAATGCGATAGGGGGCGCTGTGGAGTCTCTCGGCCACGCCCAGGTCTGAGCATCTAATCGATCCTGAAGGTCCTCATTTCTGATGTGTGTGCAAAATTCCCAGACTTTTTATGCATGGCAAGCACCTCAAAAAGGCCCATTTGCATATAGAAAAAAGAATAATAATAATAAATATAGCTGCAAGCAGCAATGAACGGGCCCAAGCCCCATGGGGGCAACCGCCTTGGTGGCATAGTTCTGCCAATGACATGTTTCACAACATGTACACACTTTGGAAATAATCACCTTCCTGGACAACGTATAGTGTGCACAGGAATTTCCCTTTGATCAATGAAGATGTTGGCGCTGCTATTGGAATGCATCAATGATATAAGCCTCACTTCCTGTTGCCAGATGGTGGCGCTATATTATTGATCCGTGTATGTTTTTTGAATTTGATTACACTCCAGAAATAAACATATTTGTACATTTTCAGCCACATCGGAAGATGTTCAGCGAAATTAAGGTAAATTCCTGTTTCCAGATGATGCTGCTATAACATTGAGTCGTTTTTGGAATATGGATTTGATTACACTCCAACACTGAGCATCTGTGTAAAGTTGCAGTCACATCAGACATTGGAGAATTTAAGTATGACCACTTCCTGTTTGTCTGGCATGATGTGTTTTTTATGTGCCTGACCATAGCTATATCATCCCAGTAAATCAAAAATCTGTTTTGTCAGGACCATCCTAGCATCATGCTGACCACATTTACCGTGAATGTCATGAACCCATTGAAAAATAATGCTTAAGAATGCAATATAAGGCTCACTTCCTGTTGCCAGCAGGTGGCGCTTTGCCATTTAGCCTTTATTGGAAAATGGATGAGATTACACTCCAAAAATGAACGTGTGAAGTTTCAGCCACATCAGACAATGTAGAATGAAATAAAAATAACGTCTTGCTTGCACATTGTGATAACATGCTACAGTCCTGTATGGAGAGCAGAGATTAATTAATTTCCATAGTTTTTACACGGGGAGGCACAATTTATGCTTGAAAAGTCATTAGGCCATAAACATGCACTCAAAATGAAAACAATTGGCTTCAAGAAACTATTCAAATTCATTGTGGCTGCAGCGGGGATCGAACGGCTGAATTTGCGTGCCTTAATCCACCGCCCTAACCATTACGCTATACTGCCCGCTTATACACGGGTGCCATCTATTGGCCAAATGTCTCCTTTTATCTTGGTTTAATAATTTCTCTACGAAGTGTCGGATAATATTGCACGAAACGTCTAGTTAACCTGCATCATTCTTTTCCATTTCACTGGTAATTATGCTGCCTGAAACGCATTTGTTCAGCCAAATCTAAAAGAGATGCCAACTCTCTGCCCTCAATACAGTATTTTCATATTAATTTACCATTCCTAGCGAAATTGTATGTTCTCTTAATTCGTGTTTAATGACAAGCCTAATAAACTAACATAGCTGGCGATTTAACTGAAAGTTTTCTATTCATGTAAACCAACGTAGCTGACCTGTTTTTTGACTCACACAGACAGTGGACTGGCTGGCTGCTGTTAGCCCGTGCGTGTCATCTCGCAACGACCTGCATGTGATACCTTTGTTGAACAAAACGGTCTCATGTTAACACAGCGTTCGAGCAGAGCCACCTCAGACGCTAAAGTTTCTTTTTGACTTCATGTGTTAATCTTTTAAAAATATGATACTCTCCTGCCAGTTAAAGCCTGTCTTTAAGTCTTTAAATGTCTTTAATATTTATTTTAGTTATTCAATTCAGGTAATGAAAATAGATGCAAAGAAACGTCGGGCTGGGTGTTGTCAATACATTTTGTCACGTAGGCTGCAGCTGTAAATCATACATCGTTATGCCTACTGGCTCGCTAGAAAAAAACAAAAACCTATCGTTGAAAAATCACTTGAAGGAAGAAAAAAATGAAAGTACCACTTTCAGCCAATAAATTGAATCGCCGTATCAGAAATGGGGGGAAGTTACAGCGACGCAGTTACTCTGTGAGTAGAACAGATTGTGTAGACAACTTCACTGTTTCCACAAAGGAACCAAAAATGTGCTTTTTAACAGGACTTGGTCAGTGTAATGATATAAATGCTAGCATTCGATTATGGTCAACGGTACCGAAAATGCCCGTTGCACCAGCCATCATAACAAATGTCCCAATACAGGATCGATTTAAACCTCTATATATTTTCATTTCACGTTGACAGTGTAGGCTATTATGTGTATTCCGACGCGAATTACATTTAATTGGGTTACGGCATTCACTTCAATCGAATGAAGTCAAATAGAAACGGCTCGAATTCCTTAATAAGGCTTCTTGGTTTTCAAGCCAACTTTCCGAACGTTGCTGTGGGCTGGGTGTTTTCAGTACATTTTGTCACGTAGGCTGCCGCTGTTACTCATACATCGTTATGGTTACTGGCTCGCAAAAAGAAACAAAACTTGTCGTTGAGAAATCACTTTATCCAAGAAAAAGAGAAACAATACCGAAACTTAGAAAGAATACTAACCTTTGCCACTAGATGGCAGTCGCGTATTAGAAATGGGAGAGTCAGTTGCGACTTGAGTTGAAGTTTTAAGACTGGAGATAATGAGTCTCCAGCGAAAATAGTAAACTATTATTGCTTAATGGATGTGATGACACTCCAACAATGAACATAGGTGAAAAGATGTAGCCTCAAAATCAGGCAATGTAGAATTTAATACCTTTTTGAAATTATTTAATATATAATTTTCCTATTTGGGCAGCATTACAAGTTAATTTTAAGGCTGACCATAGCCATACCATTCCAAGATATTAAAAATCAGTTCATAGTTGTGTGTCAGGGCTATAATATCATGCTGACCACATTTTGTGTGAATGTGATGAACCCCCTAGGAAGAGTATTTCAAAGTTTGGTACGTGAAAAAACACTTAAAAACACACAAAATCCAAAATAGCTCACTTCCTGTTGGGAAAAGTTAAGGGATGCAAATGAGAAATGTGTGTGTCTTGAGGAGACCCTTATGCCTACCAGACGTGGTGCATTTACGTGAAAGTATATGTCCACAATATTAGAAAAAAGCCATAGGGGGCGCTGTGTAGCCACGCCCAGATGAATGTGGATATGGATGTGATTGCACTCCAAAAGTGAATATATTTGTAAAATATCAGCCCGATCAGATGATGTAGAACGGAATTAAGCCCACTTCCTGTTTTTGGGCGTAACGTGTGTATTATACGCCTCGCCATTGCCAAACCGTTTGAGATATCAAAAATCCTTTTGTCATTTAGGGTCAGGACTATTCTAAGATCATGATGACTACATTTGGTGTGAATGTGATGAATACCTTAGCAGGAACGCATACAAACATGATAAAAACCTCACTTCCGTTGCCAGATGGTGGCGCTATAACATTGATTTCTTCTTGGTATTTGGATGTGATTACACTCTAACAGTGAACATATTTGTAAAATATCAGCCAGATCAGACAATGTAGACCATGAATTTATGGCAACTTCCTGTTGGCGCGGCGTGACATGAAAATTGTACGCCTCGCCATGACCATACCGTTTGAGATATCAAAAATATCCTTTGGAATTAGTATCATGACTATCCTGAGACCACTTTGACTACATTTCGTGTGAATGCAATGAACCCCCTAGGAGGAGTACTTAAAAGTGTAGTACGTGTAAAATGCACAAAATTCAAAATGGCTGACTTCCTGTTTACATATTTGATTCAATGCGAAAGAGAAATGTGTTTGTCCAGAGGAGCCCCACATGCATACCAAATTAGGTGAAGGTAGCTCAAAGTGCCTGTCCACAATAGAAGACAAAGCATTAGGGGGCGCTGTGGAGTCCCTCGGCCACGCCCAGGTCTGAGCATCTGATACATCCTGACAGCCAACACTTCTCATGTGTGTGCAAAATTCTGTGAGTTTCCATCCATGGCAAGCACCTCAAAAATGCAAAATACATTGAAAAAAAAGAGAATAATAATTATAGGGGGCGCTGTCTAGCCACGCCCCGATTGATATGTATATATCTGATATTGTACTGCTACAATGAACATATTTGTAAAATATCAGCCAGATCGGACGATGTCGAAAAAAAAGTCATTTTTTTGCACGCAATATGTGTACTGTACGACTCGCCATTTCCATACCGTTTGAGATATCAAAAATCCCTTCACAACCTAGTGTAAGGACTATCTTAACATCATGCTGACCGCATTTGGTGTGAATGTGCTGAATGCCCTAGCAGGAATGCATACAAATATGTTAAAGACCTCACTTCCTATTGCCAGATGGTGGCGCTATAACACTGACCTGTTCTTGGGATATGGATGTGATTACACTCCAACAATAAACAAATTTCTAAAATATCAGCCAGATCAGACAATGTAGACCATGAAATTATGGCCACTTCCTGTTGGCGTGGCGTGACATAAAAATTGTAATCCTCCCCGTGACTGTCCCGTTTGAGCTATCAAAAATATCCTGGCAATTTAGCATCATGACTATCCTGAGACCATTCTGACCACAGTTGGTGTGAATGCGATGAACCCCCTAGGAGGAGTACTTAAAAGTGTAGTATGTGTAAAACTCAGAAAATCCTAAATGGCTGACTTCCTGTTTGGATATTTGATTAGATCCGAATGAGAAATGTGTTTGGACCGAGGAGCGCTATTTGGCCACCAAATTAGGTGCAGGTAGCTCAAAGTGCCTGCCCACAATAGAAGACAATGCAATAGGGGGCGCTGTGGAGTCCCTCGGCCACGCCCAGGTCTGAGCATCTGAGAGCTCCTGACAGCAACCACTTCTGATGTGTGTGCAAAATGTCAAGACTTTTTACGCATGGCAAGGCCCTCAAAAAAGCCCATTTGCCTGAAGAAAAAGAATAATAATAATAAATATAGCTGCAAGCAGCAATGAACGGGCCCAAGCACCATGGGCGCAACCGCCTTGGTGGCACAGTTGTGCCAATGACATGTTTCACAATATGTACACACTTTGGAAATAATCACCTTCCTGGACAACGAATAGTGTGCACAGGAATTCCCCTTTGATCAATGAAGATGTTGCTGCTGCTATTGGAATGCATCAATGATATAAGCCTCACTTCCTATTGCCAGATGGTGGCGCTATAATATTGAGCTGTGTATGGTTTATGGATTTGATTTCACTCCAAAAATGAACATATTTGTACATTTTCAGCCAAATTGGAAGATGTCGAGTAAAATTAAAGCCACTTCCTGTTGCCAGATGGTGGCGCTATAGTATTGAGCCGTGTATGGTTTATGGATTTGATTACACTCCAATAATTAACATATTTGTACATTTTCAGCCAAATTGGAAGATGTCAAGTAAAATTAAAGCCACTTCCTGTTGCCAGATGGTGGCGCTATGCCATTGAGCCTTTCTTGGTATATGGATGAGATTACACTCCAAAAATGAACATGTGTGACGTTTCTGCCACATCAGACAATGTAGAATGAAACAAAAATTACTTCTTGCTTGCACATTGTAATAATATGCTCCAGTCCTGTATGGAGAGCAGAGATGAATAAATTTCAATAGATTTTACAGCGGGAGGCACAATTTACGCTTGAGAAGTCATTCGGTTATAAATATGCACTCAAAATAAAACCATTGGCGTAAAGAAACTATTCAACTTTATTGTGGCCGCACCGGGGATGGAACCGCGGACCTTGCATGTCTTAGTCCACTGTCTGAACCATTAAGCTATACTGCCCTCTTATACACGTACGCCATCTATTGGCCAAAAGTTGTATGTTTCCTTTTATCCTGGTTAAATAATTTCTCTCCGAAGTGTCGGATAGTATTGCATTAAACGTCGAGTTAGCCAGCATCATTCTTTTCCATTTCACCGGTAATTATGCTGCCTGAAACGCATTTGTTCAGCCAAATCTAAAGGAGATGCCAAGTCTCTGCCCTCAATCCGGTATTTTCATATTAAGTCAAAAATTCCTAGCGAAATTGTATGTTCTCTTAATTCGTGTTTAATGACAAGCAAAATAAACTAACATATATGGCGATTTAACTGAAAGTTTTCTATTCATGTAAACAAACGTAGCTGACCTGTTTTTTTTACTCACACAGACAGTGGACAGGCTGGCTGCTGTTAGCCCATGCCTCTCATCTCGCAACGACCTGCATGCCATACCTTTGTTGAACATAACGGTCTCATGTTAACACAGAGTTCGACCAGAGCCATCTCAAACGTAAACGTTTCTCTTTGACTTTTGACTCTTTTAAATATATGCTACTCTCCTGCCAGTTAAAGACAGTCATTAAATGTCTTTAATATTTATTTCAGATATTCTATTCAAAAATGAAAATAGATGCAAAGAAACGTCGGGCTGGGTGTTGTCAATACATTTTGTCACGTAGGCTGCAGCTGTAAATCATACATCGTTATGCCTACTGGCTCGCTAGAAAAAAAAAAAAAACCTATCGTTGAAAAAATCACTTGAAGGAAGAAAAATATAAAAGTTCCACTTTCTGCCAATGAATGGAATCCCCGTATCAGAAATGGGGGGAAGTTCCAGCGACACAGTTAGTCTGTGAGTAGAATAGATTGTGTAGACAACTTCACTGTTTCCACAAAGGTGATGTGCTTTTTAACAGGACTTGGTCAGTGTAATGATATAAATGCTAGCATTCGATTATGGTCAACGGTACCGAAAATGCCCGTTGCACCAGCCATCATAACAAATGTCCCAATATAGGATCGATTTAAAGCTCTATATATTTTTATTTCACGTTGACAGTGTAGGCTATTATGTGTATTCCGACGCGAATTACATTTAATTGGGTTACGGCATTCACTTCAACCGAATGAAGTCAAATAGAAACGGCTCGAATTCCTTAATAAGGCTTCTTGGTTTTCAAGCTAACTTTCCGAACAGCCGTTTTGTATTGAGTCCTTAAAATGCTACAACACGGTTTTTTTTAAACCAAATAACATTGAACGTCATTGCAAGATATATGCAATACCAACTTTTGCCAGTAGATGGCAGTCGCGTATTAGAAATGGGAGAGTCATTTGCGACTTGCGTTGAAGTTTTAATACTGGATATAATGAGTCTCCAGCGAAAATAGTGAACTATTATTGCTTAATGGATGTGATGACACTCCAACAATGAACATATGTGAAAAGTTGTAGCCTCAAAATCAGGCAATGTAGAATTGAATACCTTTTTGAAATTATTTAATACATAATTGTATTAAAACATGAACTGTTTGAGCAGCATTACAAGTAAATTTTAAGGCTGACCAGAGCCATACCATTCCAAGATATTAAAAATCAGTTCATAGTTGTGTGTCAGGGCTATAATATCATGCTGACCACATTTTGTGTGAATGTGATGAACCCCCTAGGAAGAGTATTTCAAAGTTTGGTACGTGAAAAAACACTTAAAAACACACAAAATCCAAAATAGCTCACTTCCTGTTGGGAAAAGTTAAGGGATGCAAATGAGAAATGTGTGTGTCTTGAGGAGACCCTTATGCCTACCAGACGTGGTGCATTTACGTGAAAGTATATGTCCACAATATTAGAAAAAAGCCATAGGGGGCGCTGTGTAGCCACGCCCAGATGAATGTGGATATGGATGTGATTGCACTCCAAAAGTGAATATATTTGTAAAATATCAGCCCGATCAGATGATGTAGAACGGAATTAAGCCCACTTCCTGTTTTTGGGCGTAACGTGTGTATTATACGCCTCGTCATTGCCAAACCGTTTGAGATATCAAAAATCCTTTCGTCATTTAGGGTCAGGACTATTCTAAGATCATGATGACTACATTTGGTGTGAATGTGATGAATACCTTAGCAGGAACGCATACAAACATGATAAAAACCTCACGTCCGTTGCCAGATGGTGGCGCTATAACATTGATTTCTTCTTGGTATTTGGATGTGATTACACTCTAACAGTGAACATATTTGTAAAATATCAGCCAGATCAGACAATGTAGACCATGAATTTATGGCAACTTCCTGTTGGCGCGGCGTGACATGAAAATTTTACGCCTCGCCATGACCATACCGTTTGAGATATCAAAAATATCCTTTGGAATTAGTATCATGACTATCCTGAGACCGCTTTGACCACATTTCGTGTGAATGCAATGAACCCCCTAGGAGGAGTGCTTAAAAGTGTAGTACGTGTAAAATGCACAAAATTCAAAATGGCTGACTTCCTGTTCACATATTTGATTCGATGCGAATAACAAATGTGTTTGTCCAGAGGAGTCCCACATGCATACCAAATTAGGTGAAGGTAGCTCAAAGTGCCTGTCCACAATAGAAGACAAAGCATTAGGGGGCGCTGTGGAGTCCCTTGGCCACGCCCAGGTCTGAGCATCTGATACATCCTGACAGCCAACACTTCTCATGTGTGTGCAAAATTCCGTGAGTTTCCATCCATGGCAAGCACCTCAAAAATGCAAAATACATTGAAAAAAAAGAGAATAATAATTATAGGGGGCGCTGTCTAGCCCCGCCCCGATTGATATGTATATATTTAATATTGTACTCCAACAGTGAACATATTTATAAAATATCAGCCAGATCGGACGATGTCGGAAAAAAAGTCATTTTTTTGCACGCAATATGTGTACTGTACGACTCGCCATTTCCGTACCGTTTGAGATTTCAAAAATCCCTTCACAACATAGCGTAAGGACTATCTTACGATCATGCTGACCGCATTTGGTGTGAATGTGATGAATGCCCTAGCAGGAAGGCATACAAATATGATAAAGACCTCACTTCCTGTTGCCAGATGGTGGCGCTATAACATTGACCCGTTCTTGGGATATGGATGTGATTATACTCCAACAATAAACGTATTTCTAAAATATCAGCCAGATCAGACAATGTAGACCATGAAATTACGGCCACTTCCTGTTGGCGTGGCGTGACATAAAAATTGTAATTCTCCCCGTGACTGTCCCGTTTGAGCTATCAAAAATATCCTGGCAATTTCGCATCATGACTATCCTGAGACCATTCTGACCACAGTTGGTGTGAATGCGAGGAACCCCTTAGGAGGAGTACTTAAAAGTGCAGTACGTGTAAAACGCACAAAATCTAAAATGGCTGACTTCCTGTTTGCATATTTGATTAGATGCGAATTTGAAATGTGTTTCGCCTGAGGAGTGCTATATGCATACTAAATATGGTGCAGGTAGCTCAAAGTGCCTGCCCACAATAGATGACAATGCGATAGGGGGCGCTGTGGAGTCCCTCAGCGACGCCCAGGTCTGAGCATCTGAGAGATCCTGACAGCCACCACTTCTGATGTGTGTGCAAAATTCCGTGAGTTTTCATTCATGGCAAGCACCTCAAAAATGCACAAAACATTGAAAAAAAAAGAATAATAATAATAATAATAATCCTTCCAATAACAATAGGGTCCTTCGCACCCTACGGTGCTTGGGCCCTAATAATAATAATAATAATCCTTCCAATAACAATAGGGTCCTTCGCACCCTACGGTGCTTGGGCCCTAAATATAGCTGCAAGCAGCAATGAACGGGCCCAAGCACCATGGGCGCAACCGCCTTGGTGGCATAGTTGTGCCAATGACATGTTTCACAATATGTACACACTTTGGAAATAATCACCTTCCTGGACAACGTATAATGTGCACAGGAATTCCCCTTTGATCAATGAAGATGTTGCTGCTGCTATTGGAATGCATCAATGATATAAGCCTCACTTCCTATTGCCAGATGGTGGCGCTATAATATTGAGCCGAGTATGGTTCATGGATTTGATTACACTCCAATAATTAACATATTTGTACATTTTCAGCCAAATTGGAAGATGTCGAGTAAAATTTAAGCCACTTCCTGTTGCCAGATGGTGGCGCTATGCCATTGAGCCTTTCTTGGTATATGGATGAGATTACACTCCAAAAATGAACATGTGTGAAGTTTCTGCCACATCAGACAATGTAGAATGAAACAAAAATTACTTCTTGCTTGCACATTGTAATAATATGCTCCAGTCCTGTATGGAGAGCAGAGATTAATTAATTTCCATAGATTTTACAGCGGGAGGCACAATTTACGCTTGAGAAGTCATTCGGTTATAAATATGCACTCAAAATAAAACCATTGGCGTAAAGAAACTATTCAACTTTATTGTGGCCGCACCGGGGATGGAACCGCGGACCTTGCATGTCTTAATCCACTGTCTGAACCATTAAACTATACTGCCCTCTTATACACGTACGCCATCTATTGGCCAAAAATTGTATGTTTCCTTTTATCTTGGTTAAATAATTTCTCTCCTAAGTGTCGGATAATATTGCATTAAACGTCGAGTTAGCCAGCATCATTCTTTTCCATTTCACCGGTAATTATGCTGCCTGAAACGCATTTGTTCAGCCAAATCTAAAGGAGATGCCAAGTCTCTGCCCTCAATCCGGTATTTTCATATTAAGTTACCATTCCTAGCGAAATTGTATGTTCTCTTAATTCGTGTTTAATGACAAGCCTAATAAACAAACCTAGCTGGCGATTTAACTGAAAGTTTTCTATTCATGTAAACCAACGTAGTTGACCTGTTTTTTGACTCACACAAACAGTGGACAGGTTGGCTGCTGTTACCCCGTGCGTGTCATCTGGCAACGACCTGCATGCGATACCTTTGTTGAACATAACGGTCTCATGTTAACACAGCGTTCGAGCAGAGACACCTCAAACGCTGACGTTTCTTTTTGACTTCATGTGTTCATGTTTTAAATATATGATACTCTCGTGCCAGTTAAAGCCTGTCTTTAAGTCTTTAAATGTGTTTAATATTTATTTTAGTTATTCAATTCATATAATGAAAATAGATGCAAAGGAACGTCGGGCTGGGTGTTGTCAATACATTTTGTCACGTAGGCTGCAGCTGTAAATCATACATCGTTATGCATACTGGCACGCTATAAAAAAAAAAAAAACCTATCGTTGAAAAATCACTTGAAGGAAGAAAAAAATGAACGTACCATTTTTTGCCAATGAATGGAATCCCCGTATCAGAAATGGGGGAAGTTACAGCGACGCAGTTAGTCTGTGATTAGAGTAGACCGTGTAGACAACTTCACTGTTTCCAGAAGGGAGCTTAAAATACGCTTTTTAACGGTACTTGGTCAGTGTAATGATATAAATGCTAGCATTCGATTATGGTCAACATTACCGAAAATGCCCGTTGCACCAGCCATCATAACAAAATTCCCAATATAGGATCGATTTAAACCTCTATATATTTTTATTTCACGTTGACAGTGTAGGCTATTATGTGTATTCCGACGCGAATTACTAATTGGGTTACGGCATTCACTTCAATCGAATGAAGTCAAATAGAAACGGCTCGAATTCCTTAATAAGGCTTCTTGGTTTTCAAACTAACTTTCCGAACAGCCGTTTTGTATTGAGTCCTTAAAATGCTACAATACGATTTTTTAACACCATTTAACGTCAATGCAAGATATGCATTATATGTGTTAATCTTTTACATATATGATACTTTCCTGCCAGTAAAAGCCTGTTTTTTATTTTAGTTATTCAATCGAGTTAATTAAGGTAGATGAGAAAAAACGTTGCTGTGGGCTGGGTGTTGTCAGTACATTTAGTCACGTAGGCTGCCGCTGTTACTCATACATCGTTATGGTTACTGGCTCGCAAAAATTAATAAAACCTGTCGTTGAGAAATCACTTTATCCCAGAATACGAGAAACAATACCTTTTTTTTGCCAATAGATGGCAGTCGCGTATTAGAAATGGGAGAGTCAGTTGCGACTTGCGTTGAAGTTTTAAGACTGGATATAATGAGTCTCCAGCGAAAATCGTGAACTATTATTGCTTAATGGATGTGATGACACTCCAACAATGAACATATATGAAAAGTTGTAGCCTCAAAATCAGGCAATGTAGAATTTAATACCTTTTTGAAATTATTTAATACATAATTTTCCTGTTTGGGCAGCATTACAAGTTAATTTTAAGGCTGACCATAGCCATACCATTCCAAGATATTAAAAATCAGTTCATAGTTGTGTGTCAGGGCTATAATATCATGCTGTCCACATTTTGTGTGAATGTGATGAACCCCCTAGGAAGAGTATTTCAAAGTTTGGTACGTGAAAAAACACTTAAAAACACACAAAATCCAAAATAGCTCACTTCCTGTTGGGAAAAGTTAAGGGATGCAAATGAGAAATGTGTGTGTCTTGAGGAGACCCTTATGCCTACCAGACGTGGTGCATTTACGTGAAAGTATATGTCCACAATATTAGAAAAAAGCCATAGGGGGCGCTGTGTAGCCACGCCCAGATGAATGTGGATCTGGATGTGATTGCACTCCAAAAGTGAATATATTTGTAAAATATCAGCCCGATCAGATGATGTAGAACGGAATTAAGCCCACTTCCTGTTTTTGGGCGTAACGTGTGTATTATACGCCTCGCCATTGCCAAACCGTTTGAGATATCAAAAATCCTTTCGTCATTTAGGGTCAGGACTATTCTAAGATCATGATGACTACATTTGGTGTGAATGTGATGAATACCTTAGCAGGAACGCATACAAACATGATAAAAACCTCACGTCCGTTGCCAGATGGTGGCGCTATAACATTGATTTCTTCTTGGTATTTGGATGTGATTACACTCTAACAGTGAACATATTTGTAAAATATCAGCCAGATCAGACAATGTAGACCATGAATTAATGGCAACTTCCTGTTGGCGCGGCGTGACATGAAAATTGTACGCCTCGCCATGACCATACCGTTTGAGATATCAAAAATATCCTTTGGAATTAGTATCATGACTATCCTGAGACCACTTTGACCATATTTCGTGTGAATGCAATGAACCCCCTAGGAGGAGTACTTAAAAGTGTAGTACGTGTAAAATGCACAAAATTCAAAATGGCTGACTTCCTGTTTACATATTTGATTCGATGCGAATGAGAAATGTGTTTGGCCAGAGGAGTCCCACATGCATACCAAATTAGGTGAAGGTAGCTCAAAGTGCCTGTCCACAATAGAAGACAAAGCATTAGGGGGCGCTGTGGAGTCCCTTGGCCACGCCCAGGTCTGAGCATCTGATACGTCCTGACAGCCAACACTTCTCATGTGTGTGCAAAATTCTGTGAGTTTCCATCCATGGCAAGCACCTCAAAAATGCAAAATACATTGAAAAAAAAGAGAATAATAATTATAGGGGGCGCTGTCTAGCCACGCCCCGATTGATATGTATATATCTGATATTGTACTGCTACACTGAACATATTTGTAAAATATCAGCCAGATCGGACGATGTCGAAAAAAAAGTCATTTTTTTGCACGCAATATGTGTACTGTACGACTCGCCATTTCCATACCGTTTGAGATATCAAAAATCCCTTCACAACATAGTGTAAGGACTATCTTACGATCATGCTGACCGCATTTGGTGTGAATGTGCTGAATGCCCTAGCAGGAATGCATACAAATATGTTAAAGACCTCACTTCCTATTGCCAGATGGTGGCGCTATAACACTGACCTGTTCTTGGGATATGGATGTGATTACACTCCAACAATAAACAAATTTCTAAAATATCAGCCAGATCAGACAATGTAGACCATGAAATTATGACCACTTCCTGTTGGCGTGGCGTGACATAAAAATTGTAATCCTCCCCGTGACTGTCCCGTTTGAGCTATCAAAAATATCCTGGCAATTTAGCATCATGACTATCCTGAGACCATTCTGACCACAGTTGGTGTGAATGCGATGAACCCCCTAGGAGGAGTACTTAAAAGTGTAGTACGTGTAAAACTCAGAAAATCCAAAATGGCTGACTTCCTGTTTGGATATTTGATTAGATCCGAATGAGAAATGTGTTTGGACCGAGGAGCGCTATTTGGCCACCAAATTAGGTGCAGGTAGCTCAAAGTGCTTGCCCACAATAGAAGACAATGCGATAGGGGGCGCTGTGGAGTCCCTCGGCCACGTCCAGGTTTGAGCATCTGAGAGCTCCTGACAGCAACCACTTCTGATGTGTGTGCAAAATGTCAAGACTTTTTACGCATGGCAAGGCCCTCAAAAAAGCCCATTTGCCTGAAGAAAAAGAATAATAATAATAATAATAATAATAATAATAATCCTTCCAATAACAATAGGGTCCTTCGCACCCTACGGTGCTTGGGCCCTAAATATAGCTGCAAGCAGCAATGAACGGGCCCAAGCCCCATGGGGGCAACCGCCTTGGTGGCATAGTTCTGCCAATGACATGTTTCACAACATGTACACACTTTGGAAATAATCACCTTCCTGGACAACGTATAGTGTGCACAGGAATTTCCATTTGATCAATGAAGATGTTGGCGCTGCTATTGGAATGCATCAATGATATAAGCCTCACTTCCTGTTGCCAGATGGTGGCGCTATATTATTGATCCGTGTATGTTTTTTTAATTTGATTACACTCCAGAAATAAACATATTTGTACATTTTCAGCCACATCGGAAGATGTTCAGCGAAATTGAGGTCAATTCCTGTTTCCAGATGATGCTGCTATAACATTGAGTCGTTTTTGGAATATGGATTTGATTACACTCCACCACTGAGCATCTGTGTAAAGTTGCAGTCACATCAGACAATGGAAAATTTAAGTATGACCACTTCCTGTTTGTCTGGCATGATGTGTTTTTTATGTGCCTGACCATAGCTATATCATCCCAGTAAATCAAAAATCTGTTTTGTCAGGACCATCCTAGCATCATGCTGACCACATTTACCGTGAATGTCATGAACCCATTGAAAAATAATGCTTAAGAATGCAATATAAGGCTCACTTCCTGTTGCCAGCGGGTGGCGCTTTGCCATTTAGCCTTTATTGGAAAATGGATGAGATTACACTCCAAAAATGAACGTGTGAAGTTTCAGCCACATCAGACAATGTAGAATGAAATAAAAATAACGTCTTGCTTGCACATTGTGATAACATGCTACAGTCCTGTATGGAGAGCAGAGATTAATTAATTTCCATAGTTTTTACACGGGGAGGCACAATTTATGCTTGAAAAGTCATTAGGCCATAAATATGCACTCAAAATGAAAACAATTGGCTTCAAGAAACTATTCAAATTCATTGTGGCTGCAGCGGGGATCGAATGGCTGAATTTGCGTGCCTTAATCCACCGCCCTAACCATTACGCTATACTGCCCGCTTATACACGGGTGCCATCTATTGGCCAAATGTCTCCTTTTATCTTGGTTTAATAATTTCTCTACGAAGTGTCGGATAATATTGCACGAAACGTCTAGTTAACCAGCATCATTCTTTTCCATTTCACTGGTAATTATGCTGCCTGAAACGTATTTGTTCAGCCAAATCTAAAAGAGATGCCAAACTCTCTGCCCTCAATACAGTATTTTCATATTAATTTACCATTCCTAGCGAAATTGTATGTTCTCTTAATTCGTGTTTAATGACAAGCAAAATAAACTAACATAGCTGGCGATTTAACTGAAAGTTTTCTATTCATGTAAACCAACGTAGCTGACCTGTTTTTTGACTCACACAGACAGTGGACTGGCTGGCTGCTGTTAGCCCGTGCGTGTCATCTCGCACGACCTGCATGTGATACCTTTGTTGAACAAAACGGTCTCATGTTAACACAGCGTTCGAGCAGAGCCACCTCAGACGCTAAAGTTTCTTTTTGACTTCATGTGTTAATCTTTTAAAAATATGATACTCTCCTGCCAGTTAAAGCCTGTCTTTAAGTCTTTAAATGTCTTTAATATTTATTTTAGTTATTCAATTCATGTAATGAAAATAGATGCAAAGAAACGTCGGGCTGGGTGTTGTCAATACATTTTGTCACGTAGGCTGCAGCTGTAAATCATACATCGTTATGCCTACTGGCTCGCTAGAAAAAAACAAAAACCTATCGTTGAAAAATCACTTGAAGGAAGAAAAAAATGAAAGTACCACTTTCTGCCAATAAATTGAATCGCCGTATCAGAAATGGGGGGAAGTTACAGCGACGCAGTTAGTCTGTGAGTAGAACAGATTGTGTAGACAACTTCACTGTTTCCACAAAGGAACCAAAAATGTGCTTTTTAACAGGACTTGGTCAGTGTAATGATATAAATGCTAGCATTCGATTATGGCCAACGGTACCGAAAATGCCCGTTGCACCAGCCATCATAACAAATGTCCCAATACAGGATCGATTTAAACCTCTATATATTTTTATTTCACGTTGACAGTGTAGGCTATTATGTGTATTCCGACGCGAATTACATTTAATTGGGTTACGGCATTCACTTCAATCGAATGAAGTCAAATAGAAACGGCTCGAATTCCTTAATAAGGCTTCTTGGTTTTCAAGCCAACTTTCTGAACAGCTGTTTTGTATTGAGTCCTTAAAATGCTACAATACGGTTTTTTTAAAATACAAATAACATTGAACGTCAAAGCAATTTTTGCATTATATGTGTTAATCTTTTAAATATATGATACTTTCCTGCCAGTAAAAGCCTGTTTTTTATTTTAGTTATTCAATCGAGTTAATTAAGATAGATGAGAAAAAACGTTGCTGTGGGCTGGGTGTTTTCAGTACATTTTGTCATGTAGGCTGCCGCTGTTACTCATACATCGTTATGGTTACTGGCTCGCAAAAAGAAACAAAACTTGTCGTTGAGAAATCACTTTATCCAAGAAAAAGAGAAAATTAGAAAGAATACTAACCTTTGCCACTAGATGGCAGTCGCGTATTAGAAATGGGAGAGTCAGTTGCGACTTGAGTTGAAGTTTTAAGACTGGAGATAATGAGTCTCCAGCGAAAATAGTAAACTATTATTGCTTAATGGATGTGATGACACTCCAACAATGAACATATGTGAAAAGATGTAGCCTCAAAATCAGGCAATGTAGAATTTAATACCTTTTTGAAATTATTTAATATATAATTTTTCTATTTGGGCAGCATTACAAGTTAATTTTAAGGCTGACCATAGCCATACCATTCCAAGATATTAAAAATCAGTTCATAGTTGTGTGTCAGTGCTATAATATCATGCTGACCACATTTTGTGTGAATGTGATGAACCCCCTAGGAAGAGTATTTCAAAGTTTGGTACGTGAAAAAACACTTAAAAACACACAAAATCCAAAATAGCTCACTTCCTGTTGGGAAAAGTTAAGGGATGCAAATGATAAATGTGTGTGTCTTGAGGAGACCCTTATGCCTACCAGACGTGGTGCATTTACGTGAAAGTATATGTCCACAATATTAGAAAAAAGCCATAGGGGGCGCTGTGTAGCCACGCCCAGATGAATGTGGATATGGATGTGATTGCACTCCAAAAGTGAATATATTTGTAAAATATCAGCCCGATCAGATGATGTAGAACGGAATTAAGCCCACTTCCTGTTTTTGGGCGTAACGTGTGTATTATACGCCTCGCCATTGCCAAACCGTTTGAGATATCAAAAATCCTTTCGTCATTTAGGGTCAGGACTATTCTAAGATCATGATGACTACATTTGGTGTGAATGTGATGAATACCCTAGCAGGAACGCATACAAACATGATAAAAACCTCACTTCCGTTGCCAGATGGTGGCGCTATAACATTGATTTCTTCTTGGTATATGGATGTGATTACACTCTAACAGTGAACATATTTGTAAAATATCAGCCAGATCAGACAATGTAGACCATGAATTTATGGCTACTTCCTGTTGGCGCGGCGTGACATGAAAATTTTACGCCTCGCCATGACCATACCGTTTGAGATATCAAAAATATCCTTTGGAATTAGTATCATGACTATCCTGAGACCACTTTGACCATATTTCGTGTGAATGCAATGAACTCCCTAGGAGGAGTACTTAAAAGTGTAGTACGTGTAAAACGCACAAGATTCAAAATGGCTGACTTCCTGTTCACATATTTGATTCGATGCGAATAAGAAATGTGTTTGTCCAGAGGAGTCCCACATGCATACCAAATTAGGTGAAGGTAGCTCAAAGTGCCTGTCCACAATAGAAGACAAAGCATTAGGGGGCGCTGTGGAGTCCCTCGGCCACACCCAGGTCTGAGCATCTGATACATCCTGAAAGCCAAAACTTCTCATGTGTGTGCAAAATTCTGTGAGTTTTCATCTATGGCAAGCACCTCAAAAATGCAAAATACATTGAAAAAAAAGAGAATAATAATTATAGGGGGCGCTCTCTAGCCACGCCCCGATTGATATGTATATATTTGATATTGTACTCCAACAGTGAACATATTTGTAAAATATCAGCCAGATCGGACGATGTCGAAAAAAAAGTCATTTTTTTGCACGCAATATGTGTACTGTACGACTCGCCATTTCCATACCGTTTGAGATATCAAAAATCCCTTCACAGCTTATGGTCATGACTATCCTAAGATCATGCTGACCACATTTCGTGTGAATGTGATGAATGCCCTAGCAGGAAGGCATACAAATATGATAAAGACCTCACTTCCTGTTGCCAGATGGTGGCGCTATAACATTGACCCGTTCTTGGGATATGGATGTGATTATACTCCAACAGTAAACGTATTTCTAAAATATCAGCCAGATCAGACAATGTAGACCATGAAATTACGGCCACTTCCTGTTGGCGCGGCGTGACATAAAAATTCTACGCCTCCCCAGGACCGTCCCGTTTGAGCTATCAAAAATATCCTGGCAATTTAGCATCAAGAATATCCTGAGACCATTCTGACCACAGGTGGTGTGAATGTGATGAACCCCCTAGGAGGAGTACTTAAAAGTGCAGTACATGTAAAACGCACAAAATCCAAAATGGCTGACTTCCTGTTTGTATATTTGATTAGATGCAAATTATAAATGTTTTTGGTCCGAGGAGTGCTATATGCGGACAAAATTTTGTGAAGGTAGCTCAAAGTGCCTGCCCACAATAGATGACAATGCGATAGGGGGCGCTGTGGAGTCTCTCGGCCACGCCCAAATCTGAGCATCTAATCGATCCTGAAGGTCCTCATTTCTGATGTGTGTGCAAAATTCCCAGACTTTTTATGCATGGCAAGCACCTCAAAAAGGCCCATTTGCATATAGAAAAAAGAATAATAATAATAAATATAGCTGCAAGCAGCAATGAACGGGCCCAAGCACCATGGGCGCAACCGCCTTGGTGGCATAGTTGTGCCAATGACATGTTTCACAATATGTACACACTTTGGAAATAATCACCTTCCTGGACAACGTATAGTGTGCACAGGAATTCTCCTTTGATCAATGAAGATGTTGCTGCTGCTATTGGAATGCATCAATGATATAAGCCTGACTTCCTATTGCCAGATGGTGGCGCTATAATATTGAGCTGTGTATGGTTTATGGATTTGATTTCACTCCAAAAATGAACATATTTGTACATTTTCAGCCAAATTGGAAGATGTCGAGTAAAATTAAAGCTACTTCCTGTTGCCAGATGGTGGTGCTATAACATTGAGCAATCTTTGGTATATGGATTTAATTACACTCCAATAATAAAAATATTTCTACATTTTCAGCCACATCGGAAGATGTCGAGTGAAATTACGGCCACTTCCTGTTGCCAGATGGTGGCGCTATGCCATTGAGCCTTTATTGGTATATGGATGAGATTACACTCCAAAAATGAACATGTGTGAAGTTTCAGCCTCTTCAGACAATGTAGAATGAAATAAAAACAACTTCTTGCTTGCACATTGTGATAACTTGCTACAGTCCTGTCTGGAGAGCAGAGATGAATTAATTTCCATAGATTTTACAGCGGGAGGCACAATTTATGCTTGAATAGTCATTCGGTTATAAATATGCACTCAAAATAAAACCATTGGCTTAAAGAAACTATTCAACTTTACTGTGCTTTATTGTGTTTAATCCACTGCCTCAACTATTAAACTATACTGCCCTCTTATACACATACGCCATCTATTGGCCAAAAGTTGTATGTTTCCTTTCATCTTGGTTAAATAATTTCTCTATGAAGTGTCTGATAATATTGCATTAAACGTCTAGTTAGCCAGCATCATTCTTTTCCATTTCACCGGTAATTATGCTGCCTGAAAAGCATTTGTTCAGCCAAATCTAAAGGAGATGCCAAGTCTCTGCCCTCAATCCGGTATTTTCATATTAAGTCAAAAATTCCTCGCGAAATTGTATGTTCTCTTAATTCGTGTTTAATGACAAGCAAAATAAACTAACATAGCTGGCGATTTAACTGAAAGTTTTCTATTCTTGTAAACCAACGTAGCTGACCTGTTTTTTGACTCACACAGACAGTGGACAGGCTGGCTGCTGTTAGCCCATGCCTGTCATCTCGCAAGGACCTGCATGCGATACCTTTGTTGAACATAACGGTCTCATGTTAACACAGAGTTCGACCAGAGCCACCTCAAACGCTCACGTTTCTTTTTGACTTCATGTCTTACTCTTTTAAATATATGATACTCTCCTGCCAGTTAAAGACAGTCATTAAATGTCTTTAATATTTATTTCAGATATTCAATTCATATAATGAAAATAGATGCAAAGAAACGTGGGGCTGAGTGTTGTCAATACATTTTGTCACGTAGGCTGCAGCTGTAAATCATACATCGTTATGCCTACTGCTGCTAGAAAAAAACAAAAACCTATCGTTGAAAAATCACTTGAAGGAAGAAAAAAATAAAAGTTCCACTTTCTGCAAATAAATGGAATCCCCGTATCAGAAATGGGGGGAAGTTACAGCGACGCAGTTAGTCTGTGAGTAGAATAGATTGTGTAGACAACCTCACTGTTTCCACAAAGGAACCAAAAATGTGCTTTTTAACAGGACTTGGTCAGTGTAATGATATAAATGCTAGCATTCGATTATGGTCAACGGTACCGAAAATGCCCGTTGCACCAGCCATCATAACAAATGTCCCAATATAGGATCGATTTAAACCTCTATATATTTTTATTTCACGTTGACAGTGTAGGCTATTATGTGTATTCCGACGCGAATTACATTTAATTGGGTTACGGCATTCACTTCAACCGAATAAAGTCAAATAGAAACGGCTCAAATTCCTTAATAAGGCTTCTTGATTTTCAAGCTAACTTTCCGAACAGCTGTTTTGTATTGAGTCCTTAAAATGCTACAACACGGTTTTTTTTAAACCAAATAACATTGAACGTCATTGCAAGATATATGCAATACCAACTTTTGCCAGTAGATGGCAGTCGCGTATTAGAAATGGGAGAGTCATTTGCGACTTGCGTTGAAGTTTTAAGACTGGATATAATGAGTCTCCAGCGAAAATAGTGAACTATTATTGCTTAATGGATGTGATGACACTCCAACAATGAACATATGTGAAAAGTTGTAGCCTCAAAATCAGGCAATGTAGAATTTAATACCTTTATGAAATTATTGAATACATAATTGTATTAAAACATGAACTGTTTGGGCAGCATTTCAAGTTAATTTTAAGGCTGACCATAGCCATACCATTCCAAGATATTAAAAATCAGTTCATAGTTGTGTGTCAGGGCTATAATATCATGCTGACCACATTTTGTGTGAATGTGATGAACCCCCTAGGAAGAATATTTCAAAGTTTGGTACGTGAAAAAACACTTAAAAACACACAAAATCCAAAATAGCTCACTTCCTGTTGGGAAAAGTTAAGGGATGCAAATGAGAAATGTGTGTGTCTTGAGGAGACCCTTATGCCTACCAGACGTGGTGCATTTACGTGAAAGTATATGTCCACAATATTAGAAAAAAGCCATAGGGGGCGCTGTGTAGCCACGCCCAGATGAATGTGGATATGGATGTGATTGCACTCCAAAAGTGAATATATTTGTAAAATATCAGCCCGATCAGATGATGTAGAACGGAATTAAGCCCACTTCCTGTTTTTGGGCGTAACGTGTGTATTATACGCCTCGCCATTGCCAAACCGTTTGAGATATCAAAAATCCTTTCGTCATTTAGGGTCAGGACTATTCTAAGATCATGATGACTACATTTGGTGTGAATGTGATGAATACCTTAGCAGGAACGCATACAAACATGATAAAAACCTCACGTCCGTTGCCAGATGGTGGCGCTATAACATTGATTTCTTCTTGGTATTTGGATGTGATTACACTCTAACAGTGAACATATTTGTAAAATATTAGCCAGATCAGACAATGTAGACCATGAATTTATGGCTACTTCCTGTTGGCGCGGCGTGACATGAAAATTGTACGCCTCGCCATGACCATACCGTTTGAGATATCAAAAATATCCTTTGGAATTAGTATCAGGACGATCCTGAGACCACTTTGACCACATTTCGTGTGAATGCAATGAACCCCCTAGGAGGAGTACTTAAAAGTGTAGTACGTGTAAAACGCACAAAATTCAAAATGGCTGACTTCCTGTTTACATATTTGATTCAATGCGAATGAGAAATGTGTTTGTCTAGAGGAGCCCCACAAGCCTACCAAATTAGGTGAAGGTAGCTCCAAGTGCCTGTCCACAATAGAAGACAAGGCATTAGGGGGCGCTGTGGAGTCCCTTGGCCACGCCCAGGTCTGAGCATCTGATACATCCTGACAGCCAACACTTCTCATGTGTGTGCAAAATTCTGTGAGTTTCCATCTATGGCAAGCACCTCAAAAATGCAAAATACATTGAAAAAAAAGAGAATAATAATTATAGGGGGCGCTGTCTAGCCACGCCCCGATTGATATGTATATATCTGATATTGTACTGCTACAGTGAACATATTTGTAAAATATCAGCCAGATCGGACGATGTCGAAAAAAAAGTCATTTTTTTGCACGCAATATGTGTACTGTACGACTCGCCATTTCCATACCGTTTGAGATATCAAAAATCCCTTCACAACTTAGTGTAAGGACTATCTTAAGATCATGCTGACCGCATTTGGTGTGAATGTGCTGAATGCCCTAGCAGGAATGCATACAAATATGTTAAAGACCTCACTTCCTGTTGCCAGATGGTGGCGCTATAACATTGACCTGTTCTTGGGATATGGATGTGATTACACTCCAACAATAAACACATTTCTAAAATATCAGCCAGATCAGACAATGCAAACCATGAAATTATGGCCACTTCCTGTTGGCGCGGCGTGACATAAAAATTGTACTCCTCCCCATGACCGTCCCGTTTGAGCTATGAAAAATATCCTGGCAATTTAGCATCATGACTATCCTGAGACCATTCTGACCACAGTTGGTGTGAATGCGATGAACCCCCTAGGAGGAGTACTTAAAAGTGTATTACGTGTAAAACTCAGAAAATCCAAAATGGCTGACTTCCTGTTTGGATATTTGATTAGATCCGAATGAGAAATGTGTTTGGACCGAGGAGCGCTATATGGCCACCAAATTAGGTGCAGGTAGCTCAAAGTGCCTGCCCACAATAGAAGACAATGCGATAGAGGGCGCTGTGGAGTCCCTCGGCCACGCCCAGGTCTGAGCATCTGAGAGCTCCTGACAGCAACCACTTCTGATGTGTGTGCAAAATGTCAAGACTTTTTACGCATGGCAAACCCCTCAAAAAAGCCCATTTGCCTGAAGAAAAAGAATAATAATAATAATAATAATAATAATAATAATAATCCTTCCAATAACAATAGGGTCCTTCGCACCCTACGGTGCTTGGGCCCTAAATATAGCTGCAAGCAGCAATGAACGGGCCCAAGCACCATGGGCGCCACCGCCTTGGTGGCATAGTTGTGCCAATGACATGTTTCACAATATGAACACACTTTGGAAATAATCAGCTTCCTGGACAACGTATAGTGTGCACAGGAATTGCCCTTTGCTCAATGAAGATGTTGCTGCTGCTATTGGAATGCATCAATGATATAAGCCTCACTTCCAATTGCCAGTTGGTGGCGCTATAATATTGAGCCGTGTATGGTTCATGGATTTGATTACACTCCAATAATTAACATATTTGTACATTTTCAGCCAAATTGGAAGATGTCGAGGAAATTTAAAGTCACTTCCTGTTGCCAGATGGTGGCGCTATAACATTGAGCCATTTTTGGTATATGGATTTAATTACACTCCAATAATTAACATATTTGTACATTTTCAGCCAAATTGGAAGATGTCAAGTAAAATAAAAGCCACTTCCTGTTGCCAGATGGTGGCGCTATGCCATTGAGCCTTTCTTGGTATATGGATGAGATTACACTCCAAAAATGAACATGTGTGAAGTTTCTGCCACATCAGACAATGTAGAATGAAACAAAAATAACTTCTTGCTTGCACATTGTGATAACATGCTCCAGTCCTGTATGGAGAGCAGAGATTAATTAATTTCCATAGATTTTACAGCGGGAGGCACAATTTATGCTTGAGAAGTCATTCGGTTATAAATATGCGCTCAAAATAAAACCATTGGCTTAAAGAAACTATTCAACTTTATTGTGGCCGCACCGGGGATGGAACCGCGGACCGTGCATGTCTTACTCCACTGCGTGAACCATTAAGCTATACTGCCCTCTTATACACGTACGCCGTCTATTGGCCAAAAGTTGTATGTTTCCTTTTATCTTGGTTAAATAATTTCTCTATGAAGTGTCTGATAATATTGCATTAAACGTCGCGTTAGCCAGCATCATTCTTTTCCATTTCACCGGTAATTATGCTGCCTGAAACGCATTTGTTCAGCCAAATCTAAAGGAGATGCCAAGTCTCTGCCCTCAATCCGGTATTTTCATATTAAGTCAAAAATTCCTTGCGAAATTGTATGTTCTCTTAATTCGTGTTTAATGACAAGCAAAATAAACTAACATAGCTGGCGATTTAACTGAAAGTTTTCTATTCCTGTAAACCAACGTAGCTGACCTGTTTTTTGACTCACACAGACAGTGGACAGGCTGGCTGCTGTTAGCCCATGCCTCTCATCTAGCAACGACCTGCATGAGATACCTTTGTTGAACATAACGGTCTCATGTTAACACAGAGTTCGACCAGAGCCACCTCAAACGCTCACGTTTCTTTTTGACTTCATGTCTTACTCTTTTAAATATATGATACTCTCCTGCCAGTTAAAGACAGTCATTAAATGTCTTTAATATTTATTTCAGATATTCTATTCATATAATGAAAATAGATGCAAAGAAACGTCGGGCTGGGTGTTGTCAATACATTTTGTCACGTAGGCTGCAGCTGTAAATCATACATCGTTATGCCTACTGGCTCGCTAGAAAAAAAAAAAAAACCTATCGTTGAAAAATCAGTTGAAGGAAGAAAAATATAAAAGTTCCACTTTCTGCCAATAAATGGAATCCCCGTATCAGAAATGGGGGGAAGTTACAGCGACGCAGTTAGTCTGTGAGTAGAATAGATTGTGTAGACAACTTCACTGTTTCCACAAAGGAACCAAAAATGTGCTTTTTAACAGGACTTGGTCAGTGTAATGATATAAATGCTAGCATTCGATTATGGTCAACGGTACCGAAAATGCCCGTTGCACCAGCCATCATAACAAATGTCCCAATATAGGATCGATTTAAACCTCTATATATTTTTATTTCACGTTGACAGTGTAGGCTATTATGTGTATTCCGACGCGAATTACATTTAATTGGGTTACGGCATTCACTTCAATCGAATGAAGTGAAATAGAAACGGCTCGAAATCCTTAATAAGGCTTCTTGGTTTTCAAGCTAACTTTCCGAACAGCTGTTTTGTATTGAGTCCTTAAAATGCTACAACACGGTTTTTTATAAACCAAATAACATTGAACGTCATTGCAAGATATGCATTATATGTGTTAATCTTTGAAATATATGATACTTTCCTGCCAGTAAAAGCCTGTCTTTTATTTTAGTTATTCAATCCATATAATTAAGGTGGATGAGAAAAAACGTTGCTGTGGGCTGGGTGTTGTCAGTACATTTTGTCACGTAGGCTGCCGCTGTTACTCATACATCGTTATGGTTACTGGCTCGCAAAAAGAAACAAAACTTGTATTTGAGAAATCACTTGAGAAACAATACCAAGTTTTGCCAGTAGATGGCAGTCGCGTATTAGAAATGGGAGAGTCATTTGCGACTTGCCTTGAAGTTTTAAGACTGGATATAATGAGTCTCCAGCGAAAATAGTGAACTATTATTGCTTAATGGATGTGATGACACTCCAACAATGAACATATATGAAAAGTTGTAGCCTCAAAATCAGGCAATGTAGAATTTAATACCTTTTTGAAATGATTTAATACATAATTGTATTAAAACATGAACTGTTTGGGCAGCATTACAAGTTAATTTTAAGGCTGACCATAGCCATACCATTCCAAGATATTAAAAATCAGTTCATAGTTGTGTGTCAGGGCTATAATATCATGCTGACCACATTTTGTGTGAATGTGATGAACCCCCTAGGAAGAGTATTTCAAAGTTTGGTACGTGAAAAAACACTTAAAAACACACAAAATCCAAAATAGCTCACTTCCTGTTGGGAAAAGTTAAGGGATGCAAATGAGAAATGTGTGTGTCTTGAGGAGACCCTTATGCCTACCAGACGTGGTGCATTTACGTGAAAGTATATGTCCACAATATTAGAAAAAAGCCATAGGGGGCGCTGTGTAGCCACGCCCAGATGAATGTGGATATGGATGTGATTGCACTCCAAAAGTGAATATATTTGTAAAATATCAGCCCGATCAGATGATGTAGAACGGAATTAAGCCCACTTCCTGTTTTTGGGCGTAACATGTGTATTATACGCCTCGCCATTGCCAAACCGTTTGAGATATCAAAAATCCTTTCGTTATTTAGCGTCAGGACTATTCTAAGATCATGATGACTACATTTGGTGTGAATGTGATGAATACCCTAGCAGGAACGCATACAAACATGATAAAAACCTCACTTCCGTTGCCAGATGGTGGCGCTATAACATTGATTTCTTCTTGGTATATGGATGTGATTACACTCTAACAGTGAACATATTTGTAAAATATCAGCCAGATCAGACAATGTAGACCATGAATTTATGGCTACTTCCTGTTGGCGCGGCGTGACATGAAAATTTTACGCCTCGCCATGACCATACCGTTTGAGATATCAAAAATATCCTTTGGAATTAGTATCAGGACTATCCTGAGACCACTTTGACCACATTTCCTGTGAATGCAATGAACCCCCTAGGAGGAGTACTTAAAAGTGTAGTACGTGTAAAATGCACAAAATTCAAAATGGCTGACTTCCTGTTCACATATTTGAGTCGATGCGAATGAGAAATGTGTTTGTCCAGAGGAGGCCCACATGCATACCAAATTAGGTGAAGGTAGCTAAAAGTGCCTGTCCACAATAGAAGACAAAGCATTAGGGGGCGCTGTGGAGTCCCTCGGCCACGCCCAGGTCTGAGCATCTGATACATCCTGACAGCCAACACTTCTCATGTGTGTGCAAAATTCCGTGAGTTTTCATTCATGGCAAGCACCTCAAAAATGCAAAATACATTGAAAAAAAAGAGAATAATAATTATAGGGGGCGCTGTGTAGCCACGCCCCGATTGATATGTATATATTTCATATTGTACTCCAACAGTGAACATATTTGGAAAATATCAGCCAGATCGGACGATATCAAAAAAAAAGTCATTTTTTTGCACGCAATATGTGTACTGTACGACTCGCCATTTCCATACCGTTTGAGATATCAAAAATCCCTTCACAGCTTATGGTCATGACTATCCTAAGATCATGCGGACCACATTTCGTGTGAATGTGATGAATGCCCTAGCAGGAAGGCATACAAATATGATAAAGACCTCACTTCCTGTTGCCAGATGGTGGCGCTATAACATTGACCCGTTCTTGGGATATGGATGTGATTATACTCCAACAATAAACGTATTTCTAAAATATCAGCCAGATCAGACAATGTAGACCATGAAATTACGGCCACTTCCTGTTGGCGCGGCGTGACATAAAAATTCTACGCCTCCCCAGGACCGTCCCGTTTGAGCTATCAAAAATATCCTGGCAATTTAGCATCATGAATAGCCTGAGACCATTCTGACCACAGGTGGTGTGAATGTGATGAACCCCCTAGGAGGAGTACTTAAAAGTGCAGTACATGTAAAACGCACAAAATCCAAAATTGCTGACTTCCTGTCTATATATTTGATTAAATGCAAATTATAAATGTTTTTGTTCCGAGGAGTGCTATACGCGTACTAAATTTTGTGAAGGTAGCTCAAAGTGCCTGCCCACAATAGATGACAATGCGATAGGGGGCGCTGTGGAGTCTCTCGACCACGCCCAGCTTTGAGCATCTAATCAATCCTGAAGGTCCTCATTTCTGATGTGTGTGCAAAATTCCCAGACTTTTTATGCATGGCAAGCACCTCAAAAAGGCCCATTTGCATATAGAAAAAAGAATAATAATAATAATAATAATAATAATAATAATAATAATAATCTTTACAATAACAATAGGGTCCTTCGCACCCTACGGTGCTTGGGCCCTAATAATAATAATAATAATAATAATAATAATCCTTCCAATAACAATAGGGTCCTTCGCACCCTACGGTGCTTGGGCCCTAAATATAGCTGCAAGCAGCAATGAACGGGCCCAAGCCCCATGGGGGCAACCGCCTTGGTGGCATAGTTCTGGCAATGACATGTTTCACAACATGTACACACTTTGGAAATAATCACCTTCCTGGACAACGTATAGTGTGCACAGGAATTTCCCTTTGATCAATGAAGATGTTGGCGCTGCTATTGGAATGCATCAATGATATAAGCCTCACTTCCTGTTGCCAGATGGTGGCGCTATATTATTGATCCGTGTATGTTTTTTGAATTTGATTACACTCCAGAAATAAACATATTTGTACATTTTCAGCCACATCCGAAGATGTTCAGCGAAATTAAGGTCAATTCCTGTTTCCAGATGATGCTGCTATAACATTGAGTCGTTTTTGAAATATGGATTTGATTACACTCCAACACTGAGCATCTGTGTAAAGTTGCAGTCACATCAGACATTGGAGAATTTAAGTATGACCACTTCCTGTTTGTCTGGCATGATGTGTTTTTTATGTGCCTGACCATAGCTATATCATCCCAGTAAATCAAAAATCTGTTTTGTCAGGACCATCCTAGCATCATGCTGACCACATTTACCGTGAATGTCATGAACCCATTGAAAAATAATGCTTAAGAATGCAATATAAGGCTCACTTCCTGTTGCCAGCGGGTGGCGCTTTGCCATTTAGCCTTTATTGGAAAATGGATGAGATTACACTCCAAAAATGAACGTGTGAAGTTTCAGCCACATCAGACAATGTAGAATGAAATAAAAATAACGTCTTGCTTGCACATTGTGATAACATGCTACAGTCCTGTATGGAGAGCAGAGATTAATTAATTTCCATAGTTTTTACACGGGGAGGCACAATTTATGCTTGAAAAGTCATTAGGCCATAAACATGCACTCAAAATGAAAACAATTGGCTTCAAGAAACTATTCAAATTCATTGTGGCTGCAGCGGGGATCGAACGGCTGAATTTGCGTGCCTTAATCCACCGCCCTAACCATTACGCTATACTGTCCGCTTATACACGGGTGCCATCTATTGGCCAAATGTCTCCTTTTATCTTGGTTTAATAATTTCTCTACGAAGTGTCGGATAATATTGCACGAAACGTCTAGTTAACCAGCATCATTCTTTTCCATTTCACTGGTAAATATGCTGCCTGAAACGCATTTGTTCAGCCAAATCTAAAAGAGATGCCAACTCAATACAGTATTTTCATATTAATTTACCATTCCTAGCGAAATTGTATGTTCTCTTAATTCGTGTTTAATGACAAGCCGAATAAACTAACATAGCTGGCGATTTAACTGAAAGTTTTCTATTCATGTAAACCAACGTAGCTGACCTGTTTTTTGACTCACACAGACAGTGGACTGGCTGGCTGCTGTTAGCCCGTGCGTGTCATCTCGCAACGACCTGCATGTGATACCTTTGTTGAACAAAACGGTCTCATGTTAACACAGCGTTCGAGCAGAGCCACCTCAGACGCTAAAGTTTCTTTTTGACTTCATGTGTTAATCTTTTAAAAATATGATACTCTCCTGCCAGTTAAAGGCTGTCTTTAAGTCTTTAAATGTCTTTAATATTTATTTTAGTTATTCAATTCATGTAATGAAAATAGATGCAAAGAAACGTCGGGCTGGGTGTTGTCAATACATTTTGTCACGTAGGCTGCAGCTGTAAATCATACATCGTTATGCCTACAGGCTCGCTAGAAAAAAACAAAAACCTATCGTTGAAAAATCACTTGAAGGAAGAAAAAAATGAAAGTACCACTTTCTGCCAATAAATTTAATCGCCGTATCAGAAATGGGGGGAAGTTACAGCGACGCAGTTAGTCTGTGAGTAGAACAGATTGTGTAGACAACTTCACTGTTTCCACAAAGGAACCAAAAATGTGCCTGCTTTTTAACAGGACTTGGTCAGTGTAATGATATAAATGCTAGCATTCGATTATGGTCAACGGTACCGAAAATGCCCGTTGCACCAGCCATCATAACAAATGTCCCAATACAGGATCGATTTAAACCTCTATATATTTTTATTTCACGTTGACAGTGTAGGCTATTATGTGTATTCCGACGCGAATTACATTTAATTGGGTTACGGCATTCACTTCAATCGAATGAAGTCAAATAGAAACGGCTCGAATTCCTTAATAAGGCTTCTTGGTTTTCAAGCCAACTTTCCGAACAGCTGTTTTGTATTGAGTCCTTAAAATGCTACAATACGGTTTTTTTAAAATTCAAATAACATTGAACGTCAAAGCAATATATGCATTATATGTGTTAATCTTTTAAATATATGATACTTTCCTGCCAGTAAAAGCCTGTTTTTTATTTTAGTTATTCAATCGAGTTAATTAAGATAGATGAGAAAAAACCTTGCTGTGGGCTGGGTGTTTTCAGTAGATTTTGTCATGTAGGCTGCCGCTGTTACTCATACATCGTTATGGTTACTGGCTCGCAAAAAGAAAAAAAACTTGTCGTTGAGAAATCACTTTATCCAAGAAAAAGAGAAACAATACCGAAAATTAGAAAGAATACTAACCTTTGCCACTAGATGGCAGTCGCGTATTAGAAATGGGAGAGTCAGTTGCGACTTGAGTTGAAGTTTTAAGACTGGAGATAATGAGTCTCCAGCGAAAATAGTAAACTATTATTACTTAATGGATGTGATGACACTCCAACAATGAACATATGTGAAAAGATGTAGCCTCAAAATCAGGCAATGTAGAATTTAATACCTTTTTGAAATTATTTAATATATAATTTTCCTATTTGGGCAGCATTACAAGTTAATTTTAAGGCTGACCATAGCCATACCATTCCAAGATATTAAAAATCAGTTCATAGTTGTGTGTCAGGGCTATAATATCATGCTGACCACATTTTGTGTGAATGTGATGAACCCCCTAGGAAGAGTATTTCAAAGTTTGGTACGTGAAAAAACACTTAAAAACACACAAAATCCAAAATAGCTCACTTCCTGTTGGGAAAAGTTAAGGGCAAATGAGAAATGTGTGTGTCTTGAGGAGACCCTTATGCCTACCAGACGTGGTGCATTTACGTGAAAGTATATGTCCACAATATTAGAAAAAAGCCATAGGGGGCGCTGTGTAGCCACGCCCAGATGAATGTGGATATGGATGTGATTGCACTCCAAAAGTGAATATATTTGTAAAATATCAGCCCGATCAGATGATGTAGAACGGAATTAAGCCCACTTCCTGTTTTTGGGCGTAACGTGTGTATTATACACATCGCCATTGCCAAACCGTTTGAGATATCAAAAATCCTTTCGTCATTTAGGGTCAGGACTATTCTAAGATCATGATGACTACATTTGGTGTGAATGTGATGAATACCTTAGCAGGAACGCATACAAACATGATAAAAACCTCACGTCCGTTGCCAGGTGGTGGCGCTATAACATTGATTTCTTCTTGGTATTTGGATGTGATTAATCTCTAACAGTGAACATATTTGTAAAATATCAGCCAGATCAGACAATGTAGACCATGAATTTATGGCAACTTCCTGTTGGCGCGGCGTGACATGAAAATTGTACGCCTTGCCATGACCATACCGTTTGAGATATCAAAAATATCCTTTGGAATTAGGATCATGAATATCCTGAGACCACTTTGACCACATTTCGTGTGAATGCAATGAACCCCCTAGGAGGACTACTTAAAAGTGTAGTACGTGTAAAATGCACAAAATTCAAAATGGCTGACTTCCTGTTCACATATTTGATTCGATGCGAATGACAAATGTGTTTTTCCAGAGGAGGCCCACATGCAAACCAAATTAGGTGAAGGTTGCTCAAAGTGCCTGTCCACAATAGAAGACAAAGCAATAGGGGGCGCTGTGGAGTCCCTCGGCCATGTCCAGGTCTGAGCATCTGATACATCCTGAGAGCCAAAACTTCGCATGTGTGTGCAAAATTCCGTGAGTTTTCATCCATGGCAAGCACCTCAAAAATGCAAAATACATTGAAAAAAAAGAGAATAATAATTATAGGGGGCGCTGTCTAGCCACGCCCCGATTGATATGTATATATTTCATATTGTACTCCAACAGTGAACATATTTGTAAAATATCAGCCAGATCGGACGATGTCGAAAAAAAAGTCATTTTTTTGCACGCAATATGTGTACTGTACGACTCGCCATTTCCATACCGTTTGAGATATCAAAAATCCCTTCACAGCTTATGGTCATAACTATCCTAAGATCATGCTGACCACATTTCGTGTGAATCTGATGAATGCCCTAGCAGGAAGGCATACAAATATGATAAAGACCTCACTTCCTGTTGCCAGATGGTGGCGCTATAACATTGACTCGTTCTTGGGATATGGATGTGATTATACTTCAACAATAAACGTATTTCTAAAATATCAGCCAGATCAGACAATGTAGACCATGAAATTATGGCCACTTCCTGTTGGCGCGGCGTGACATAAAAATTGTACTCCTCCCCATGACTGTCCCGTTTGAGCTATCAAAAATATCCTGGCAATTTAGCATCATGAATATCCGGAGACCATTCTGACGACAGGTGGTGTGAAAGTGATGAACCCCCTAGGAGGAGTACTTAAAAGTGCAGTACGTGTAAAACGCACAAAATCCAAAATGGCTGACTTCCTGTTTGTATATTTGATTAGATGCAAATTAGAAATGTGTTTGGTCCGAGGAGTGCTATATGCGTACTAAATTTGGTGAAGGTAGCTCAAAGTGCCTGCCCACAATAGATGACAATGCGATAGGGGGCGCTGTGGAGTCCCTCGGCCACGCCCAGGTCTGAGCATCTAATCGATCCTGAAGGTCCTCATTTCTGATGTGTGTGCAAAATTCCCAGACTTTTTATGCATGGCAAGCACCTCAAAAAGGCCTATTTGCATATAGAAAAAAGAATAATAATAATAAATATAGCTGCAAGCAGCAATGAACGGGCCCAAGCACCATGGGCGCAACCGCCTTGGTGGCACAGTTGTGCCAATGACATGTTTCACAGTATGTACACACTTTGGAAATAATCACCGTCCTGGACAACGTATAGTGTGCACAGGAATTCCCCTTTGATCAATAAAGATGTTGCTGCTGCTATTGGAATGCATCAATGATATAAGCCTCACTTCCTATTGCCAGATGGTGGCGCTATAATATTGAGCTGTGTATGGTTTATGGATTTGATTTCACTCCAAAAATGAACATATTTGTACATTTTCAGCCAAATTGGAAGATGTCGAGTAAAATTAAAGCCACTTCCTGTTGCCAGATGGTGGCGCGATAATATTGAGCCGTGTATGGTTCATGGATTTGATTACACTCCAATAATTAACATATTTGTACATTTTCAGCCAAATTGGAAGATGTCAAGTAAAATTAAAGCCACTTCCTGTTCCCAGATGGTGGCGCTATGCCATTGAGCCTTTCTTGGTATATGGATGAGATTACACTCCAAAAATGAACATGTGTGAAGTTTCTGCCACATCAGACAATGTAGAATGAAACAAAAATTACTTCTTGCTTGCACATTGTAATAATATGCTCCAGTCCTGTATGGAGAGCAGAGATTAATTAATTTCAATAGATTTTACAGCGGGAGGCACAATTTACGCTTGAGAAGTCATTTGGTTATAAATATGCACTCAAAATAAAACCATTGGCGTAAAGAAACTATTCAACTTTATTGTGGCCGCACCGGGGATGGAACTGCGGACCTTGCATGTCTTAATCCACTGTCTGAACCATTAAGCTATTCTGCCCTCTTATACACGTACGCCATCTATTGGCCAAAAGTTGTATGTTTCCTTTTATCTTGGTTAAATAATTTCTCTCCTAAGTGTCGGATAATATTGCATTAAACGTCTAGTTAGCCAGCATCATTCTTTTCCATTTCACCGGTAATTATGCTGCCTGAAACGCATTTGTTCAGCCAAATCTAAAGGAGATGCCAAGTCTCTGCCCTCAATCCGGTATTTTCATATTAAGTCAAAAATTCCTCGCGAAATTGTATGTTCTCTTAATTCGTGTTTAATGACAAGCAAAATAAACTAACATATCTGGCGATTTAACTGAAATTTTTCTATTCATGTAAACAAACGTAGCTGACCTGTTTTTTTGACTCACACAGACAGTGGATAGGCTTGCTGCTGTTAGCCAATGCGCGTCATCTCGCAACGACCTGCATGCCATACCTTTGTTGAACATAACGGTCTCATGTTAACACAGAGTTCGACCAGAGCCATCTCAAACGTTAACGTTTCTTTTTGACTTTTGACTCTTTTAAATATATGCTACTCTCCTGCCAGTTAAAGACAGTCATTAAATGTCTTTAATATTTATTTCAGATATTCTATTCAAAAATGAAAATAGATGCAAAGAAACGTCGGGCTGGGTGTTGTCAATACATTTTGTCACGTAGGCTGCAGCTGTAAATCATACATCGTTATGCCTACTGGCTCGCTAGAAAAAAAACAAAAACCTATCGTTGAAAAATCACTTGAAGGAAGAAAAATATAAAAGTTCCACTTTCTGCCAATAAATGGAATCCCCGTATCAGAAATGGGGGGAAGTTACAGCGACGCAGTTAGTCTCTGAGTAGAATAGATTGTGTAGACAACTTCACTGTTTCCACAAAGGTGATGTGCTTTTTAACAGGACTTGGTCAGTGTAATGATATAAATGCTAGCATTCGATTATGGTCAACGGTACCGAAAATGCCCGTTGCACCAGCCATCATAACAAATGTCCCAATATAGGATCGATTTAAACCTCTATATATTTTTATTTCACGTTGACAGTGTAGGCTATTATGTGTATTCCGACGCGAATTACATTTAATTGGGTTACGGCATTCACTTCAACCGAATGAAGTCAAATAGAAACGGCTCGAATTCCTTAATAAGTCTTCTTGGTTTTCAAGCTAACTTTCCGAACAGCTGTTTTGTATTGAGTCCTTAAAATGCTACAACACGGTTTTTTTTAAACCAAATAACATTGAACGTCATTGCAAGATATATGCAATACCAACTTTTGCCAGTAGATGGCAGTCGCGTATTAGAAATGGGAGAGTCATTTGCGACTTGCGTTGAAGTTTTAAGACTGGATATAATGAGTCTCCAGCGAAAATAGTGAACTATTATTGCTTAATGGATGTGATGACACTCCAACAATGAACATATGTGAAAAGTTGTAGCCTCAAAATCAGGCAAAGTAGAATTGAATACCTTTTTGAAATTATTTAATACATAATTGTATTAAAACATGAACTGTTTGGGCAGCATTACAAGTTAATTTTAAGGCTGACCATAGCCATACCATTCCAAGATATTAAAAATCAGTTCATAGTTGTGTGTCAGGGCTATAATATCCTGCTGACCACATTTTGTGTGAATGTGATGAACCCCCTAGGAAGAGTATTTCAAAGTTTGGTACGTGAAAAAACACTTAAAAACACACAAAATCCAAAATAGCTCACTTCCTGTTGGGAAAAGTTAAGGGATGCAAATGAGAAATGTGTGTGTCTTGAGGAGACCCTTATGCCTACCAGACGTGGTGCATTTACGTGAAAGTATATGTCCACAATATTAGAAAAAAGCCATAGGGAGCGCTGTGTAGCTACGCCCAGATGAATGTGGATATGGATGTGATTGCACTCCAAAAGTGAATATATTTGTAAAATATCAGCCCGATCAGATGATGTAGAACGGAATTAAGCCCACTTCCTGTTTTTGGGCGTAACGTGTGTATTATACGCCTCGCCATTGCCAAACCGTTTGAGATATCAAAAATCCTTTCGTTATTTAGGGTCAGGACTATTCTACGATCATGATGACTACATTTGGTGTGAATGTGATGAATACCTTAGCAGGAACGCATACAAACATGATAAAAACCTCACGTCCGTTGCCAGATGGTGGCGCTATAACATTGATTTCTTCTTGGTATTTGGATGTGATTACACTCTAACAGTGAACATATTTGTAAAATATCAGCCAGATCAGACAATGTAGACCATGAATTTATGGCTACTTCCTGTTGGCGCGGCGTGACATGAAAATTGTATGCCTCGCCATGACCATACCGTTTGAGATATCAAAAATATCCTTTGGAATTAGTATCATGACTATCCTGAGACCACTTTGACCACATTTCGTGTGAATGCAATAAACCCCCTAGGAGGAGTACTTAAAAGTGTAGTACGTGTAAAATGCACAAAATTCAAAATGGCTGACTTCCTGTTCACATATTTGATTCGATGCGAATGAGAAATGTGTTTGTCCAGAGGAGCCCCACATGCGTACCAAATTAGGTGAAGGTAGCTCAAAGTGCCTGTCCACAATAGAAGACAAAGCATTAGGGGGCGCTGTGGAGTCCCTTGGACACGCCCAGGTCTGAGCATCTGATACCTCCTGACAGCCAACACTTCTCATGTGTGTGCAAAATTCTGTGAGTTTTCATCCATGGCAAGAACCTCAAAAATGCAAAATACATTGAAAAAAAAGAGAATAATAATTATAGGGGGCGCTGTCTAGCCACGCCCCGATTGATATGTATATATCTGATATTGTACTGCTACAGTGAACATATTTCTAAAATATCAGCCAGATCGGACGATGTCGAAAAAAAAGTCATTTTTTTGCACGCAATATGTGTACTGTACGACTCGCCATTTCCATACCGTTTGAGATATCAAAAATCCCTTCACAATTTAGTGTAAGGACTATCTTAAGATCATGCTGACCGCATTTGGTGTGAATGCGCTGAATGCCCTAGCAGGAATGCATACAAATATGTTAAAGACCTCACTTCTTATTGCCAGATGGTGGCGCTATAACATTGACCTGTTCTTGGGATAAGGATATGATTACACTCCAACACTAAACAAATTTCTAAAATATCAGCCAGATCAGACAATGTAGACCAAGAAATTATGGCCACTTCCTGTTGGCGCGGCGTGACATAAAAATTGTACTCCTCCCCATGACCGTCCCGTTTGAGCTATCAAAAATATCCTGGCAATTTAGCATCATGACTATCCTGAGACCATTCTGACCACAGTTGGTGTGAATGCGATGAACCCCCTAGGAGGAGTACTTAAAAGTGTAGTACGTGTAAAACTCAGAAAATCCAAAATGGCTGACTTCCTGTTTGGATATTTGATTAGATTTGAATGAGAAATGTGTTTGGACCGAGGAGCGCTATATGGCCACCAAATTAGGTGCAGGTAGCTCAAAGTGCCTGCCCACAATAGAAGACAATGCGATAGGGGGCGCTGTGGAGTCCCTCGGCCACGCCCAGGTCTGAGCATCTGAGAGCTCCTGACAGCAACCACTTCTGATGTGTGTGCAAAATGTCAAGACTTTTTACGCATGGCAAGGCCCTCAAAAAAGCCCATTTGCCTGAAGAAAAAGAATAATAATAATAATAATAATAATAAATATAGCTGCAAGCAGCAATGAACGGGCCCAAGCACCATGGGCGCAACCGCCTTGGTGGCACAGTTGTGCCAATGACATGTTTCACAATATGTTCACACTTTGGAAATAATCACCTTCCTGGACAACGAATAGTGTGCACAGGAATTCCCCTTTGATCAATGAAGATGTTGCTGCTGCTATTGGAATGCATTAATGATATAAGCCTCACTTCCTGTTGCCAGATGGTGGCGCTATAATATTGAGATGTGTATGGTTTATGGATTTGATTACACTCCAATTATTAACATATTTGTACATTTTCAGCCAAATTGGAAGATGTCAATAAAATTAAAGCCACTTCCTTTTGCCAGATGGTGGCGCTATGCCATTGAGCCTTTCTTGGTATATGGATGAGATTACACTCCAAAAATGAACATGTGTGAAGTTTCTGCCCCATCAGACAATGTAGAATGAAACAAAAATTACTTCTTGCTTGCACATTGTAATAATATGCTCCAGTCCTGTATGGAGAGCACAGATGAATTAATTTCCATAGATTTTACAGCGGGAGGCAAAATTTACGCTTGAGAAGTCATTCGGTTATAAATATGCACTCAAAATAAAACCATTGGCGTAAAGAAACTGTTCAACTTTATTGTAGCCGCACCGGGGATGGAACCGCGGACCTTGCATGTCTTAATCCACTGTCTGAACCATTAAGCTATACTGCCCTCTTATACACGTACGCCATCTATTGGCCAAAAGTTGTATGTTTCCTTTTATCCTGGTTAAATAATTTCTCTCCGAAGTGTCGGATAATATTGCATTAAACGTCGAGTTAGCCAGCATCATTCTTTTCCATTTCACCGGTAATTATGCTGCCTGAAACGCATTTGTTCAGCCAAATCTAAAGGAGGTGCCAAGTCTCTGCCCTCAATCCGGTACTTTCATATTAAGTCAAAAATTCCTAGCGAAATTGTATGTTCTCTTAATTCGTGTTTAATGACAAGCAAAATAAACTAAAATTATCTGGCGATTTAACTGAAAGTTTTCTATTCATGTAAACAAACGTAGCTGACCTGTTTTTTGACTCACACAGACAGTGGACAGGCTGGCTGCTGTTAGCCAATGCGCGTCATCTCGCAACGACCTGCATGCCATACCTTTGTTGAACATAACGGTCTCATGTTAACACAGAGTTCGACCAGAGCCATCTCAAACGTTAACGTTTCTTTTTGACTTTTGACTCTTTTAAATATATGGTACTCTCCTGCCAGTTAAAGACAGTCATTAAATGTCTTTAATATTTATTTCAGATATTCTATTCATATAATGAAAATAGATGCAAAGAAACGTCGGGCTGGGTGTTGTCAATACATTTTGTCACGTAGGCTGCAGCTGTAAATCATACATCGTTATGCCTACTGGCTCGCTAGAAAAAGAAAAAAAAACCTATCGTTGAAAAATCAGTTGAAGGAAGAAAAATATAAAAGTTCCACTTTCTGCCAATAAATGGAATCCCCGTATCAGAAATGGGGGGAAGTTACAGCGACGCAGTTAGTCTGTGAGTAGAATAGATTGTGTAGACAACTTCACCGTTTCCACAAAGGAACCAAAAATGTGCTTTTTAACAGGACTTGGTCAGTGTAATGATATAAATGCTAGCATTCGATTATGGTCAACGGTACCGAAAATGCCCGTTGCACCAGCCATCATAACAAATGTCCCAATATAGGATCGATTTAAACCTCTATATATTTTTATTTCACGTTGACAGTGTAGGCTATTATGTGTATTCCGACGCGAATTACATTTAATTGGGTTACGGCATTCACTTCAATCGAATGAAGTCAAATAGAAACGGCTCGAAATCCTTAATAAGGCTTCTTGGTTTTCAAGCTAACTTTCCGAACAGCTGTTTTGTATTGAGTCCTTAAAATGCTACAACACGGTTTTTTATAAACCAAATAACATTGAACGTCATTGCAAGATATGCATTATATGTGTTAATCTTTGAAATATATGATACTTTCCTGCCAGTAAAAGCCTGTCTTTTATTTTAGTTATTCAATCCATAAAATTAAGGTGGATGAGAAAAAACGTTGCTGTGGTCTGGGTGTTGTCAGTACATTTTGTCACGTAGGCTGCCGCTGTTACTCATACATCGTTATGGTTACTGGCTCGCAAAAAGAAACAAAACTTGTATTTGAGAAATCACTTGAGAAACAATACCAAGTTTTGCCAGTAGATGGCAGTCGCGTATTAGAAATGGGAGAGTCATTTGCGACTTGCGTTGAAGTTTTAAGACTGGATATAATGAGTCTCCAGCGAAAATAGTGAACTATTATTGCTTAATGGATGTGATGACACTCCAACAATGAACATATATGAAAAGTTGTAGCCTCAAAATCAGGCAATGTAGAATTTAATACCTTTTTGAAATTATTTAATACATAATTGTATTAAAACATGAACTGTTTGGGCAGCATTACAAGTTAATTTTAAGGCTGACCATAGCCATTCCATTCCAAGTTATTAAAAATCAGTTCACAGTTGTGTGTCAGGGCTATAATATCATGCTGACCACATTTTGTGTGAATGTGATGAACCCCCTAGGAAGAGTATTTCAAAGTTTCGTACGTGAAAAAACACTTAAAAACACACAAAATCCAAAATAGCTCACTTCCTGTTGGGAAAAGTTAAGGGATGCAAATGAGAAATGTGTGTGTCTTGAGGAGACCCTTATGCCTACCAGACGTGGTGCATTTACGTGAAAGTATATGTCCACAATATTAGAAAAGAGCCATAGGGGGCGCTGTGTAGCCACGCCCAGATGAATGTGGATATGGATGTGATTGCACTCCAAAAGTGAATATATTTGTAAAATATCAGCCCGATCAGATGATGTAGAACGGAATTAAGCCCACTTCCTGTTTTTGGGCGTAACGTGTGTATTATACGCCTCGCCATTGCCAAACCGTTTGAGATATCAAAAATCCTTTTGTCATTTAGGGTCAGGACTATTCTCAGATCATGATGACTCCATTTGGTGTGAATGTGATGAATACCCTAGCAGGAAGGCATACAAATATGATAAAAACCTCACTTCCTGTTGCCAGATGGTGGCGCTATAACATTGACTTCTTCTTGGTATATGGATGTGATTACACTCTAACAGTGAACATATTTGTAAAATATCAGCCAGATCAGACAATGTAGACCATGAATTTATGGCTACTTCCTGTTGGCGTGGCGTGACATGAAAATTGTACTCCTCGCCATGACCATACCGTTTGAGATATCAAAAATATCCTTCGGAATTAGTATCATAACTATCCTCAGACCACTTTGACCACATGTGGTGTGAATGCGATGAACCCCCTAGGAGGAGTACTTAAAAGTGTAGTACGTGTAAAACGCACAAAATTCAAAATGGCTGACTTCCTGTTCACATATTTGATTCGATGCGAATGACAATTGTGTTTGGGCAGAGGAGCCCCACAACCCTACAAAATTAGGTGAAGGTAGCTCAAAGTGCCTGTCCACAATAGAAGACAAAGCAATAGGGGGCGCTGTGGAGTCCCTTGGCCACGCCCAGGTCTGAGCATCTGACAGTTCCTGACAGACACCACTTCTCATGTTTGTGCAAAATTCCGTGAGTTTTCATCCATGGCAAGCACCTCAAAAATGCACAAAACATAGAAAAAAAAGATTATAATAATTATAGGGGGCGCTGTCTAACCACGCCCCGATTGATATGTATATATTTGATATTGTATTCCAAGAGTGAACATATTTCTAAAATATCAGCCTGATCGGACGATATCGAAAAAAAAGTCATTTTTTTGCACGCACTATGTCTACTCTATGACTCGCCATTTCCATACCATTTGAGATATCAAAAATCCCTTCGCAATTTAGTGTAAAGACTATCTTAAGATCATGCTGACCACATTTGGTGTGAATGTGATCAATGCCCTAGCAGGAAGGCATACAAATATGATGAAGACCACACTTCCTGTTGCCAGATGGTGGCGCTATAACATTGACCCGTTCTTGGGATATGGATGTGTTTATACTCCAACAATAAACGTATTTCTAAAATATCAGCCAGATCAGACGATGTCGACCATGAAATTACGGCCACTTCCTGTTGGCGTGGCGTGACATAAAAATTGTAATCCTCCCCGTGACTGTCCCGTTTGAGCTATCAAAAATATCCTGGCAATTTAGTATCATGACTATCCTGAGACCATTCTGACCACAGTTGGTGTGAATGCGATGAACCCCCTAGGAGGAGTACTTAAAAGTGTAGAACGTGTAAAACGCACAAAATCCAAAATGGCTGACTTCCTGTTCGCATATTTGATTAGATGCGAATTTGAAATGTGTTTGGCCTGAGGAGTGCTATATGCCTACTAAATATGGTGCAGGTAGCTCAAAGTGCCTGCCCACAATAGAAGACAATGCGATAGGGGGCGCTGTGGAGTCCCTCAGCGACGCCCAGGTCTGAGCATCTGAGAGATCCTGACAGCCACCACTTCTGATGTGTGTGCAAAATTCCGTGAGTTTTCATTCATGGCAAGCACCTCAAAAATGCACAAAACATTGAAAAAAAAAGAATAATAATAATAATAATAATCTTTACAATAACAATAGGGTCCTTCGCACCCTACGGTGCTTGGGCCCTAATAATCCTTCCAATAACAATAGGGTCCTTCGCACCCTACGGTGCTTGGGCCCTAATAATAATAATAATAATAATAATAATAATAATAATCTTTACAATAACAATAGGGTCCTTCGCACCCTACGGTGCTTGGGCCCTAATAATAATAATAATAATAATAATAATAATAATCTTTACAATAACAATAGGGTCCTTCGCACCCTACGGTGCTTGGGCCCTAAATATAGCTGCAAGCAGCAATGAACGGGCCCAAGCACCATGGGCGCAACCGCCTTGGTGGCATAGTTGCGCCAATTACATGTTTCACAATATGTACACACTTTGGAAATAATCACCTTCCTGGACAACGTATAGTGTGCACAGGAATTCCCCTTTGATCAATGAAGATGTTGCTGCTGCTATTGGAATGCATCAATGATATAAGCCTCACTTCCTATTGCCAGATGGTGGCGCTATAATATTGAGCCGTGTATGGTTCATGGATTTGATTACACTCCAATAATTAACATATTTGTACATTTTCAGCCAAATTGGAAGATGTCAAGTAAAATTAAAGCCACTTCCTGTTCCCAGATGGTGGCGCTATGCCATTGAGCCTTTCTTGGTATATGGATGAGATTACACTCCAAAAATGAACATGTGTGAAGTTTCAGCCACATCAGACAATGTAGAATGAAACAAAAATTACTTCTTGCTTGCACAGTGTAATAATATGCTCCAGTCCTGTATGGAGAGCAGAGATTAATTAATTTCAATAGATTTTACAGCGGGAGGCACAATTTACGCTTGAGAAGTCATTCGGTTATAAATATGCACTCAAAATAAAACCATTGGCGTAAAGAAACTATTCAACTTTATTGTGGCCGCACCGGGGATGGAACCGCGGACCTTGCATGTCTTAATCCACTGTCTGAACCATTAAGTTATACTGCCCTCTTATACACGTACGCCATCTATTGGCCAAAAGTTGTATGTTTCCTTTTATCCTGGTTAAATAATTTCTCTCCGAAGTGTCGGATAATATTGCATTAAACGTCGAGTTAGCCAGCATCATTCTTTTCCATTTCACCGGTAATTATGCTGCCTGAAATGCATTTGTTCAGCCAAATCTAAAGGAGATGCCAAGTCTCTGCCCTCAATCCGGTATTTTCAAATTAAGTCAAAAATTCCTAGCGAAATTGTATGTTCTCTTAATTCGTGTTTAATGACAAGCAAAATAAACTAACATATCTGGCGATTTAACTGAAAGTTTTCTATTCATGTAAACAAACGTAGCTGACCTGTTTTTTGACTCACACAGACAGTGGACAGGCTGGCTGCTGTTAGCCAATGCGCGTCATCTCGCAACGACCTGCATGCCATACCTTTGTTGAACATAACGGTCTCATGTTAACACAGAGTTCGACCAGAGCCATCTCAAACGTTAACGTTTCTTTTTGACTTTTGACTCTTTTAAATATATGCTACTCTCCTGCCAGTTAAAGACAGTCATTAAATGTCTTTAATATTTATTTCAGATATTCTATTCAAAAATGAAAATAGATGCAAAGAAACGTCGGGCTGGGTGTTGTCAATACATTTTGTCACGTAGGCTGCAGCTGTAAATCATACATCGTTATGCCTACTGGCTCGCTAGAAAAAAAAAAAAAAACCTATCGTTGAAAAATCACTTGAAGGAAGAAAAATATAAAAGTTCCACTTTCTGCCAATAAATGGAATCCCCGTATCAGAAATGGGGGGAAGTTACAGCGACGCAGTTAGTCTGTGAGTAGAATAGATTGTGTAGACAACTTCACTGTTTCCACAAAGGAACCAAAAATGTGCTTTTTAACAGGACTTGGTCAGTCTAATGACATAAATGCTAGCATTCGATTATGGTCAACGGTACCGAAAATGCGCGTTGCACCAGCCATCATAACAAATGTCCCAATATAGGATCGATTTAAACCTCTATATATTTTTATTTCACGTTGACAGTGTAGGCTATTATGTGTATTCCGACGCGAATTACATTTAATTGGGTTACGGCATTCACTTCAATCGAATGAAGTCAAATAGAAACGGCTCGAATTCCTTAATAAGGCTTCTTGGTTTTCAAGCTACCTTTCCGAACAGCTGTTTTGTATTGAGTCCTTAAAATGCTACAACACGATTTTTTTAAAACCAAATAACATTGAACGTCATTGCAAGATATGCATTATATGTGTTAATCTTTGAAATATATGCTACTTTCCTGCCAGTAAAAGCCTGTCTTTTATTTTAGTTATTCAATCCATATAATTAAGGTAGATGAGAAAAAACGTTGCTGTGGGCTGGGTGTTGTCAGTACATTTTGTTACGTAGGCTGCCGCTGTTACTCATACATCGTTATGGTTACTGGCTCGCAAAAAGAAACAAAACTTGTCATTGACGAATTACTTGAGAAACAATACCAACTTTTGCCAGTAGATGGAAGTCGCGTATTAGAAATGGGAGAGTCATTTGCGACTTGCGTTGAAGTTTTAAGACTGGATATAATGAGTCTCCAGCGAAAATAGTGAACTATTATTGCTTAATGGATGTGATGACACTCCAACAATGAACATATGTGAAAAGATGTAGCCTCAAAATCAGGCAATGTAGAATTGAATACCTTTTTAAAATTATTTAATACATAATTGTATTAAAACATGAACTGTTTGGGCAGCATTACAAGTTAATTTTAAGGCTGACCATAGCCATACCATTCCAAGATTTAAAAAATCAGTTCATAGTTGTGTGTCAGGGCTATAATACCATGCTGACCACATTTTGTGTGAATGTGATGAACCCCCTAGGAAGAGTATTTCAAAGTTTGGTACGTGAAAAAACACTTAAAAACACACAAAATCCAAAATAGCTCACTTCCTGTTGGGAAAAGTTAAGGGATGCAAATGAGAAATGTGTGTGTCTTGAGGAGACCCTTATGCCTACCAGACGTGGTGCATTTACGTGAAAGTATGTGTCCACAATATTAGAAAAAAGCCATAGGGGGCGCTGTGTAGCCACGCCCAGATGAATGTGGATATGGATGTGATTGCACTCCAAAAGTGAATATATTTGCAAAATATCAGCCCGATCAGATGATGTAGAACGGAATTAAGCCCACTTCCTGTTTTTGGGTGTAACGTGTGTATTATACGCCTCGCCATTGCCAAACCGTTTGAGATATCAAAAATCCTTTCGTCATTTAGGGTCAGGACTATTCTAAGATCATGATGACTACATTTGGTGTGAATGTGATGAATACCCTAGCAGGAACGCATACAAACATGATAAAAACCTCACTTCCGTTGCCAGATGGTGGCGCTATAACATTGACTACTTCTTGGTATATGGATGTGATTACACTCTAACAGTGAACATATTTGTAAAATATCAGCCAGATCAGACAATGTAGACCATGAATTTATGGCTACTTCCTGTTGGCGCGGCGTGACATGAAAATTGTACGCCTCGCCATGACCATACCGTTTGAGATATCAAAAATATCCTTTGGAATTAGTATCAGGACTATCCTTAGACCACTTTGACCACATTTCCTGTGAATGCAATGAACCCCCTAGGAGGAGTACTTAAAAGTGTAGTACGTGTAAAATGCACAAAATTCAAAATGGCTGACTTCCTGTTCACATATTTGATTTAATGCGAATGAGAAATGTGTTTGGCAAGAGGAGCCCCACATGCATACCAAATTAGGTGAAGGTAGGTCAAAGTGCCTGTCCACAATAGAAGACAATGCAATAGGGGGCGCTGTGGAGTCCCTCGGCCACGCCCAGGTCTGAGCATCTGATACTTCCTGACAGCCAACACTTCTCATGTGTGTGCAAAATTCCGTGAGTTTTCATCCATGGCAAGCACCTCAAAAATGCAAAATACATTGAAAAAAAAGAGAATAATAATTATAGGGGGCGCTGTCTAGCCACGCCCCGATTGATATGTATATATTTCATATTGTACTCCAACAGTGAACATAGTGGTAAAATATCAGCCAGATCGGACGATGTCGAAAAAAAAGTCATTTTTTTGCACGCAATATGTGTACTGTACGACTCGCCATTTCCATACCGTTTGAGATATCAAAAATCCCTTCACAGCTTATGGTCATGACTATCCTAAGATCATGCTGACCACATTTCGTGTGAATGTGATGAATGCCCTAGCAGGAAGGCATACAAATATGATAAAGACCTCACTTCCTGTTGCCAGATGGTGGCGCTATAATATTGACCCGTTCTTGGGATATGGATATGATTATACTCCAACAATAAACGTATTTCTAAAATATCAGCCAGATCAGACAATGTAGACCATGAAATTACGGCCACTTCCTGTTGGCGCGGCGTGACATAAAAATTCTACGCCTCCCCAGGACCGTCCCGTTTGAGCTATCAAAAATATCCTGGCAATTTAGCATCATGAATATCCTGAGACCATTCTGACCACAGGTGGTGTGAATGTGATGAACCCCCTAGGAGGAGTACTTAAAAGTGCAGTACGTGTAAAACGCACAAAATCCAAAATGGCTGACTTCCTGTTTGTATATTTGATTAGATGCAAATTAGAAATGTGTTTGGTCCGAGGAGTGCTATATGCCTACTAAATTTGGTGAAGGTAGCTCAAAGTGCCTGCCCATAATAGATGACAATGCAATAGGGGGCGCTGTGGAGTCCCTCGGCCACGCCCAGGTCTGAGCATCTAATCGATTATGAAGGTCCTCATTTCTGATGTGTGTGCAAAATTCCCAGACTTTTTATGCATGGCAAGCACCTCAAAAAGGCCCATTTGCATATAGAAAAAAGAATAATAATAATAAATATAGCTGCAAGCAGCAATGAACGGGCCCAAGCACCATGGGCGCAACCGCCTTGGTGGCATAGTTGTGCCAATGACATGTTTCACAATATGTACACACTTTGGAAATAATCAGCTTCCTGGACAACGTATAGTGTGCACAGGAATTCCACTTTGATCAATGAAGATGTTGCTGCTGCTATTGGAATGCATCAATGATATAAGCCTCACTTCCAATTCCCAGTTGGTGGCGCTGTAATATTGAGCCGTGTATGGTTCATGGATTTGATTACACTCCAATAATTAACATATTTGTACATTTTCAGCCAAATTGGAAGATGTCGAGTAAATTTAAAGTCACTTCCTGTTGCCAGATGGTAGCACTATAACATTGAGCAATTTTTGGTATATGGATTTAATTACACTCCAATAATAAAAATATTTCTATATTTTCAGCCACATCGGAAGTTGTCCAGTGAAATTAAGGCCACTTCCTGTTGCCAGATGGTGGCGCTATGCCATTGAGCCTTTATTGGTATATGGATGAGATTACACTCCAAAAATGAACATGTGTGAAGTTTCAGCCTCATCAGACAATGTAGAATGAAATAAAAACAACTTCTTGCTTGCACATTGTGATAACGTGCTACAGTCCTGTCTGGAGAGCAGAGATGAATTAATTTCCATAGATATTACAGCGGGAGGCACAATTTATGCTTGAGAAGTCATTTGGTTATAAATATGCACTCAAAATAAAACCATTGGCTTAAAGAAACTATTCAACTTTATTGTGCTTTATTGTGTTTAATCCACTGCCTGAACTATTAAACTATACTGCCCTCTTATACACGTAGGCCATCTATTGGCCAAAAGTTGTATGTTTCTTTTTATCTTGGTTAAATAATTTCTCTCCTAAGTGTCGGATAATATTGCATTTAACGTCTAGTTAGCCAGCATCATTCTTTTCCATTTCACCGGTAATTATGCTGCCTGAAACGCATTTGTTCAGCCAAATCTAAAAGAGATGCCAAGTCTCTGCCCTCAATCCGGTATTTTCATATTAAGTCAAAAATTCCTAGCGACATTGTATGTTCTCTTAATTCGTGTTTAATGACAAGCAAAATAAACTAACATATCTGGCGATTTAACTGAAAGTTTTCTATTCATGTAAACAAACGTAGCTGACCTGTTTTTTGACTCACACAGACAGTGGACAGGCTGGCTGCTGTTAGCCAATGCGCGTCATCTCGCAACGACCTGCATGCGATAACTTTGTTGAACATAACGGTCTCTTGTTAACACAGCGTTCGAGCAGAGCCACCTCAAACGCTACCGTTTCTTTTTGACTTCATGTGTTACTCTTTTAAATATATGACACTCTCCTGCCAGTTAAAGACAGTCATTAAATGTCTTTAATATTTATTTTAGATATTCAATTAAAATAATGAAAATAGATGCAAAGAAACGTCGGGCTGGGTGTTGTCAATACATTTTGTCACGTAGGCTGCAGCTGTAAATCATACATCGTTATGCCTACTGGCTCGATATAAAAAACGAAAACCTATCGTTGAAAAATCACTAGAAGGAAGACAAAAATCAAAGTACCACTTTTTGCCAATAAATGGAATCCCCGTTTCAGAAATGGGGGGAAGTTACAGCGACGCAGTTAGTCTGTGAGTAGAATATATTGTGTAGACAACTTCACTGTTTCCACAAAGGAGTCTAAAATGTGCTTTTTAACAGGACTTGGTCAGTTTCCATCCATCCATCCATTATCTGAACCCGCTTATCCTGAACAGGGTCGCAGGGGGGCTGGAGCCTATCCCAGCATACATTGGGCGAAAGGCAGGAATACACCCTGGACGGGTCGCCAGTCCATCACAGGGCACACACACACCATTCACTCACACACTCATACCTACGGGCAATTTAGACTCTCCAATCAGCCTAACATGCATGTCTTTGGACTGTGGGAGGAAACCGGAGTACCCGGAGGAAACCCACGCAGACACGGGGAGAACATGCAAACTCCGCACAGAGAGGCCCCGGCCGACGGGGATTCGAACCCAGGACCTCCTTGCTGTGAGGCGGCAGTGCTACCCACTGCACCATTCGTGCCGCCACTTGGTCAGTTTAATGATATAAATGCTAGCATTCGATTATGGTCAATGGTACCGAAAATGCCCGTTGCACCAGCCATGATAACAAAAGTCCCAATATAGGATCGATTTAAACCTCTATATATTTTTATTTCACGTTGACAATGTAGGCTATTATGTGTATTCCGACGCGAATTCCATTTAATTGGGTTACGGCATTCACTTCAATCGAATGAAGTCAAATAGAAACGGCGCGAATTCCTAAATAAGGCTTCTTGGTTTTCAAGCTAACTTTCCGAACAGCAGTTTTGTATTGAGTCCTGAAAATGCTACAATACGTTTTTTTTTAACAAAATACCATTTAACGTCAATGCAAGATATGCATTATATGTGTAAATCTTTTAAATATATGATACTCTCCTGCCAGTTAAAGCCTGTCTTTAAGTCTTTAAATGTCTTTAATATTTATTTTAGATATTCAATTCATATAATGAAAATAGATGCAAAGAAACGTCGGGCTGGGTGTTGTCAATACATTTTGTCACGTAGGCTGCCGCTGTAAATCATACACCGTTATGCCTACTGGCTCGCTAGAAAAAAACAAAAACCTATCGTTGAAAAATCACTTGAAGGAAAAAAAAAATAAAAGTACCAATTTCTGCCAATAAATGGAATCCCCGTATCAGAAATGGGGGGAAGTTACAGCGACGCAGTTAGTCTGTGAGTAGAATAGATTATGTAGACAACTTCACTGTTTCCACAAAGGAACCAAAAATGTGCTTTTTAACAGGACTTGGTCAGTGTAATGATATAATTGCTAGCATTCGCTTATGGTCAACGGTACCGAAAATTCCCGTTGCACCAGCCATCATAACAAATGTCCCAATATAGGATCGATTTAAACCTCTATATATTTTTATTTCACGTTGACAGTGTAGGCGATTGTGTGTATTGCGACGCGAATTACATTGAATTGGGTTACGGCATTCACTTCAATCGAATGAAGTCAAATAGAAACGGCTCGAATTCCTTAATAAGGCTTCTTGGTTTTCAACCCAACTTTCCGAACAGCTGTTTTGTGTTGAGTCCTTAAAATGCTACACTACGTTTTTTTTTAACGTAGTAATAACATTGAACTTCAATGCAAGATCTGCATTATATGTGTTAATCTTTTAAATATATGATACTTTCCTGCCAGTAAAAGCCTGTCTTTTATTTTAGTTATTCAATCCATATAATTAAGGTAGATGAAAAAAACGTTGCTATGGGCTGGGTGTTGTCAGTACATTTTCTCACGTAGGCTGCCGCTGTTACTCATACATCGTTATGGTTACTGGCTCGCAAAAAGACACAAAACTTGTCATTGAGAAATCACTTTATCCAAGAAAATTAGAAAGAATACTAACCTTTGCCACTAGATGGCAGTCGCGTATTAGAAATGGGAGAGTCAGTTGCGACTTGCGTTGAAGTTTTAAGACTGGAGATAATGAGTCTCCAGCGAAAATAGTGAACTATTATTGCTTAATGGATGTGATGACACTCCAACAATGAACATATGTGAAAAGTTGTAGCCTCAAAATCAGGCAATGTAGAATTTAATACCTTTTTGAAATGATTTAATACATAATTTTCCTGTTTGGGCAGCATTACAAGTTAATTTTAAGGCTGACCATAGCCATTCCATTCCAAGTTATTAAAAATCAGTTCACAGTTGTGTGTCAGGGCTATAATATCATGCTGACCACATTTTGTGTGAATGTGATGAACCCCCTAGGAAGAGTATTTCAAAGTTTCGTACGTGAAAAAACACTTAAAAACACACAAAATCCAAAATAGCTCACTTCCTGTTGGGAAAAGTTAAGGGATGCAAATGAGAAATGTGTGTGTCTTGAGGAGACCCTTATGCCTACCAGACGTGGTGCATTTACGTGAAAGTATATGTCCACAATATTAGAAAAGAGCCATAGGGGGCGCTGTGTAGCCACGCCCAGATGAATGTGGATATGGATGTGATTGCACTCCAAAAGTGAATATATTTGTAAAATATCAGCCCGATCAGATGATGTAGAACGGAATTAAGCCCACTTCCTGTTTTTGGGCGTAACGTGTGTATTATACGCCTCGCCATTGCCAAACCGTTTGAGATATCAAAAATCCTTTTGTCATTTAGGGTCAGGACTATTCTCAGATCATGATGACTCCATTTGGTGTGAATGTGATGAATACCCTAGCAGGAAGGCATACAAATATGATAAAAACCTCACTTCCTGTTGCCAGATGGTGGCGCTATAACATTGACTTCTTCTTGGTATATGGATGTGATTACACTCTAACAGTGAACATATTTGTAAAATATCAGCCAGATCAGACAATGTAGACCATGAATTTATGGCTACTTCCTGTTGGCGTGGCGTGACATGAAAATTGTACTCCTCGCCATGACCATACCGTTTGAGATATCAAAAATATCCTTCGGAATTAGTATCATAACTATCCTCAGACCACTTTGACCACATGTGGTGTGAATGCGATGAACCCCCTAGGAGGAGTACTTAAAAGTGTAGTACGTGTAAAACGCACAAAATTCAAAATGGCTGACTTCCTGTTCACATATTTGATTCGATGCGAATGAGAATTGTGTTTGGGCAGAGGAGCCCCACAACCCTACAAAATTAGGTGAAGGTAGCTCAAAGTGCCTGTCCACAATAGAAGACAAAGCAATAGGGGGCGCTGTGGGATCCCTTGGCCACGCCCAGGTCTGAGCATCTGACAGTTCCTGACAGACACCACTTCTCATGTTTCTGCAAAATTCCGTGAGTTTTCATCCATGGCAAGCACCTCAAAAATGCACAAAACATAGAAAAAAAAGATTATAATAATTATAGGGGGCGCTGTCTAACCACGCCCCGATTGATATGTATATATTTGATATTGTATTTCAAGAGTGAACATATTTCTAAAATATCAGCCTGATCGGACGATATCGAAAAAAAAGTCATTTTTTTGCACGCACTATGTCTACTCTATGACTCGCCATTTCCATACCATTTGAGATATCAAAAATCCCTTCGCAATTTAGTGTAAAGACTATCTTAAGATCATGCTGACCACATTTGGTGTGAATGTGATCAATGCCCTAGCAGGAAGGCATACAAATATGATGAAGACCACACTTCCTGTTGCCAGATGGTGGCGCTATAACATTGACCCGTTCTTGGGATATGGATGTGATTCCACTCCAACAATAAACGTATTTCTAAAATATCAGCCAGATCAGACGATGTCGACCATGAAATTACGGCCACTTCCTGTTGGCGTGGCGTGACATAAAAATTGTAATCCTCCCCGTGACTGTCCCGTTTGAGCTATCAAAAATATCCTGGCAATTTAGTATCATGACTATCCTGAGACCATTCTGACCACAGTTGGTGTGAATGCGATGAACCCCCTAGGAGGAGTACTTAAAAGTGTAGAACGTGTAAAACGCACAAAATCCAAAATGGCTGACTTCCTGTTCGCATATTTGATTAGATGCGAATTTGAAATGTGTTTGGCCTGAGGAGTGCTATATGCCAACTAAATATGGTGCAGGTAGCTCAAAGTGCCTGCCCACAATAGAAGACAATGCGATAGGGGGCGCTGTGGAGTCCCTCAGCGACGCCCAGGTCTGAGCATCAGAGAGATCCTGACAGCCACCACTTCTGATGTGTGTGCAAAATTCCGTGAGTTTTCATTCATGGCAAGCACCTCAAAAATGCACAAAACATTGAAAAAAAAAGAATAATAATAATAATAATAATCTTTACAATAACAATAGGGTCCTTCGCACCCTACGGTGCTTGGGCCCTAAATATAGCTGCAAGCAGCAATGAACGGGCCCAAGCACCATGGGCGCAACCGCCTTGGTGGCATAGTTGTGCCAATGACATGTTTCACAATATGTACACACTTTGGAAATAATCACCTTCCTACCTTGTACATTTTCAGCCAAATTGGAAGATGTCACGTAAAATTTAAGCCACTTCCTGTTGCCAGATGGTGGCAGTATAATATTGAGCCGTGTATGGTTCATGGATTTGATTACACTCCAATAATTAACATATTTGTCCATTTTCAGCCAAATTGGAAGATGTCAAGTAAAATTAAAGCCACTTCCTGTTGCCAGATGGTGGCGCTATGCCATTGAGCCTTTCTTGGTATATGGATGAGATTACACTCCAAAAATGAACATGTGTGAAGTTTCTGCCACATCAGACAATGTAGAATGAAACAAAAATTACTTCTTGCTTGCACAGTGTAATAATATGCTCCAGTCCTGTATGGAGAGCAGAGATTAATTAATTTCAATAGATTTTACAGCGGGAGGCACAATTTACGCTTGAGAAGTCATTCGGTTATAAATATGCACTCAAAATAAAACCATTGGCGTAAAGAAACTATTCAACTTTATTGTGGCCGCACCGGGGATGGAACCGCGGACCTTGCATGTCTTAATCCACTGTCTGAACCATTAAGCTATACTGCCCTCTTATACACGTACGTTATCTATTGGCCAAAAGTTGTATGTTTCCTTTCATCCTGGTTAAATAATTTCTCTCCGAAGTGTCGGATAATATTGCATTAAACGTGGAGTTAGCCAGCATCATTCTTTTCCATTTCACCGGTAATTATGCTGCCTGAAACGCATTTGTTCAGCCAAATCTAAAGGAGATGCCAAGTCTCTGCCCTCAATCCGGTATTTTCATATTAAGTCAAAAATTCCTAGCGAAATTGTATGTTCTCTTAATTCGTGTTTAATGACAAGCAAAATAAACTAACATATCTGGCGATTTAACTGAAAGTTTTTTATTCATGTAAACAAACGTAGCTGACCTGTTTTTTTGACTCACACAGACAGTGGACAGGCTGGCTGCTGTTAGCCAATGCGCGTCATCTCGCAACGACCTGCATGCCATACCTTTGTTGAACATAACGGTCTCATGTTAACACAGAGTTCGACCACAGCCATCTCAAACGTTAACGTTTCTTTTTGACTTTTGACTCTTTTAAATATATGCTACTCTCCTGCCAGTTAAAGACAGTCATTAAATGTCTATAATATTTATTTCAGATATTCTATTCAAAAATGAAAATAGATGCAAAGAAACGTCGGGCTGGGTGTTGTCAATACATTTTGTCACGTAGGCTGAAGCTGTAAATCATACATCGTTATGCCTACTGGCTCGCTAGAAAAAAAACAAAAACCTATCGTTGAAAAATCACTTGAAGGAAGAAAAATATAAAAGTTCCACTTTCTGCCAATAAATGGAATCCCCGTATCAGAAATGGGGGGAAGTTACAGCGACGCAGTTAGTCTGTGAGTAGAATAGATTGTGTAGACAACTTCACTGTTTCCACAAAGGTGATGTGCTTTTTAACAGGACTTGGTCAGTGTAATGATATAAATGCTAGCATTCGATTATGGTCAACGGTACCGAAAATGCCCGTTGCACCAGCCATCATAACAAATGTCCCAATATAGGATCGATTTAAACCTCTATATATTTTTATTTCACGTTGACAGTGTAGGCTATTATGTGTATTCCGACGCGAATTACATTTAATTGGGTTACGGCATTCACTTCAACCGAATGAAGTCAAATAGAAACGGCTCGAATTCCTTAATAAGGCTTCTTGATTTTCAAGCTAACTTTCCGAACAGCTGTTTTGTATTGAGTCCTTAAAATGCTACAACACGGTTTTTTTTAAACCAAATAACATTGAACGTCATTGCAAGATATATGCAATACCAACTTTTGCCAGTAGATGGCAGTCGCGTATTAGAAATGGGAGAGTCATTTGCGACTTGCGTTGAAGTTTTCAGACTGGATATAATGAGTCTCCAGCGAAAATAGTGAACTATTATTGCTTAATGGATGTGATGACACTCCAACAATGAACATATGTGAAAAGTGTTAGCCTCAAAATCAGGCAATGTAGAATTGAATACCTTTTTAAAATTATTTAATACATAATTGTATTAAAACATGAACTGTTTGGGCAGCATTACAAGTTAATTTTAAGGCTGACCATAGCCATACCATTCCAAGATTTTAAAAATCAGTTCATAGTTGTGTGTCAGGGCTATAATACCATGCTGACCACATTTTGTGTGAATGTGATGAACCCCCTAGGAAGAGTATTTCAAAGTTTGGTACATGAAAAAACACTTACAAACACACAAAATCCAAAATAGCTCACTTCCTGTTGGGAAAAGTTAAGGGATGCAAATGAGAAATGTGTGTGTCTTGAGGAGACCCTTATGCCTACCAGACGTGGTGCATTTACGTGAAAGTATGTGTCCACAATATTAGAAAAAAGCCATAGGGGGCGCTGTGTAGCCACGCCCAGATGAATGTGGATATGGATGTGATTGCACTCCAAAAGTGAATATATTTGCAAAATATCAACCCGATCAGATGATGTAGAACGGAATTAAGCCCACTTCCTGTTTTTGGGTGTAACGTGTGTATTATACGCCTCGCCATTGCCAAACCGTTTGAGATATCAAAAATCCTTTCGTCATTTAGGGTCAGGACTATTCTAAGATCATGATGACTACATTTGGTGTGAATGTGATGAATACCCTAGCAGGAACGCATACAAACATGATAAAAACCTCACTTCCGTTGCCAGATGGTGGCGCTATAACATTGACTACTTCTTGGTATATGGATGTGATTACACTCTAACAGTGAACATATTTGTAAAATATCAGCCAGATCAGACAATGTAGACCATGAATTTATGGCTTCTTCCTGTTGGCGCGGCGTGACATAAAAATTGTACGCCTCGCCATGACCATACCGTTTGAGATATCAAAAATATCCTTTGGAATTAGTATCATGACTATCCTGAGACCACTTTGACCACATTTCCTGTGAATGCAATGAACCCCCTAGGAGGAGTACTTAAAAGTGTAGTACGTGTAAAATGCACAAAATTTAAAATGGCTGACTTCCTGTTCACATATTTGATTCGATGCGAATGAGAAATGTGTTTGGCAAGAAGAGCCCCACATGCATACCAAATTAGGTGAAGGTTGGTCAAAGTGCCTGTCCACAATAGAAGACAATGCGATAGGGGGCGCTGTGGAGTCCCTCGGCCACGCCCAGGTCTGAGCATCTGATACATTCTGAAAGCCAACAATTCTCATGTGTGTGCAAAATTCCGTGAGTTTTCATCTATGGCAAGCACCTCAAAAATGCAAAATACTTTGAAAAAAAAGAGAATAATAATTATAGGGGGCGCTGTCTAGCCACGCCCCGATTGATATGTATATATTTCATATTGTACTCCAACAGTGAACATATTTGTAAAATATCAGCCAGATCGGACGATGTCGAAAAAAAAGTCATTTTTTTGCACGCAATATGTGTACTGTACGACTCGCCATTTCCATACCGTTTGAGATATCAAAAATCCCTTCACAGCTTATGGTCATGACTATCCTAAGATCATGCTGACCACATTTCATGTGAATGTGATGAATGCCCTAGCAGGAAGGCATACAAATATGATAAAGACCTCACTTCCTGTTGCCAGATGGTGGCGCTATAATATTGACCCGTTCTTGGGATATGGATGTGATTATACTCCAACAATAAACGTATTTCTAAAATATCAGCCAGATCAGACAATGTAGACCATGAAATTACGGCCACTTCCTGTTGGCGCGGCGTGACATAAAAATTCTACGCCTCCCCAGGACCGTCCCGTTTGAGCTATCAAAAATATCCTGGCAATTTAGCATCATGAATATCCTGAGACCATTCTGACCACAGGTGGTGTGAATGTGATGAACCCCCTAGGAGGAGTACTTAAAAGTGCAGTACATGTAAAACGCACAAAATCCAAAATTGCTGACTTCCTGTTTGTATATTTGATTAGATGCAAATTATAAATGTTTTTGGGCCGAGGAGTGCTATATGCGTACTAAATTTTGTGAAGGTAGCTCAAAGTGCCTGCCCACAATAGATGACAATGCGATAGGGGGCGCTGTGGAGTCTCTCGGCCACGCCCAGGTCTGAGCATCTAATCAATCCTGAAGGTCCTCATTTCTGATGTGTGTGCAAAATTCCCAGACTTTTTATGCATGGCAAGCACCTCAAAAAGGCCCATTTGCATATAGAAAAAAGAATAATAATAATAATAATAATAATAATAATAATAATCTTTACAATAACAATAGGGTCCTTCGCACCCTACGGTGCTTGGGCCCTAAATATAGCTGCAAGCAGCAATGAACGGGCCCAAGCACCATGGGCGCAACCGCCTTGGTGGCATAGTTGTGCCAATGACATGTTTCACAATATGTACACACTTTGGAAATAATCACCTTCCTGGACAATGTATAGTGTGCACAGGAATTCCCCTTTGATCAATGAAGATGTTGCTGCTGCTATTGGAATGCATCAATGATATAAGCCTCACTTCCTATTTCCAGATGGTGGCGCTATAATATTGAGCCGGGTATGGTTTATGTATTTGATTTCACTCCAAAAATTAACATATTTGTACTTTTTCAGCCAAATTGGAAGATGTCAAGTGAAATTTAAGTCACTTCCTGTTGCCAGATGGTGGCGGTATAATATTGAGCCGTGTATGGTTTATGGATTTAATTACACTCCAATAATTAACATATTTGTACATTTTCAGCCAAATTGGAAGATGTCAAGTAAAATTAAAGCCACTTCCTGTTCCCAGATGGTGGCGCTATGCCATTGAGCCGTTCTTGGTATATGGATGAGATTACACTCCAAAAATGAACATGTGTGAAGTTTCTGCCACATCAGACAATGTAGAATGAATCAAAAATTACTTCTTGCTTGCACAGTGTAATAATATGCTCCAGTCCTGTATGGAGAGCAGAGATGAATTAATTTCAATAGATTTTACAGCGGGAGGCACAATTTACGCTTGAGAAGTCATTCGGTTATAAATATGCACTCAAAATAAAACCATTGGCGTAAAGAAACTATTCAACTTTATTGTGGCCGCACCGGGGATGGAACCGCGGACCTTGCATGTCTTAATCCACTGTCTGAACCATTAAGCTATACTGCCCTCTTATACACGTACGCCATCTATTGGCCAAAAGTTGTATGTTTCCTTTTATCCTGGTTAAATAATTTCTCTCCGAAGTGTCGGATAATATTGCATTAAACGTCTAGTTAGCCAGCATCATTCTTTTCCATTTCACCGGTAATTATGCTGCCTGAAACGCATTTGTTCAGCCAAATCTAAAGGAGATGCCAAGTCTCTGCCCTCAATCCGGTATTTTCATATTAAGTCAAAAATTCCTAGCGAAATTGTATGTTCTCTTAATTCGTGTTTAATGACAAGCAAAATAAACTAACATATCTGGCGATTTAACTGAAAGTTTTCTATTCATGTAAACAAACGTAGCTGACCTGTTTTTTGACTCACACAGACAGTGGACAGGCTGGCTGCTGTTAGCCAATGCGTGTCATCTCGCAACGACCTGCATGCGATACCTTTGTTGAACATAACGGTCTCATGTTAACACAGAGTTCGACCAGAGCCACCTCAAACGCTCACGTTTCTTTTTGACTTCATGTCTTACTCTTTTAAATATATGATACTCTCCTGCCAGTTAAAGACAGTCATTAAATGTCTTTAATATTTATTTTAGTTATTCAATTCATGTAATGAAAATAGATGCAAAGAAACGTCGGGCTGGGTGTTGTCAATACATTTTGTCACGTAGGCTGCAGCTGTAAATCATACATCGTTATGCCTACTGGCTCGCTAGAAAAAAACAAAAACCTATCGTTGAAAAATCACTTGAAGGAAGAAAAAAATGAAAGTACCACTTTCTGCCAATAAATTGAATCGCCGTATCAGAAATGGGGGGAAGTTACAGCGACGCAGTTAGTCTGTGAGTAGAACAGATTGTGTAGACAACTTCACTGTTTCCACAAAGGAACCAAAAATGTGCTTTTTAACAGGACTTGGTCAGTGTAATGATATAAATGCTATCATAACAAATGTCCCAATACAAGATCGATTTAAACCTCTATATATTTTTATTTCACGTTGACAGTGTAGGCTATTATGTGTATTCCGACGCGAATGACATTTAATTGGGTTACGGCATTCACTTCAATCGAATGAAGTCAAGTAGAAACGGCTCAAATTCCTTAATAAGGCTTCTTCGTTTTCAAGCCAACTTTCCGAACAGCTGTTTTGTATTGAGTCCTTAAAATGCTACAATACGGTTTTTTTTAAATCCAAATAACATTGAATGTCAAAGCAATATATGCATTATATGTGTTAATCTTTTAAATATATGATACTTTCCTGCCAGTAAAAGCCTGTTTTTTATTTTAGTTATTCAATCGAGTTAATTAAGATAGATGAGAAAAAACGTTGCTGTGGGCTGGGTGTTTTCAGTACATTTTGTCACGTAGGCAGCCGCTGTTACTCATACATCGTTATGGTTACTGGCTCGCAAAAAGAAACAAAACTTGTCGTTGAGAAATCACTTTATCCAAGAAAAAGAGAAACAATACCGAAAATTAGAAAGAATACTAAGCTTTGCCACTAGATGGCAGTCGCGTATTAGAAATGGGAGAGTCAGTTGCGACTTGAGTTGAAGTTTTAAGACTGGAGATAATGAGTCTCCAGCGAAAATAGTAAACTATTATTGCTTAATGGATGTGATGACACTCCAACAATGAACATATGTGAAAAGATGTAGCCTCAAAATCAGGCAATGTAGAATTTAATACCTTTTTGAAATTATTTAATATATAATTTTCCTATTTGGGCAGCATTACAAGTTAATTTTAAGGCTGACCATAGCCATACCATTCCAAGATATTAAAAATCAGTTCATAGTTGTGTGTCAGGGCTATAATATCATGCTGACCACATTTTGTGTGAATGTGATGAACCCCCTAGGAAGAGTATTTCAAAGTTTGGTATGTGAAAAAACACTTAAAAACACACAAAATCCAAAATAGCTCACTTCCTGTTGGGAAAAGTTAAGGGATGCAAATGAGAAATGTGTGTGTCTTGAGGAGACCCTTATGCCAACCAGACGTGGTGCATTTACGTGAAAGTATATGTCCACAATATTAGAAAAAAGCCATAGGGGGCGCTGTGTAGCCACGCCCAGATGAATGTGGATATGGATGTGATTGCACTCCAAAAGTGAATATATTTGTAAAATATCAGCCCGATCAGATGATGTAGAACGGAATTAAGCTCACTTCCTGTTTTTGGGCGTAACGTGTGTATTATACGCCTCGCCATTGCCAAACCGTTTGAGATATCAAAAATCCTTTCGTCATTTAGGGTCAGGACTATTCTAAGATCATGATGACTACATTTGGTGTGAATGTGATGAATACCCTAGCAGGAACGCATACAAACATGATAAAAACCTCACTTCCGTTGCCAGATGGTGGCGCTATAACATTGATTTCTTCTTGGTATTTGGATGTGATTACACTCTAACAGTGAACATATTTGTAAAATATCAGCCAGATCAGACAATGTAGACCATGAATTTATGGCTACTTCCTGTTGGCGCGGCGTGACATGAAAATTGTACGCCTCGCCATGACCATACCGTTTGAGATATCAAAAATATCCTTTGGAATTAGTATCACGACTATCCTCAGACCACTTTGACTTCATTTCGTGGGAATGCAATGAACCCCCTAGGAGGAGTACTTAAAAGTGTAGTACGTGTAAAATGCACAAAATTCAAAATGGCTGACTTCCTGTTCACATATTTAATTCGATGCGAATAAGAAATGTGTTTGTCCAGAGGAGGCCCACATGCCTACCAAATTAGGTGAAGGTAGCTCAAAGTGCCTGTCCACAATAGAAGACAAAGCATTAGGGGGCGCTGTGGAGTCCCTCGGCCACGCCCAGGTCTGAGCATCTGACACATCCTGACAGCCAACACTTCTCATGTGTGTGCAAAATTCCATGAGTTTCCATCCATGGCAAGCACCTCAAAAATGCAAAATACATTGAAAAAAAAGAGAATAATAATTATAGGGGGCGCTGTCTAGCCACGCCCCAATTGATATGTGTATATTTAATATTGTACTCCAACAGTGAACATATTTATAAAATATCAGCCAGATCGGACGATGTCGAAAAAAAAATCATTTTTTTGCACGCAATATGTGTACTGTACGACTCGCCATTTCCATACCGTTTGAGATATCAAAAATCCCTTCACAGCTTATGGTCATGACTATCCTAAGATCATGCTGACCACATTTCGTGTGAATGTGATGAATGCCCTAGCAGGAAGGCATAAAAATATGATAAAGACCTCACTTCCTGTTGCCAGATGGTGGCGCTATAACATTGACCCGTTCTTGGGATATGGATGTGATTATACTCCAACAATAAATGTATTTCTAAAATATCAGCCAGATCAGACAATGAAGACCATGAAATTACGGCCACTTCCTGTTGGCGCCGCGTGACATAAAAATTCTACGCCTCCCGAGGACCGTCCCGTTTCAGCTATCAACAATATCCTGGCAATTTAGCATCATGAATATCCTGAGACCATTCTGACCACAGGTGGTGTGAATGTGATGAACCCCCTAGGAGGAGTACTTAAAAGTGCAGTACGTGTAAAACGCAAAAAATCCAAAATGGCTGACTTCCTGTTTGTATATTTGATTAGATGCGAATTAGAAATGTGTTTAGGCCGAGGAGTGCTATATGCGTCCTAAATTTTGTGAAGGTAGCTCAAAGTGCCTGCCCACAATAGATGACAATGCGATAGGGGGCGCTGTGGAGTTCCTCAGCGACGCCCAGGTCTGAGCATCTGAGCGGTCCTGACAGCCACCACTTCTGATGTGTGTGCAAAATTCCGTGAGTTTTCATCCATGGCAAGCACCTCAAAAATGCACAAAACATTGAAAAAAAAAGAATAATAATAATAATAATAATCCTTCCAATAACAATAGGGTCCTTCGCACCCTACGGTGCTTGGGCCCTAATAATAATAATAATAATAATAATAATAATAATAATCTTTACAATAACAATAGGGTCCTTCGCACCCTACGGTGCTTGGGCCCTAAATATAGCTGCAAGCAGCAATGAACGGGCCCAAGCACCAGGGGCGCAACCGCCTTGGTGTCATAGTTGTGCCAATGACATGTTTCACAATATGTACACACTTTGGAAATAATCACCTTCCTTGACAACGTATAGTGTGCACAGGAATTCCCCTTTGATCAATGAAGATGTTGGTGTTGCTATTGGAATGCATCAATGATATAAGCCTCACTTCCTGTTGCCAGATGGTGGCGCTATAATATTGAGCCGTGGATGGTTTATGGATTTGATTACACTCCAATAATTAACATGTTTGTACATTTTCAGCCAAATTGGAAGATGTCGAGTAAAATTAAAGTCACTTCCTTTTGCCAGATGGTGGCGCTATAACATTGAGCCATTTTTGGTATATGGATTTAATTACACTCCAATAATAAAAATATTTCTACATTTTCAGCCACATCGGAAGATGTCGAGTGAAATTAAGGCCACTTCCTGTTGCCAGATGGTGGCGCTATGCCATTGAGCCTTTATTGGTATATGGATGAGATTACACTCCAAAAATGAACATGTGTGAAGTTTCAGCCACATCAGACAATGTAGAATGAAACAAAAACAACAAACACATTGTGATAACGTGCTACAGTCCTGTATGGAGAGCAGAGATGAATTAATTTCCATAGATTTTACAGCGAGAGGCACATTTTATGCTTGAAAAGTCATTCGGTTATAAATATGCACTCAAAATAAAACCATTGGCTTAAACAAACTATTCAACTTCATTGTGACCGCACTGGGGATAGAACCGCCGACCTTGCATGTCTTCATCCACTGCCTAAACCATTAAGGTATACTGCCCTCTTATACACGGGCGCCATCTATTGGCCAAATGTTGTATGTTTCCTTTCATCTTGGTTAAATAATTTCTCGCCGAAGTGTCGGATAATATTGCATTAAAAGTCTAGTTAGCCAGCATCATTCTTTTCCATTTCACCGGTAATTATGCTGCCTGAAACGCATTTTTTCAGCCAAATATAAAGGAGATGCCAAGTCTCTGCCCTCAATCCGGTATTTTCATATTAAGTCAAAAATTCCTAGCGAAATTGTATGTTCTCTTAATTCGTGTTTAATGACAAGCAAAATAAACTAACATAGCTGGCGATTTAACTGAAAGTTTTCTATTCATGTAAACCAACGAAGCTGACCTGTTTTTTGACTCACACAGACAGTGGACAGGCTACGCAACGACGTGCATGCGATACCATTGTTGAACATAACGGTCTCTTGTTAACACAGCGTTCGAGCAGAGCCACCTCAAACGCTACCGTTTCTTTTTGACTTCATGTGTTACTCTTTTAAATATATGACACTCTCCTGCCAGTTAAAGACAGTCATTAAATGTCTTTAATATTTATTTTAGATATTCAATTCATATAATGAAAATAGATGCAAAGAAACGTCGGGCTGGGTGTTGTCAATACATTTTGTCACGTAGGCTGCAGCTGTAAATCATACATCGTTATGCCTTCTGGCTCGCTAGAAAAAAACAAAAACCTATCGTTGAAAAATCACTTGAAGGAAGAAAAAAATAAAAGTACCAATTTCTGCCAATAAATGGAATCCCCGTATCAGAAATGGGGGGAAGTTACAGCGACGCAGTTAGTCTGTGAGTAGAATAGATTATGTAGACAACTTCACTGTTTCCACAAAGGAACCAAAAATGTGTTTTTTAACAGGACTTGGTCAGTGTAATGATATAATTGCTAGCATTCGATTATGGTCAACGGTACCGAAAATGCCCGTTGCACCAGCCATCATAACAAATGTCCCAATATAGGATCGATTTAAACCTCTATATATTTTTATTTCACGTTGACAGTGTAGGCGATTGTGTGTATTGCGACGCGAATTACATTTAATTGGGTTACGGCATTCACTTCAATCGAATGAAGTCAAATAGAAACGGCTCGAATTCCTTAATAAGGCTTCTTGGTTTTCAACCCAACTTTCCGAACAGCTGTTTTGTGTTGAGTCCTTAAAATGCTACACTACGTTTTTTTTTAAACCAAATAACATTGAACGTCAATGCAAGATCTGCATTATATGTGTTAATCTTTTAAATATATGATACTTTCCTGCCAGTAAAAGCCTGTCTTTTATTTTAGTTATTCAATCCATATAATTAAGGTAGATGAAAAAAACGTTGCTATGGGCTGGGTGTTGTCAGTACATTTTGTCACGTAGGCTGCCGCTGTTACTCATACATCGTTATGGTTACTGGCTCGCAAAAAGAAACAAAACTTGTCATTGAGAAATCACTTTATCCAAGAAAATTAGAAAGAATACTAACCTTTGCCACTAGCTGGCAGTCGCGTATTAGAAATGGGAGAGTCAGTTGCGACTTGCGTTGAAGTTTTAAGACTGGATATAATGAGTCTCCAGCGAAAATAGTGAACTATTATTGCTTAATGGATGTGATGAAACTCCAACAATGAACATATGTGAAAAGTTGTAGCCTCAAAATCAGGCAATGTAGAATTTAATACCTTTTTGAAATGATTTAATACATAATTTTCCTGTTTGGGCAGCATTACAAGTTCATTTTAAGGCTGACCATAGCCATACCATTCCAAGTTATTAAAAATCAGTTCACAGTTGTGTGTCAGGGCTATAATATCATGCTGACCACATTTTGTGTGAATGTGATGAACCCCCTAGGAAGAGTATTTCAAAGTTTGGTACGTGAAAAAACACTTAAAAACACACAAAATCCAAAATAGCTCACTTCCTGTTGGGAAAAGTTAAGGGATGCAAATGAGAAATGTGTGTGTCTTGAGGAGACCCATATGCCTACCAGACGTGGTGCATTTACGTGAAAGTATATGTCCACAATATTAGAAAAGAGCCATAGGGGGCGCTGTGTAGCCACGCCCAGATGAATGTGGATATGGATGTGATTGCACTCCAAAAGTGAATATATTTGTAAAATATCAGCCCGATCAGATGATGTAGAACGGAATTAAGCCCACTTCCTGTTTTTGGGCGTAACGTGTGTATTATACGCCTCGCCATTGCCAAACCGTTTGAGATATCAAAAATCCTTTTGTCATTTAGGGTCAGGACTATTCTCAGATCATGATGACTCCATTTGGTGTGAATTTGATGAATACCCTAGCAGGAAGGCATACAAATATGATAAAAACCTCACTTCCTGTTGCCAGATGGTGGCGCTATAACATTGACTTCTTCTTGGTATATGGCTGTGATTACACTCTAACAGTGAACATATTTGTAAAATATAAGCCAGATCAGACAATGTAGACCATGAATTTATGGCTACTTCCTGTTGGCGTGGCGTGACATGAAAATTGTCCTCCTCGCCATGACCATACCGTTTGAGATATCAAAAATATCCTTGGGAATTAGTATCATAACTATCCTGAGACCACTTTGACCACATGTGGTGTGAATGCGATGAACCCCCTAGGAGGAGTACTTAAAAGTGTAGTACGTGTAAAACGCACAAAATTCAAAATGGCTGACTTCCTGTTCACATATTTGATTCGATGCGAATGACAATTGTGTTTGGGCCGAGGAGCCCCACAACCCTACAAAATTAGGTGAAGGTAGCTCAAAGTGCCTGTCCACAATAGAAGACAAAGCAATAGGGGGCGCTGTGGAGTCCCTTGGCCACGCCCAGGTCTGAGCATCTGACAGTTCCTGAGAGACACCACTTCTCATGTGTGTGCAAAATTCCGTGAGTTTTCATCCATGGCAAGCACCTCAAAAATGCACGAAACATAGAAAAAAAAGATTATAATAATTATAGGGGGCGCTGTCTAGCCACGCCCCGATTGATATGTATATATTTGATATTGTATTCCAAGAGTGAACATATTTCTAAAATATCAGCCTGATCGGACGATATCGAAAAAAAAGTCATTTTTTTGCACGCACTATGTCTACTCTACGACTCGCCATTTCCATACCGTTTGAGATATCAAAAATCCCTTCACAATTTAGTGTAAGGACTATCTTAAGATCATGCTGACCACATTTGGTGTGAATGTGATGAATGCCCTAGCAGGAAGGCATACAAATATGATGAAGACCACACTTCCTGTTGCCAGATGGTGGCGCTATAACATTGACCCGTTCTTGGGATATGGATGTGTTTATACTCCAACAATAAACGTATTTCTAAAATATCAGCCAGATCAGACGATGTCGACCATGAAATTACGGCCACTTCCTGTTGGCGTGGCGTGACATAAAAATTGTAATCCTCCCCGTGACTGTCCCGTTTGAGCTATCAAAAATATCCTGGCAATTTAGTATCATGACTATCCTGAGACCATTCTGACCACAGTTGGTGTGAATGCGATGAACCCCCTAGGAGGAGTACTTAAAAGTGTAGAACGTGTAAAACTCACAAAATCCAAAATGGCTGACTTCCTGTTCGCATATTTGATTAGATGCGAATTTGAAATGTGTTTGGCCTGAGGAGTGCTATATGCATACTAAATATGGTGCAGGTAGCTCAAAGTGCCTGCCCACAATAGAAGACAATGCGATAGGGGGCGCTGTGGAGTCCCTCAGCGACGCCCAGGTCTGAGCATCTGAGAGATCCTGACAGCCACCACTTCTGATGTGTGTGCGAAATTCCGTGAGTTTTCATTCATGGCAAGCACCTCAAAAATGCACAAAACATTGAAAAAAAAAGAATAATAATAATAATAATAATCCTTCCAATAACAATAGGGTCCTTCGCACCCTACGGTGCTTGGGCCCTAATAATAATAATAATAATAATAATCTTTACAATAACAATAGGGTCCTTCGCACCCTACGGTGCTTGGGCCCTAAATATAGCTGCAAGCAGCAATGAACGGGCCCAAGCACCATGGGGGCAACCGCCTTGGTGGCATAGTTCTGCCAATGACATGTTTCACAACATGTACACACTTTGGAAATAATCACCTTCCTGGACAACGTATAGTGTGCACAGGAATTCCCTTTTTATCAATGAAGATGTTGGCGCTGCTATTGGAACGCATCAATGATATAAGCCTCACTTCCTATTGCCAGATGGTGGCGCTATATTATTGAGCCATGTATGGTTTTTGAATTTGATTACACTCCAGAAATAAACATATTTGTACATTTTCAGCCACATCGGAAGACGTTGAGCGAAATTAAGGTCAATTCCTGTTTCTAGATGATGCTGCTTTAACATTGAGTCCTTTTTGGAATATGGATTTGATTACACTCCAACACTGAGCATCTGTGTAAAGTTGCAGTCACATCAGACATTGGAGAATTTAAGTATGACCACTTCCTGTTTGTCTGGCATGATGTGTTTTTTATGTGCCTGACCATAGCTATATCATCCCAGTAAATCAAAAATCTGTTTTGTCAGGACCATCCTAGCATCATGCTGACCACATTTACCGTGAATGTCATGAACCCATTGAAAAATAATGCTTAAGAATGCAATATAAGGCTCACTTCCTGTTGCCAGCGGGTGGCGCTTTGCCATTGAGCCTTTATTGGAAAATGGATGAGATTACACTCCAAAAATGAACATGTGTGAAGTTTCTGCCACATCAGACAATGTAGAATGAAACAAAAATTACTTCTTGCTTGCACATTGTAATAATATGCACCAGTCCTGTATGGAGAGCAGAGATGAATTAATTTCAATAGATTTTACAGCGGGAGGCACAATTTACGCTTGAGAAGTCATTCGGTTACAAATATGCACTCAAAATGAAACCATTGGCGTAAAGAAACTATTCAACTTTATTGTGGCCGCACCGGGGATGGAACCGAGGACCTTGCATGTCTTAATCCACTGTCTGAACCATTAAGCTGCCCTCTTATACACGTACGCCATCTATTGGCCAAAAGTTGTATGTTTCCTTTTATCTTGGTTAAATAATTTCTCTCCTAAGTGTCGGATAATATTGCAATAAACGTCTAGTTAGCCAGCATCATTCTTTTCCATTTCACCGGTAATTATGCTGCCTGAAACGCATTTGTTCAGCCAAATCTAAAGGAGATGCCAAGTCTCTGCCCTCAATCCGGTATTTTCATATTAAGTCAAAAATTCCTAGCCAAATTGTATGTTCTCTTAATTCGTGTTTAATGACAAGCAAAATAAACTAACATATCTGGCGATTTAACTGAAAGTTTTCTATTCATGTAAACAAACGTAGCTGACCTGTTTTTTGACTCACACAGACAGTGGACAGGCTGGCTGCTGTTAGCCAACGACCTGCATGCCATACCTTTTTTGAACATAACGGTCTCATGTTAACACAGAGTTCGACCAGAGCCATCTCAAACGTTAACGTTTCTTTTTGACTTTTGACTCTTTTAAATATATGCTACTCTCCTGCCAGTTAAAGACAGTCATTAAATGTCTTTAATATTTATTTCAGATATTCAATTCATATAATGAAAATAGATGCAAAGAAACGTCGGGCTGGGTGTTGTCAATACATTTTGTCACGTAGGCTGCAGCTGTAAATCATACATCGTTATGCCTACTGCTGCTAGAAAAAAACAAAAACCTATCGTTGAAAAATCACTTGAAGGAAGAAAAAAAAAAAGTACCACTTTCAGCAAATAAATGGAATCCCCGTATCAGAAATGGGGGGAAGTTACAGCGACGCAGTTAGTCTGTGAGTAGAATAGATTATGTAGACAACTTCACTGTTTCCACAAAGGAACCAAAAATGTGCTTTTTAACAGGACTTGGTCAGTGTAATGATATAAATGCTAGCATTCGATTATGGTCAACGGTACCGAAAATGCCCGTTGCACCAGCCATCATAACAAATGTCCCAATATAGGATCGATTTAAACCTCTATATATTTTTATTTCACGTTCACAGTGTAGGCGATTGTGTGTATTCCGACGCGAATTACATTTAATTGGGTTACGGCATTCACTTCAATCGAATGAAGTCAAATAGAAACGGCTCGAATTCTTTAATAACGCTTCTTGGTTTTCAAGCCAACTTTCCGAACAGCTGTTTTGTATTGAGTCCTTAAAATGCTACAACACGGTTTTTTATAAACCAAATAACATTGAACGTCATTGCAAGATATATACAATACCAACTTTTGCCAGTAGATGGCAGTCGCGTATTAGAAATGGGAGAGTCATTTGCGACTTGCGTTGAAGTTTTAAGACTGGATATAATGAGTCTCCAGCGAAAATAGTGAACTATTATTGCTTAATGGATGTGATGACACTCCAACAATGAACATATGTGAAAAGTTGTAGCCTCAAAATCAGGCAATGTAGAATTTAATACCTTTTTGATATTATTTAATACATAATTGTATTAAAACATGAACTGTTTGGGCAGCATTACAAGTTAATTTTAAGGCTGACCATAGCCATACCATTCCAAGATATTAAAAATCAGTTCATAGTTGTGTGTCAGGGCTATAATATCATGCTGACCACATTTTGTGTGAATGTGATGAACCCCCTAGGAAGAGTATTTCAAAGTTTGGTACGTGAAAAAACACTTAAAAACACACAAAATCCAAAATAGCTCACTTCCTGTTGGGAAAAGTTAAGGGATGCAAATGAGAAATGTGTGTGTCTTGAGGAGACCCTTATGTCTACCAGACGTGGTGCATTTACGTGAAAGTATATGTCCACAATATTAGAAATAAGCCATAGGGGGCGCTGTGTAGCCACGCCCAGATGAATGTGGATATGGATGTGATTGCACTCCAAATGTGAATATATTTGTAAATTATCAGCCCGATCAGATGATGTAGAACGGAATTAAGCCCACTTCCTGTTTTTGGGCATAACGTGTGTATTATACGCCTCGCCATTGCCAAACCGTTTGAGATATCAAAAATCCTTTCGTCACTTAGGGTCAGGACTATTCTAAGATCATGATGACTACATTTGGTGTGAATGTGATGAATACCCTAGCAGGAACGCATACAAACATGATAAAAACCTCACTTCCGTTGCCAGATGGTGGCGCTATAACATTGATTTCTTCTTGGTATTTGGATGTGATTACACTCTAACAGTGAACATATTTGTAAAATATCAGCCAGATCAGACAATGTAGAGCATGAATTTATGGCTACTTCCTGTTGGCGCGGCGTGACATGAAAATTGTACGCCTCGCCATGACCATACCGTTTGAGATATCAAAAATATCCTTTGGAATTAGTATCAGGACTATCCTGAGACCACTTTGACCACATTTCGTGTGAATGCAATGAACCCCCTAGGAGGAGTACTTAAAAGTGTAGTACGTGTAAAATGCACAAAATTCAAAATGGCTGACTTCCTGTTCACATATTTGATTCGATGCGAAAGAGAAATGTGTTTGTCCAGAGGAGCCCCACATGCATACCAAATTAGGTGAAGGTAGCTCAAAGCGCCTGTCCACAATAGAAGACAAAGCATTAGGGGGTGCTGTGGAGTCCCTCGGCCACGCCCAGGTCTGAGCATCTGATACATCCTGACAGCCAACACTTCTCATGTGTGTGCAAAATTCCGTGAGTTTCCATCCATGGCAAGCACCTCAAAAATGCTAAATACATTGAAAAAAAAGAGAATAATAATTATAGGGGGCGCTGTCTAGCCACGCCCCGATTGATATGTATATATTTCATATTGTACTCCAACAGTGAAAATTTTGTAAAATATCAGCCAGATCGGACGATGTCGAAAAAAAAGTCATTTTTTTGCACGAAATATGTGTACTGTACGACTCGCCATTTCCATACCGTTTGAGATATCAAAAATCCCTTCACTGCTTATGGTCATGACTATCCTAAGATCTTGCTGACCACATTCCGTGTGAATGTGATGAATGCCCTAGCAGGAAGGCATACAAATATGATAAAGACCTCACTTCCTGTTGCCAGATGGTGGCGCTATAACATTGACCCGTTCTTGGGATATGGATGTGATTATACTCCAACACTAAACATATTTCTAAAATATCAGCCAGATCAGACGATGCAGACCATGAAATTATGACCACTTCCTGTTGGCGCGGCGTGACATAAAAATTGCACGCCTCGCCATGACCATCCCGTTTGAGCTATCAAAAATATCCTGGCAATTTAGCATCATGAATATCCTGAGACCATTCTGACCACAGTTGGTGTGAATGCGATGAACCCCCTAGGAGGAGTACGTAAAAGTGTAGTACGTGTAAAACACACAAAATCCAAAATAGCTCACTTCCTGTTTGCATATTTGCATCAATGCGAATGAGAAATGTGTTTGAATTGAGGAGCCACACATGGTTACCAAATTAGTTTCATGTAGTTCAAAGTGCCTGCCCACAATAGACAACAATGCAATGGGGGGGGGGGGTCAGCGCAATAGGGGGCGCTGTGGAGTCCCTCGGCCACACCCAGGTCTGAGCATCTGATAGATCCTGACGGCCACCACTTCTGATGTGTCTGCAAAATTTCAAGACTTTTTAGCCATGGCAAGGCCCTCAAAAATGCCCATTTGACGGAAGAGAAAGAATAATAATAATAATAATAATAATAAATATAGCTGCAAGCAGCAATGAACGGGCCCAAGCACCATGGGCGCAACCGCCTTGGTGGCACAGTTGTGCCAATGACATCTTTAACAATATGTACACACTTTGGAAATAATCACCTTCCTTGGCAACGTATAGTCTGCACAGGAATTCCCCTTTGATTAATGAAGATTTTGGTGTTGCTATTGGAATGCATCAATGATATGAGACTCACTTCCTGTTGCCAGATGGTGGCGCTATATTATTGAGCCGTGTATGGTTTTTGAATTTGATTAAACTCCAATAATATACCTATTTCTAAATTTTCAGCCACATCGGAAGATGTTGAGTGAAATTAAGGTCAATTCAATGTTCTAGTTTCCAGATGGTGGCGCTATAACATTGAGTCGTTTTTGGAATATGGATTTAATTACACTCCAACAATATACATATTTCTAAATTTTCGGCAACATCGGGAGATGTCGAGTAAAATTAAGGCGACTTCCTGTTGCCAGATGGTGGCGCTATAACATTGAGTCATTTTTGGGATATGGATGTGATTACACTCCCACAACGAACATATCTGTGTAATATCAACCAGATCAGACCATCTGGAATGAAATTAAGACCACTTCCTGTTCCCGCGGCGAGACCTCAAATTGTACGCCTCGCCATAGCCGTACCGTTTGACATATGAGAAATATCCTTTCAATTTAGCATCAGGATTATCCTGAGACCATTCTCACCACATTTGGTGTGAATGTGATGAACCCCCTAGGAGGAGTATTTCAGAGTTTGGTATGTGTAAAAACACTTAAAAACACACAAAATCCAGAATAGCTCACTTCCTGTTTGGAAAAGTTAAGGGATGCAAATGAGAAATGTGTGTGTCTTGAGGAGACCCATATGCATAAAATATTTGGTGAATTTACGTGAAAGTATATGTCCACAATATTAGAAAAGAACCATAGGGGGCGCTGTGTAGCCACGCCCAGATGTATGTGGATATGGATGTGATTGCACTCCAACAGTGAATATATCTGTAAAATATCAGCCCAATCAGACGATGTAGAACGGAATTAAGCCCACTTCCTGTTTTCGCTCGTAACGTGTGTATTGTACGCCTCGCCATTGCCAAACCGTTTGAGATATCAAAAATCCCTTTGGCTTTTAGAGTCAGGACTATCCTAAGATCATGCTGACTACATTTGCTGAGAATGTGATGAATACCCTAGCAGGAACGCATACAAATATGATAAAAACCTCACTTCCTGTTGCCAGATGGTGGCGCTATAATATTGACTTCTTCTTGGGAGATGGATGTGAGTATACTCACATAATGAACATATTTGTAAAATATCAGCCAGATCAGAGCATGTAAACCACAAAATTATGGCCACTTCCTTTTGGCGCGGCGTGACATAAAAATTGTACGCCTCGCCATGACCATACCGTTTGAGATATCAAAAATATCCTGGCAATTTAGAATCATGACTATCTTGAGACCATTCTTACCCCATTTGGTGTGAATGCGATGAACCGCCTAGGAGGAGTACTTAAAAGTGTAGTACATGTGAAAACGCACAAAATTCAAAATGGCTGACTTCCTGTTCGCATATTTGCATCAATGCGAATTAGAAATGTGTTTCAATTGAGGAGCCACACATGCATACCAAATTAGGTTCATGTAGCTCAAAGTGCCTGCCCACAATAGACAACAATGCAGGGGGGGGGGGGGGGGGCAGCGCAATAGGGGGCGCTGTGGAGTTCCTCGGCCACAGCCAGATCTGAGCATCTGATAGATCCTGACGGCCACCACTTCTGATGTGTCTGCAAAATTTCAAGACTTTTTAACCATGGCAAGGCCCTCAAAAATGCCCATTTGACGGAAGAGAAAGAATAATAATAATAATAATAATAATAATAATAATAATAATAATAATAATCCTTCCAATAACAATAGGGTCCTTCGCACCCTACGGTGCTTGGGCCCTAATAATAATAATAATAATAATAATAAATATAGCTGCAAGCAGCAATGAACGGGCCCAAGCACCATGGGGGCAACCGCCTTGGTGGCATAGTTCTGCCAATGACATGTTTCACAACATGTACACACTTTGGAAATAATCACCTTCCTGGACAACGTATAGTGTGCACAGGAATTCCCTTTTTATCAATGAAGATGTTGGCGCTGCTATTGGAACGCATCAATGATATAAGCCTCACTTCCTATTGCCAGATGGTGGCGCTATATTATTGAGCCATGTATGGTTTTTGAATTTGATTACACTCCAGAAATAAAACATATTTGTACATTTTCAGCCACATCGGAAGACGTTGAGCGAAATTAAGGTCAATTCCTGTTTCCAGATGATGCTGCTTTAACATTGAGTCCTTTTTGGAATATGGATTTGATTACACTCCAACACTGAGCATCTGTGTAAAGTTGCAGTCACATCAGACATTGGAGAATTTAAGTATGACCACTTCCTGTTTGTCTGGCATGATGTGTTTTTTATGTGCCTGACCATAGCTATATCATCCCAGTAAATCAAAAATCTGTTTTGTCAGGACCATCCTAGCATCATGCTGACCACATTTACCGTGAATGTCATGAACCCATTGAAAAATAATGCTTAAGAATGCAATATAAGGCTCACTTCCTGTTGCCAGCGGGTGGCGCTTTGCCATTGAGCCTTTATTGGAAAATGGATGAGATTACACTCCAAAAATGAACATGTGTGAAGTTTCTGCCACATCAGACAATGTAGAATGAAACAAAAATTACTTCTTGCTTGCACATTGTAATAATATGCACCAGTCCTGTATGGAGAGCAGAGATGAATTAATTTCAATAGATTTTACAGCGGGAGGCACAATTTACGCTTGAGAAGTCATTCGGTTATGAAAATGCACTCAACATGAAACCATTGGCGTAAAGAAACTATTCAACTTTATAGTGGCCGCACCGGGGATGGAACCGAGGACCTTGCATGTCTTAATCCACTGTCTGAACCATTAAGCTATACTGCCCTCTTTTACACGTACGCCATCTATTGGCCAAAAGTTGTATGTTTCCTTTTATCTTGGTTAAATAATTTCTCTCCTAAGTGTCGGATAATATTGCAATAAACGTCTAGTTAGCCAGCATCATTCTTTTCCATTTCACCGGTAATTATGCTGCCTGAAACGCATTTGTTCAGCCAAATCTAAAGGAGATGCCAAGTCTCTGCCCTCAATCCGGTATTTTCATATTAAGTCAAAAATTCCTAGCCAAATTGTATGTTCTCTTAATTCGTGTTTAATGACAAGCAAAATAAACTAACATATCTGGCGATTTAACTGAAAGTTTTCTATTCATGTAAACAAACGTAGCTGACCTGTTTTTTGACTCACACAGACAGTGGACAGGTTGGCTGCTGTTAGCCAACGACCTGCATGCCATACCTTTTTTGAAAATAACAGTCTCATGTTAACACAGAGTTCGACCAGAGCCATCTCAAACGTTAACGTTTCTTTTTGACTTTTGACTCTTTTAAATATATGCTACTCTCCTGCCAGTTAAAGACAGTCATTAAATGTCTTTAATATTTATTTCAGATATTCAATTCATAGAATGAAAATAGATGCAAAGAAACGTCGGGCTGGGTGTTGTCAATACATTTTGTCACGTAGGCTGCAGCTGTAAATCATACATCGTTATGCCTACTGCTGCTAGAAAAAAACAAAAACCTATCGTTGAAAAATCACTTGAAGGAAGAAAAAAAAAAAAGTACCACTTTCAGCAAATAAATGGAATCCCCGTATAAGAAATGGGGGGAAGTTACAGCGACGCAGTTAGTCTGTGAGTAGAATAGATTATGTAGACAACTTCACTGTTTCCACAAAGGAACCAAAAATGTGCTTTTTAACAGGACTTGGTCAGTGTAATGATATAAATGCTAGCATTCGATTATGGTCAACGGTACCGAAAATGCCCGTTGCACCAGCCATCATAACAAATGTCCCAATATAGGATCGATTTAAACCTCTATATATTTTTATTTCACGTTCACAGTGTAGGCGATTGTGTGTATTCCGACGCGAATTACATTTAATTGGGTTACGGCATTCACTTCAATCGAATGAAGTCAAAGAGAAACGGCTCAAATTCTTTAATAACGCTTCTTGGTTTTCAAGCCAACTTTCCGAACAGCTGTTTTGTATTGAGTCCTTAAAATGCTACAACACGGTTTTTTATAAACCAAATAACATTGAACGTCATTGCAAGATATATACAATACCAACTTTTGCCAGTAGATGGCAGTCGCGTATTAGAAATGGGAGAGTCATTTGCGACTTGCGTTGAAGTTTTAAGACTGGATATAATGAGTCTCCAGCGAAAATAGTGAACTATTATTGCTTAATGGATGTGATGACACTCCAACAATGAACATATGTGAAAAGTTGTAGCCTCAAAATCAGGCAATGTAGAATTTAATACCTTTTTGAAATTATTTAATACATAATTGTATTAAAACATGAACTGTTTGGGCAGCATTACAAGTTAATTTTAAGGCTGACCATAGCCATACCATTCCAAGATATTAAAAATCAGTTCATAGTTGTGTGTCAGGGCTATAATATCATGCTGACCACATTTTGTGTGAATGTGATGAACCCCCTAGGAAGAGTATTTCAGACTTTGGTACGTGAAAAAACACTTAAAAACACACAAAATCCAAAATAGCTCACTTCCTGTTGGGAAAAGTTAAGGGATGCAAATGAGAAATGTGTGTGTCTTGAGGAGACCCTTATGTCTACCAGACGTGGTGCATTTACGTGAAAGTATATGTCCACAATATTAGAAAAAAGCCATAGGGGGCGCTGTGTAGCCACGCCCAGATGAATGTGGATATGGATGTGATTGTACTCCAAAAGTGAATATATTTGTAAAATATCAGCCCGATCAGATGATGTAGAACGGAATTAAGCCCACTTCCTGTTTTTGGGCGTAACGTGTGTATTATACGCCTCGCCATTGCCAAACCGTTTGAGATATCAAAAATCCTTTCGTCATTTAGGGTCAGGACTATTCTAAGATCATGATGACTACATTTGGTGTGAATGTGATGAATACCCTAGCAGGAACGCATACAAACATGATAAAAACCTCACTTCCGTTGCCAGATGGTGGCGCTATAACATTGATTTCTTCTTGGTATTTGGATGTGATTACACTCTAACAGTGAACATATTTGTAAAATATCAGCCAGATCAGACAATGTAGAGCATGAATTTATGGCTACTTCCTGTTGGCGCGGCGTGACATGAAAATTGTACGCCTCGCCATGACCATACCGTTTGAGATATCAAAAATATCCTTTGGAATTAGTATCATGACTATCCTGAGACCACTTTGACCACATTTCGTGTGAATGCAATGAACCCCCTAGGAGGAGTACTTAAAAGTGTAGTACGTGTAAAATGCACAAAATTCAAAATGGCTGACTTCCTGTTCACATATTTGATTCGATGCGAAAAAGAAATGTGTTTGTCCAGAGGAGCCCCACATGCATACCAAATTAGGTGAAGGTAGCTCAAAGTGCCTGTCCACAATAGAAGACAAAGCATTAGGGGGCGCTGTGGAGTCCCTCGGCCACGCCCAGGTCTGAGCATCTGATACATCCTGACAGCCAACACTTCTCATGTGTGTGCTAAATTCCGTGAGTTTCCATCCATGGCAAGCACCTCAAAAATGCTAAATACATTGAAAAAAAAGAGAATAATAAATATAGGGGGCGCTGTCTAGCCACGCCCCGATTGATATGTATATATTTCATATTGTACTCCAACAGTGAACATATTTGTAAAATATCAGCCAGATCGGACGATGTCGAAAAAAAAGTCATTTTTTTGCACGAAATATGTGTACTGTACGACTCGCCATTTCCATACCGTTTGAGATATCAAAAATCCCTTCTCAGCTTATGGTCATGACTATCCTAAGATCATGCTGACCACATTTCGTGTGAATGTGATGAATGCCCTAGCAGGAAGGCATACAAATATGATAAAGACCTCACTTCCTGTTGCCAGATGGTGGCGCTATAACATTGACCCGTTCTTGGGATATGGATGTGATTATACTCCAACACTAAACATATTTCTAAAATATCAGCCAGATCAGACGATGTAGACCATGAAATTCTGACCACTTCCTGTTGGCGCGGCGTGACATAAAAATTGCACGCCTCGCCATGACCATCCCGTTTGAGCTATCAAAAATATCCTGGCAATTTAGCATCATGAATATCCTGAGACCATTCTGACCACAGTTGGTGTGAATGCGATAAACCCCCTAGGAGGAGTACGTAAAAGTGTAGTACGTGTAAAACACACAAAATCCAAAATAGCTCACTTCCTGTTCGCATATTTGCATCAATGCGAATGAGAAATGTGTTTGAATTGAGGAGCCACACATGGTTACCAAATTAGTTTCATGTAGTTCAAAGTGCCTGCCCACAATAGACAACAATGCAATGGGGGGGGGGGGGTCAGCGCAATAGGGGGCGCTGTGGAGTTCCTCGGCCACACCCAGGTCTGAGCATCTGATAGATCCTGACGGCCACCACTTCTGATGTGTCTGCAAAATTTCAAGACTTTTTAGCCATGGCAAGGCCCTCAAAAATGCCTATTTGATGGAAGAGAAAGAATAATAATAATAATAATAATAATAATAATAATAATAATAATAATAATAATCCTTCCAATAACAATAGGGTCCTTCGCACCCTACGGTGCTTGGGCCCTAAATATAGCTGCAAGCAGCAATGAACGGGCCCAAGCACCAGGGGCGCAACCGCCTTGGTGGCATAGTTGTGCCAATGACATGTTTCACAATATGTACACACTTTGGAAATAATCACCTTCCTGGACAACGTATAGTGTGCACAGGAATTCTCCTTTGATCAATGAAGATGTTGCTGCTGCTATTGGAATGCATCAATGATATAAGCCTCACTTCCTGTTGCCAGATGGTGGCGCTATAATATTGAGCCGTGTATGGTTTATGGATTTGATTACACTCCAATAATTAACATATTTGTACAGTTTCAGCCAAATTGGAAGATGTCGAGTAAAATTAAAGTCACTTCCTTTTGCCAGATGGTGGAGCTATAACACTGAGCCATTTTTGGTATATGGATTTAATTACACTCCAATAATAAAAATATTTCTACATTTTCAGCCACATCGGAAGATGTCGAGTGAAATTAAGGCCACTTCCTGTTGCCAGATGGTGGCGCTATGCCATTGAGCCTTTATTGGTATATGGATGAGATTACACTCCAAAAATGAACATGTGTGAAGTTTCAGCCACATCAGACAATGTAGAATGAAACAAAAACAACAAACACATTGTGATAACGTGCTACAGTCCTGTAGGGAGAGCAGAGATGAATTAATTTCCATAGATTTTACAGCGAGAGGCACATTTTATGCTTGAAAAGTCATTCGGTTATAAATATGCACTCAAAATAAAACCATTGGCTTAAACAAACTATTCAACTTCATTGTGACCGCACTGGGGATAGAACCGCCGACCTTGCATGTCTTAATCCACTGCCTAAACCATTAAGGTATACTGCCCTCTTATACACGGGCGCCATCTATTGGCCAAATGTTGTATGTTTCCTTTCATCTTGGTTAAATAATTTCTCGCCGAAGTGTCGGATAATATTGCATTAAAAGTCTAGTTAGCCAGCATCATTCTTTTCCATTTCACCGGTAATTATGCTGCCTGAAACGCATTTGTTCAGCCAAATCTAAAGGAGATGCCAAGTCTCTGCCCTCAATCCGGTATTTTCATATTAAGTCAAAAATTCCTAGCGAAATTGTATGTTCTCTTAATTCGTGTTTAATGACAAGCAAAATAAACGAACATAGCTGGCGATTTAACTGAAAGTTTTCTATTCATGTAAACCAACGTAGCTGACCTGTTTTTTGACTCACACAGACAGTGGAAAGGCTACGCAACGACGTGCATGCGATACCTTTGTTGAACATAACGGTCTCTTGTTAACACAGCGTTCGAGCAGAGCCACCTCAAACGCTACCGTTTCTTTTTGACTTCATGTGTTACTCTTTTAAATATATGACACTCTCCTGCCAGTTAAAGACAGTCATTAAATGTCTTTAATATTTATTTTAGATATTCAATTAAAATAATGAAAATAGATGCAAAGAAACGTCGGGCTGGGTGTTGTCAATACATTTTGTCACGTAGGCTGCAGCTGTAAATCATACATCGTTATGCCTACTGGCTCGATATAAAAAACGAAAACCTATCGTTGAAAAATCACTAGAAGGAAGACAAAAATCAAAGTACCACTTTTTGCCAATAAATGGAATCCCCGTTTCAGAAATGGGGGGAAGTTACAGCGACGCAGTTAGTCTGTGAGTAGAATATATTATGTAGACAACTTCACTGTTTCCACAAAGGAGTCTAAAATGTGCTTTGTAACAGGACTTGGTCAGTTTAATGATATAAATGCTAGCATTCGATTATGGTCAATGGTACCGAAAATGCCCGTTGCACCAGCCATGATAACAAAAGTCTCAATATAGGATCGATTTAAACCTCTATATATTTTTATTTCACGTTGGCAATGTAGGCTATTATGTGTATTCCGACGCGAATTCCATTTAATTGGGTTACGGCATTCACTTCAATCGAATGAAGTCAAATAGAAACGGCGCGAATTCCTAAATAAGGCTTCTTGGTTTTCAAGCTAACTTTCCGAACAGCAGTTTTGTATTGAGTCCTGAAAATGCTACAATACGTTTTTTTTTTAACAAAATACCATTTAACGTCAATGCAAGATATGCATTATATGTGTAAATCTTTTAAATATATGATACTCTCCTGCCAGTTAAAGCCTGTTTTTAAGTCTTTAAATGTCTTTAATATTTATTTTAGATATTCAATTCAAATAATGAAAATAGATGCAAAGAAACGTCGGGCTGGGTGTTGTCAATACATTTTGTCACGTAGGCTGCAGCTGTAAATCTTACATCGTTATGCCTACTGGCTCGCTAGAAAAAAACAAAAACCTATCGTTGAAAAATCACTTGAAGGAAGAAAAAAATAAAAGTACCAATTTCTGCCAATAAATGGAATCCCCGTATCAGAAATGGGGGGAAGTTACAGCGACGCAGTTAGTCTGTGAGTAGAATAGATTATGTAGACAACTTCACTGTTTCCACAAAGGAACCAAAAATGTGCTTTTTAACAGGACTTGGTCAGTGTAATGATATAATTGCTAGCATTCGCTTATGGTCAACGGTACCGAAAATGCCCGTTGCACCAGCCATCATAACAAATGTCCCAATATAGGATCGATTTAAACCTCTATATATTTTTATTTCACGTTGACAGTGTAGGCGATTGTGTGTATTGCGACGCGAATTACATTTAATTGGGTTACGGCATTCACTTCAATCGAATGAAGTCAAATAGAAACGGCTCGAATTCCTTAATAAGGCTTCTTGGTTTTCAACCCAACTTTCCGAACAGCTGTTTTGTATTGAGTCCTTAAAATGCTACAATACGGTTTTTTTTAAATCCAAATAACATTGAACGTCAAAGCAATATATGCATTATATGTATTAATCTTTTAAATATATGATACTTTCCTGCCAGTAAAAGCCTGTCTTTTATTTTAGTTATTCAATCCATATAATTAAGGTAGATGAAAAAAACGTTGCTATGGGCTGGGTGTTGTCAGTACATTTTCTCACGTAGGCTGCCGCTGTTACTCATACATCGTTATGGTTACTGGCTCGCAAAAAGAAACAAAACTTGTCATTGAGAAATCACTTTATCCAAGAAAATTAGAAAGAATACTAACTTTTGCCACTAGATGGCAGTCGCGTATTAGAAATGGGAGAGTCAGTTGCGACTTGCGTTGAAGTTTTAAGACTGGATATAATGAGTCTCCAGCGAAAATAGTGAACTATTATTGCTTAATGGATGTGATGACACTCCAACAATGAACATATGTGAAAAGTTGTAGCCTCAAAATCAGGCAATGTAGAATTTAATACCTTTTTGAAATGATTTAATACATAATTTTCCTGTTTGGGCAGCATTACAAGTTAATTTTAAGGCTGACCATAGCCATTCCATTCCAAGTTATTAAAAATCAGTTCATAGTTGTGTGTCAGGGCTATAATATCATGCTGACCACATTTTGTGTGAATGTGATGAACCCCCTAGGAAGAGTATTTCAAAGTTTGGTACGTGAAAAAACACTTAAAAACACACAAAATCCAAAATAGCTCACTTCCTGTTGGGAAAAGTTAAGGGATGCAAATGAGAAATGTGTGTGTCTTGAGGAGACCCTTGTGCCTACCAGACGTGGTGCATTTACGTGAAAGTATATGTCCACAATATTAGAAAAGAGCCATAGGGGGCGCTGTGTAGCCACGCCCAGATGAATGTGGATATGGATGTGATTGCACTCCTAAAGTGAATATATTTGTAAAATATCAGCCCGATCAGATGATGTAGAACGGAATTAAGCCCACTTCCTGTTTTTGGGTGTAACGTGTGTATTATACGCCTCGCCATTGCCAAACCGTTTGAGATATCAAAAATCCTTTTGTCATTTAGGGTCAGGAGTATTCTCAGATCATGATGACTCCATTTGGTGTGAATGTGATGAATACCCTAGCAGGAAGGCATACAAATATGATAAAAACCTCACTTCCTGTTGCCAGATGGTGGCGCTATAACATTGACTTCTTCTTGGTATATGGATGTGATTACACTCTAACAGTGAACATATTTGTAAAATATCAGCCAGATCAGACAATGTAGACCATGAATTTATGGCTACTTCCTGTTGGCGTGGCGTGACATGAAAATTGTACTCCTCGCCATGACCATACCGTTTGAGATATCAAAAATATCCTTTGGAATTAGTATCATAACTATCCTCAGACCACTTTGACCACATGTGCTGTGAATGCGATGAACCCCCTAGGAGGAGTACTTAAAAGTGTAGTACGTGTAAAACGCACAAAATTCAAAATGGCTGACTTCCTGTTCACATATTTGATTCGATGCGAATGAGACTTGTGTTTGGGCAGAGGAGCCCCACAAACCTACAAAATTAGGTGAAGGTAGCTCAAAGTGCCTGTCCACAATAGAAGACAAAGCAATAGGGGGCGCTGTGGAGTCCCTTGGCCACGCCCAGGTCTGAGCATCTGACAGTTCCTGAGAGACACCACTTCTCATGTTTGTGCAAAATTCCGTGAGTTTTCATCCCTGGCAAGCACCTCAAAAATGCACAAAACATAGAAAAAAAAGATTATAATAATTATAGGGGGCGCTGTCTAACCACGCCCCGATTGATATGTATATATTTGATATTGTATTCCAAGAGTGAACATATTTCTAAAATATCAGCCTGATCGGACGATATCGAAAAAAAAAGTCATTTTTTTGCACGCACTATGTCTACTCTACGACTCGCCATTTCCATACCGTTTGAGATATCAAAAATCCCTTCGCAATTTAGTGTAAGGACTATCTTAAGATCATGCTGACCACATTTGGTGTGAATGTGATCAATGCCCTAGCAGGAAGGCATACAAATATGATGAAGACCACACTTCCTGTTGCCAGATGGTGGCGCTATAACATTGACCCGTTCTTGGGATATGGATGTGTTTATACTCCAACAATAAACGTATTTCTAAAATATCAGCCAGATCAGACGATGTCGACCATGAAATTACGGCCACTTCCTGTTGGCGTGGCGTGACATAAAAATTGTAATCCTCCCCGTGACTGTCCCGTTTGAGCTATCAAAAATATCCTGGCAATTTAGTATCATGACTATCCTGAGACCATTCTGACCACAGTTGGTGTGAATGCGATGAACCCCCTAGGAGGAGTACTTAAAAGTGTAGAACGTGTAAAACGCACAAAAAAAAAAAAATGGCTGACTTCCTGTTCGCATATTTGATTAAATGCGAATTTACAATGTGTTTGGCCTGAGGAGTGCTATATGCATACTAAATATGGTGCAGGTAGCTCAAAGTGCCTGCCAACAATAGAAGACAATGCGATAGGGGGCGCTGTGGAGTCCCTCAGCGACGCCCAGGTCTGAGCATCTGAGAGATCCTGATAGCCACCACTTCTGATGGGTGTGCAAAATTCCGTGAGTTTTCATTCATGGCAAGCACCTCAAAAATGCACAAAACATTGAAAAAAAAAGAATAATAATAATAAATATAGCTGCAAGCAGCAATGAACGGGCCCAAGCACCATGGGCGCAACCGCCTTGGTGGCATAGTTGTGCCAATGACATGTTTCACAATATGTACACACTTTGGAAATAATCACCTTCCTGGACAACGTATAGTGTGCACAGGAATTCCCCTTTGATCAATGAAGATGTTGCTGCTGCTATTGGAATGCATCAATGATATAAGCCTCACTTCCTATTGCCAGATGGTGGCGCTATAATATTGAGCCGTGTATGGTTTATGGATTTGATTACACTCCAATAATTGACATATTTGTACATTTTCAGCCAAATTGGAAGATGTCAAGTAAAATTTAAGCCACTTCCTGTTGCCAGATGGTGGCGCTATAATATTGAGCCGTTTATGGTTTATGGATTTGATTACACTCCAATAATTAACATATTTGTACATTTTCAGCCAAATTGGAAGATGTCAAGTAAAATTAAAGCCACTTCCTGTTGCCAGATGGTGGCGCTATGCCATTGAGCCTTTATTGGTATATGGATGAGATTACACTCCAAAAATGAACATGTGTGAAGTTTCAGCCACATCAGACAATGTAGAATGAAACAAAAATAACTTCTTGCTTGTACATTGTGATAACATGCTCCAGTCCTGTATGGAGTGCAGAGATGAATTAATTTCCATAGATTTTACAGCGGGAGGCACAATTTATGCTTGAGAAGTCATTCGGTTATAAATATGCACTCAAAATAAAACCATTGGCTTAAAGAAACTCTTCAACTTTATTGTGGCCGCACCGGGGAAGGAACCGCGGACCTTGCATGTCTTAATCCACTGCCTGAACCATTAAGCTATACTGCCCTCTTATACACGTACGCTATCTATTGGCCAAAAGTTGTATGTTTCCCTTTATCTTGGTTAAATAATTTCTCTCCGAAGTGTCGGATAATATTGCATTAATTCCTGGGCAACGTATACTGTGCACAGGAATTCCCCTTTGATCAATGAAGACGTTGGTGCTGCTATTGGAATGCATCAATGATAGAAGCCTCATTTCCTATTGCCAGATGGTTGCGCTATAATATTGAGCCGTGTATGGTTTTTGAATTTGATTAAACTCCAAAAATAAACATATTTGTACATATTCAGTCACATCGGAAAATGTTCAGCGAGATTAAGGTCAATTCCTGTTTCCAGATGGTGGCGCTATAACATTGACTTGTTCTTGGTATATGCATGTGATTACACTCTAACATTAAACATATTTGTAAAATATCAGCCAGATCAGACAATGTAGACCATGAATTTATGGCTACTTCCTGTTGGCGCGGCGTGACATGAAAATTGTATGCCTCACCATGACCATACCGTTTGAGATATCAAAAATATCCTTTGGAATTAGTATCATGACTATCCTGAGACCACTTTGACCACATTTGGTGTGAATGCAATCAACCCCCTAGGAGGAGTACTTAAAAGTGTAGTATGTGTAAATCGCACAAAATCCAAAATGGCTGACTTCCTGTTCACATGTTTGATTCGATGTGAAAGAAAAATGTGTTTGTCCAGAGGAGCCCCATATGCATACCAAATTAGGTGAAGGTAGCTCAAAGTGCCTGTCCACAATAGAAGACAAAGCAATAGGGGGCGCTGTGGAGTCCCTCGGCCACGCCCAGGTCTGAGCATCTGATAGATCCTGAAAGCCACAACTTCTCATGTGTGTGCAAAATTCCGTGAGTTTTCATCCATGGCAAGCACCTCAAAAATGCAAAATACATTGAAAAAAAGAGAATAATAATTATAGGGGGCGCTGTCTAGCCACGCCCTGATTGATATGTACATATCTGATATTGCACTCCAACAGTGAACATATTTGTAAAATATCAGCCAGATCGGACGATGTCGAAAAAAAAGTCATTTTTTTGCACGCAATATGTGTACTGTACAACTCGCCATTTCCATACCGTTTGAGATATCAAAAATCCCTTCCCAGTTTATGGTCATGACTATCCTAAGATCATGCTAACCCCATTTGGTGTGAATGTGATGAATGACCTAGCAGGAATGTATACAAATATGATAAAGACCTCACTTCCTGTTGCCAGATGGTGGCGCTATAACATTGACCCATTCTTGGGATATGCATGTGATTATACCCCAACAGTAAACGTATTTCTAAAATATCAGCCAGATCAGACGATGTAAACCATGAAATTACGGCCACTTCCTGTTGGCGTGGCGTGACATAAAAATTGTACGCCTCGCCATGACCATACCGTTTGAGATATCAAAAATATCCTGGCAATTTAGAATCATGACTATCTTGAGACCATTCGTACCCCATTTGGTGTGAATGCGATGAACCGCCTAGGAGGAGTACTTAAAAGTGTAGTACATGTGGAAATGCACAAAATTCAAAATGGCTGACTTCCTGTTTGCATATTTTCATCAATGCGAATGAGAAATGTGTTTGAATTGAGGAGCCACACATGATTACCAAATTAGGTTCATGTAGCTCAAAGTGCCTGCCCACAATAGACAACAATGCAATGGGGGGGGGGGGGGGCAGCGCAATAGGGGGCGCTGTGGAGTCCCTCGGCCACACCCAGGTCTGAGCATCTGATAGATCCTGACGGCCACCACTTCTGATGTGTCTGCAAAGTTTCAAGACTTTTTACCCATGGCAAGGCCCTCAAAAATGCCCATTTGACGGAAGAGAAAGAATAATAATAATAATAATAATAATAATAATAATAATAATAATAATCTTTACAATAACAATAGGGTCCTTCGCACCCTACGGTGCTTGGGCCCTAATAATAATAATCCTTCCAATAACAATAGGGTCCTTCGCACCCTACGGTGCTTGGGCCCTAATAATAATAATAATAATAATAATAATCCTTCCAATAACAATAGGGTCCTTCGCACCCTACGGTGCTTGGGCCCTAAATATAGCTGCAAGCAGCAATGAACGGGCCCAAGCCCCATGGGGGCAACCGCCTTGGTGGCATAGTTCTGCCAATGACATGTTTCACAACATGTACACACTTTGGAAATAATCACCTTCCTGGACAACGTATAGTGTGCACAGGAATTTCCATTTGATCAATGAAGATGTTGGCGCTGCTATTGGAATGCATCAATGATATAAGCCTCACTTCCTGTTGCCAGATGGTGGCGCTATATTATTGATCCGTGTATGTTTTTTGAATTTGATTACACTCCAGAAATAAACATATTTGTACATTTTCAGCCACATCGGAAGATGTTCAGCGAAATTAAGGTCAATTCCTGTTTCCAGGTGATGCTGCTATAACATTGAGTCGTTTTTGGAATATGGATTTGATTACACTCCAACACTGAGCATCTGTGTAAAGTTGCAGTCACATCAGACATTGGAGAATTTAAGTATGACCACTTCCTGTTTGTCTGGCATGATGTGTTTTTTATGTGCCTGACCATAGCTATATCATCCCAGTAAATCAAAAATCTGTTTTGTCAGGACCATCCTAACATCATGCTGACCACATTTACCGTGAATGTCATGAACCCATTGAAAAATAATGCTTAAGAATGCAATATAAGGCTCACTTCCTGTTGCCAGCGGGTGGCGCTTTGCCATTTAGCCTTTATTGGAAAATGGATGAGATTACACTCCAAAAATGAACGTGTGAAGTTTCAGCCACATCAGACAATGTAGAATGAAATAAAAATAACGTCTTGCTTGCACATTGTGATAACATGCTACAGTCCTGTATGGAGAGCAGAGATTAATTAATTTCCATAGTTTTTACACGGGGAGGCACAATTTATGCTTGAAAAGTCATTAGCCCATAAATATGCACTCAAAATGAAAACAATTGGCTTCAAGAAACTATTCAAATTCATTGTGGCTGCAGCGGGGATCAAACGGCTGAATTTGCGTGCCTTAATCCACCGCCCTAACCATTACGCTATACTGCCCGCTTATACACGGGTGCCATCTATTGGCCAAATGTTTCCTTTTATCTTGGTTTAATAATTTCTCTACGAAGTGTCGGATAATATTGCACGAAACGTCTAGTTAACCAGCATCATTCTTTTCCATTTCACTGGTAATTATGCTGCCTGAAACGCATTTGTTCAGCCAAATCTAAAAGAGATGCCAACTCTCTGCCCTCAATACAGTATTTTCATATTAATTTACCATTCCTAGCGAAATTGTATGTTCTCTTAATTCGTGTTTAATGACAAGCCTAATAAACTAACATAGCTGGCGATTTAACTGAAAGTTTTCTATTCATGTAAACCAACGTAGCTGACCTGTTTTATGACTCACACAGACAGTGGACTGGCTGGCTGCTGTTAGCCCGTGCGTGTCATCTCGCAACGACCTGCATGTGATACCTTTGTTGAACAAAACGGTCTCATGTTAACACAGCGTTCGAGCAGAGCCACCTCAGACGCTAAAGTTTCTTTTTGACTTCTTGTGTTAATCTTTTAAAAATATGATACTCTCCTGCCAGTTAAAGACAGTCATTAAATGTCTTTAATATTTATTTTAGTTATTCAATTCATGTAATGAAAATAGATGCAAAGAAACGTCGGGCTGGGTGTTGTCAATACATTTTGTCACGTAGGCTGCAGCTGTAAATCATACATCGTTATGCCTACTGGCTCGCTAGAAAAAAACAAAAACCTATTGTTGAAAAATCACTTGAAGGAAGAAAAAAATGAAAGTACCACTTTCTGCCAATAAATTGAATCGCCGTATCAGAAATGGGGGGAAGTTACAGCGACGCAGATTGTGTAGACAACTTCACTGTTTCCACAAAGGAACCAAGGACTTGGTCAGTGTAATGATATAAATGCTAGCATTCGATTATGGTCAACGGTACCGAAAATGCCCGTTGCACCAGCCATCATAACAAATGTCCCAATACAGGATCGATTTAAACCTCTATGTATTTCACGTTGACAGTGTAGGCTATTATGTGTATTCCGACGCGAATTACATTTAATTGGGTTACGGCATTCACTTCAATCGAATGAAGTCAAATAGAAACGGCTCGAATTCCTTAATAAGGCTTCTTGGTTTTCAAGCCAACTTTCCGAACAGCTGTTTTGTATTGAGTCCTTAAAATGTTACAATACGGTTTTTTCAAAATCCAAATAACATTGAACGTCAAAGCAATATATGCATTATATGTGTTAATCTTTTAAATATATGATACTTTCCTGCCAGTAAAAGCCTGTTTTTTATTTTAGTTATTCAATCGAGTTAATTAAGATAGATGAGAAAAAACGTTGCTGTGGGCTGGGTGTTTTCAGTACATTTTGTCACGTAGGCTGCCGCTGTTACTCATACATCGTTATGGTTACTGGCTCGCAAAAAGAAACAAAACTTGTCGTTGAGAAATCACTTTATCCAAGAAAAAGAGAAACAATACCGAAAATTAGAAAGAATACTAACCTTTGCCACTAGATGGCAGTCGCGTATTAGAAATGGGAGAGTCAGTTGCGACTTGAGTTGAAGTTTTAAGACTGGAGATAATGAGTCTCCAGCGAAAATAGTAAACTATTATTGCTTAATGGATGTGATGACACTCCAACAATGAACATATGTGAAAAGATGTAGCCTCAAAATCAGGCAATGTAGAATTTAATACCTTTTTGAAATTATTTAATATATAATTTTCCTATTTGGGCAGCATTACAAGTTAATTTTAAGGCTGACCATAGCCATACCATTCCAAGATTTTAAAAATCAGTTCATAGTTGTGTGTCAGGGCTATAATACCATGCTGACCACATTTTGTGTGGATGTGATGAACCCCCTAGGAAGAGTATTTCAAAGTTTGGTACGTGAAAAAACACTTAAAAACACACAAAATCCAAAATAGCTCACTTCCTGTTGGGAAAAGTTAAGGGATGCAAATGAGAAATGTGTGTGTCTTGAGGAGACCCTTATGCCTACCAGACGTGGTGCATTTACGTGAAAGTATGTGTCCACAATATTAGAAAAAAGCCATAGGGGGCGCTGTGTAGCCACGCCCAGATGAATGTGGATATGGATGTGATTGCACTCCAAAAGTGAATATATTTGCAAAATATCAGCCCGATCAGATGATGTAGAACGGAATTAAGCCCACTTCCTGTTTTTGGGTGTAACGTGTGTATTATACGCCTCGCCATTGCCAAACCGTTTGAGATATCAATTCAGAATTATTATCATGACTATCCTGAGACCACTTTGACCACATTTGGTATGAATGCGATGAACCCCCTAGGAGGAGTACTTAAAAGTGTAGTACGTGTAAAACGCACAAAATCTAAAATGGCTGACTTCCTGTTCACATATTTGATTCGATGCAAATGAGAAATGTGTTTGTCCAGAGGAGCCCCACATGCATACCAAATTAGGTGAAGGTAGCTCAAAGTGCCTGTCCACAGTAGAAGACAAAGCAATAGGGGGCGCTGTGGAGTCCCTCGGCCACGCCCAGGTCTGAGCATCTGATAATTCCTGAGAGACACCACTTCTCATGTGTGTGCAAAATTCCGTGAGTTTTCATCCATGGCAAGCACCTCAAAAATGCACAATACATTGAAAAAAAAGAGAATAATAATTATAGGGGGCGCTGTATAGCCACGCCCAGATTGATATGTATATGGATGAAATTGTACTCCAACAGTGAACATATTTTTAAAATATCAGCCAGATCGGACGATGTCGAAAAAAAAGTCAATTTTTTGCACGCAATAGGTGTATTTTACACCTCGCCATTTTCATACCGTTTGAGATATCAAAAATCCCTTCACAGTTAATGATGAGGACTATCCTATGATGATGCTGACCACATTTGGTGTGAATGTGATGAATGCCCTAGCAGGAAAGCATACAAATATGATAAAGACCTCACTTCCAGTTGCCAGATGGTGGCGCTATAACATTGACCTCTTCTTGGCACATGGATGTGATTACACTCTAACATTGAATGTATTTGTAAAATATCAGCCAGATCAGACGATGTAGACCATGAAATTATGTAAAAATTGTACGCCTCGCCATGACCATACCGTATGAGATATCAAAAATATCCTTCGGAATTAGTATCATGACTATCCTGAGACCACTTTGACCACATTTGGTGTGAATGCAATGAACCCCCTAGGAGGAGTACGTAAAAGTGTAGTACGTGTAAAACACACAAAATCTAAAATAGCTGACTTCCTGTTCGCATATTTGATTAGATCCGAATGAGAATTGTGTTTGGCCTGAGGAGCCCCACATATCTACCAAATTAGGTGCAGGTAGCTTAAAGTGCCTGCCCACAATAGAAGACAATGCGATAGGGGGCACTGTGGAGTCCCTCGGCCACGCCCAGGTCTGAGCATCTGAGAGATCCTGACAGCCACAACTTCTGATGTGTGTGCAAAATTCTGTGAGTTTTCATCCCTGGCAAACACCTCAAAAATGCACAATACATTGAAAAAAAGAGAATAATAATTATAGGGGGCGCTGTCTAGCCACGCCCAGATTGATATGTATATATACTCAGCTATTGGCTGGACGTCCTTTGTAGATCCCTTAAGGCGCCGCGGAGAGGGGCACCTGAAGAGTGTGTTGAGATGGTGGAGGGCACTAACTTCTGGCTTGTATGAAGTCAAAGTTTGGAGAGAGTCCAAGGAGAGATTATGACAGGGAGACAAATACCAGTGATGAATAGGTTCCTTAAAAAAATACAAAAAAGCTAGTGTTTTTCCACTCGTATATTAAGATGGTGGAAATTCCCAACCGGAGGGGCACATGATATAAAGTATTGGGGAAATTTATTTTGAGGTATGAGAAAATGACAGTGGGAAAAACAGAAGTGATGAATATGGTCACTAAAAAACAAGTTGCATAAGAGATAAATGTCTTCCCGCTTGATATATTGGGGAGGCCAACAGAAGGGACGCGGGGTTCCTCCACGCTACAGAACACCTTCCTGCTGGACCCACGCAAGAACCTGAAGCCTCCCCCCCTAACCTCAGTGTCAGTGAGGAGAGGCATATGCTGCGGCAGCACTGCAAAACCCCCGACGTGTTCGAAGACATACCAGTGCACATCCCATACAACAGGCAGGAGAAGTACGAAGTGCAAAGTCACGTCTTTCGAAAGTCTGGGTCCTGATCCTGCCCCAGATTCCCAAACCAAGGCAGCTGTTCAAAGAGCTCATCAACAGCAAGGAGGAGGGATCAAATCCCGTGGAAAACAAGATGACTATATTTAGGGCATGGGTGGTAATTATAATCTATATTACTTGTAAAAGTAGGAAAAGTAGTACATAGAAGTAGTACATTTTAAGTTTCCTTTCATTTTTATGTATTTTATTTTTTAGTAAGATACTATATACGATATAAATGAGTAGTAGACTTTAGGGGTGTTCGTACCCATTGTATTAATGGAAGTTCAGTAGCTTTTATCTCCATGAAGGGGGAGCCATAAGATAAGGTAAAGGCCAAAGAGGATGATGGATATTTGAGGGGTTTACCTTGATTTTTAAACATCATGGTGGAAAGGTCAAAGAGCTAAAGGGGTATATGTAACTTGCATGTGATCAGCAAACTGAAAAAGATGATATGTACACTGTAATCTGTATAACTCTATTCTTTTGATTGATTATAATAAAGTATATCTTACTATAATCATATGTGATAAAGATTCTTTCGAGGAATACATTGAATACAGGACATCGAATACCAGATTTGCATCACACCCTTCACTTCGAGACTGGGCTGGAAGTTCAGTAGAACTTACCAGGGCTCCAGGACGTTCGGAGTACTTGAGTTCGTCCCCGAGACACCTCATGGTGAGGTACTGCTCGTGGGAACGTGAGGTCTGAGCTCGGCAAGGGGTCCGTGGCTCACGACACTGTCCAACTTCCTGCTTCATCCCCACTGCTCACCCACCTTCCGCGACCCTGACCAGGAATGAGCATTTTAGAAAATGGATGAATGGTAGTCATCACAACGCCTAACACCAGCCAACACCTAATCTGTAAAAAGAAAAATTTGTCTGTATAATTTCATATGTGGCCACCACTTTAACAGAACTGTGGTGTAAATGTGTGTGTATGTGTGTGTGTATGGGGGGGGGGGGTTGAATTGGGAGCTGGAGGACCAGCTTGAGAAGGCAAAAAAAAAAAATTCATCCAGGGGAGTATTACAGCTGAACAATGATGAAAAGTCCAACGGGGCCTCCAAAAATAGGCCAGGCACAGCTCTGGCTGTGTGGAAATAAATTGCCCAAATTTCAGCTGGAGAGATCTGCTGTTCTTGACATTCCTGTTTATGTGGTGATCATTGCCCTGTGTGAGCACTCTGAAGAGGGAGAAGAGGCAGAGCATGGGTAGCATCTATTCCTGTAAGACCAGTCACACAGCAGCCAATCTACATGGGTGAGGTGGGGCAAGGGGCAGAGCAGAGCAGGGTGGCATCAGGGAACCTGCAAGATTTATTATGGTGGAAAATCCAAGGAAGTGAGTGGATTTGCCAGGTTGAAATCCAACACTTCAGGGTCACAGATGAGACTACAGGCTATCGGGATTACAGCAACTGAAGGTGTGATGATTAGAAGGAATGATACGAGCAGAGAGATAAAACAACATGCAAATGTAATTCATAGACTGTTTTATAGTTTTTTTCAATTGCTAAGGACATTTTATGAAACAATTCCCCTTTTTCTCCAAACAATCCCCAAACTACACATCAATCAGTACAAACCTCAAACATCCACGCCAAACTCAAATTCTCTTCTCAAAAACATATGCTCTTCCATAAAAATGAAACTGTGCCTTCATATAGCACACACAAGCTATCAAAAACACAGATAATGTAGATTACCCCGAACACATCAGTCAGATAAATTCAAAGCACTAAATTCTAAACCTTTTATAGCAGTAAGCCAGTTTTTAATTTTCCAGAGTTTTCATTTTCTAGTTTTCAGATTTTGATCTTTGCAATGTTACACTACCTACAAATTAGGGAGTGTGCAAATTTCCATGTATTTTATTTACAATACTGAAAAGTGATGCTGAGTGAAATGTACTGTATGGTAAACACAACACAGTTGAAGGAACAAAAAGCTGTAGTCATTTCAAAGGAGAGTAGCATACCAAAAAGGAACTGCAGCACTTCAAAAAAAACCCCACAATTTAGAGAATAGTTTGAAATTCATACTACTCTGCTTCCCTCAAGTGAAATGCCAGAAACCCTCAAAAACTCCCTTAAGTATTGAATTTTCCCTGAAGTAATTCTTAAAGTGCATTAAGCGTTGCATAAAACACCTCAGCAACAACTTCCCGAAGTAGAGTTTAAGGTTAGCTACCTTAAGACCTTAGACCTTATATCTTGGAAAATAAAGGAATAGTTTTTTGAGCCATTGGAGGAGGAAAATGTCCCTCAGCAAATTCTTCATGATAGAGAAAATCCTCTAGACCACATGACAGATGAAAAGCTCATTCTTGAATATAGATTTTCACATCAATCTATTGATGAGATCACAAATGACCTGGAAGGCAAGCTCGATCACCCAATGGAGCCATGCCTTACCGTGTATATTACGACTTTTAATTGCGTTGTGGTTTTTGGCTAAAATGTTTCAAAGCAGTGCAGAATGAATGTTTTACAGAGAGTGATTATACTAGGCATAGTCTTTTATTTCATATTTATTTATTTATTTCACCCTTCTCAGCTCCTTCCCTGAGGATGGCACCCCACTGATTCTCCTTGGAGACTTCAACATCCACCTTGAAGCCTCCCAGGCTGCTGCCTTCCTACCGCTACTCCACTCCTTCGGCCGCTCCCTGCAACACTCTCCTCCAACCCACAAGGCAGGCATGTCCTAGACCTTGCCTTTGTGAGGAACTGCTCATGCTCCGATTTCACGGTTACCCCTCTGCATACATCTGATCACCACTTCATCTCATTCTCCCTCCCTCTTCCTCCCCATCCTCTTCCCCCTCCTCCCACCCACACTTCCTCAGCCCGCCGTAACCTCCACTCCCTCTCACCCTTTTCCTTTGCCACCACTGTCACCGCCTCACTCCCCCCTCTCAAATCCTTCTCCAAACTCCCCACTGACTCTGCATCTGCCACCGTCCTTTCATCTCTCTCCTCCGCCTTTGACTCTCTCTCTCTGTCCCCCTGTCTCAAAGCCGCCTTGCACATCCCCCCCCAGTCCTTGGATATCTGACACCCTCCGTACCTCCAGGGCCAGCCTCTGCGCAGTGGAGAAGAAGTGGGGGAAATCCAGAGACCCTTCAGACCTCACAACTTACCAGTCTCTCCTGGCGGCATTCTCTTCCGCTGTCACTGCCGCCAAAGCAAAATACTATCACACACAAATTCAGAACTCCACTTCTAACCCCCAGAAACTGTTCTCCATTTTCTCCTCTCTCCTCAACGCACCGCCTCCTCCACCTCAGTCCTCCTTTGCTGCTGATGACTTTGCTGATTTTTTCGATGAGAAGGTCAGTCATCCACAGATCCTTTACAACCACCGCCCCCCTTACTCTGCCCTTCCCCCCCTCTAGGCCCATCCCTTCCTTTTTCACTTTCTCCCCCCTTACAGACTCTCATGTTTCTCAACTCCTGCTCGCCCACCGCCCTACAACCTGTGCCCTTGACCCTATCCCCTCTTCTCTTCTCCAGACTATCACACCTGATATTCTCCCATTTGTCACCTCCCTTGTCAACCCTTGTTTTCCATCATCCTCCAAGAGGGCCCACATCACCCCGCTGCTAAAAAAATACTACTCTGGATCCCTCCATCATCCAGAACTACCGCCCGGTATCTCTTCTTCCTTTTCGATCTAAAACAATAGAATGAGCCGCTTCTAGTCAACTTTCTTCTTTCTTCTCTAAAAACAACCTGCTAGACCCCCATCAGTCTGGCTTCAGATCTGGCCACTCAACTGAGACTGCACTCCTCTCCGTCAGTGAATCACTCCATGCCGCACAAGCAGCCTCCCTCTCCTCTGTCCTCATTCTTCTAGATCTCTCTGCTGCCTTTGACACTGTGGATCACTCCATCCTCCTGTCCTCCCTGTCAGCAACAGGGATCTGTGGCACAGCCCTGAACTGGATCAAGTCCTACCTCTCTGGTCCTTCCTTCCAGGTTGCCTAGGCTGGTACGGTGGAAAAGAGTGTCTGCCAAATGCCATTAATGTAATGTAATGTAATATTGGAACATGTGACTGACATGTGTTTCTTGTTGCCCAGATGTGTTCTGTTAGATGGATTGGTTAAAGAATAAATAGCTCTACTCTTGGCTTTAGCCTTGGGTTTTGCCAAAGACTGCCATTTGTGATAGAAAAGATAAACCAACATGAAGAGCTGTCTTTGGGAGAAAAGCAAGCCTTTTTGAAACAGAAATGAGGGGAAATCCATTGCAAAAACATTGGGGACAGCTTGTATGTAACTTGGAATGTCCTGAAAAATAAAGAAACCACTGGCGTACTGAGCAACAGACATTGAACAGGTTGACCAAGGAAAACAACAGCAGTTGAAGACAGAAACAGTGAGAGCTGTGAAGAAAAACCCCAAAACATCAGTCAGTGACATCACAAACAATCTCCACAGGGTAGGGGTGAAGGGACCTCAATCAACTGTTCAAAGAAGACTTAAGAGAGCAGCAATATAGAAGCTATACCACAAGATGAAAACCACTCAGTCGTAAGAATCGGAAGGAGATAATACAGTTTGGAAAGAAGGCAAGGCAAGGCAAGTTTATTTGTATAGCACATTTCATACACAGAGGCAATTCAATGTGCTTTACAAAAACATAGACAAAAAAACCCAAAAAACATAAAAGCAAAGATGTACAGAATGAGCCACAAAAGTTGGAACAAAGATTTATGAACTGATTAGACCGAGATTAACCTCTAACAAAGTGAGACGTTACTCTCTCTCTAATTTCTTTGGTGGTGAGAAATGAATTGTAGGATGCAATGTTGTCATATGTTTCTTCTGTAGCTGTTAGAGTACTATAGTATGTGTTGGAGTATGTAATATGAGATATTAGGAAATAAAAGATAAAATAAAAGATAAAAGATGATGAAAAGATAAAGGAAAGAGTCCAGAAATGTATGTGTAAACACTAGGTTTTGTCACATTTTTTGTGTTCTTTTGAAAAAGAGGTGGACTGAATAATGTGGAATTATGGTTAAATGGATTGTGATTGTATGTGCAGAGATGTACTGGGGAAATATTCTGAATTAGTGACGTTGTGAGGTACTTTAGGTTGCAATTTTTATTGAGTGGTTTAATTGTATTATTGCTGTTGCAGTGAGTGATTTGTAGCATTTCTTACACTATTGTAGTACAAGAAAGAGAAAGTATCAAGAATAGTTAATGTATGAAAACTGTGTGAGCATATGTATGAGCTTGGCAGGCCCTGATATGTGCAGAGACAGAAATGAAGGCAACATTGAATATTTGACTGCATACTATACCACCACCAACTATCGAATCATTTATATTTTAATAGTGGTTGTTGGGGCCATCAGTCTGGACAGTTTGACCATTAATCCTGAGTTTTTTCATGTCTAAACTGCTGTTATAGGCCTATATTTCAAGCAGCTTAGCAGCTCTGACACAAAACTGCCCAAGTTTCTACATTTCTTGACTGATTGACACCATTCAAATAGTATGTCCTTCAGGACGACCGGTCGGACAAGATGATATAAGATATCTCAAATCTTTTGGAAAAGTGTTCACGAGTTACAGCCGTTGTAGTAAAAATTTTTTAACCCTTGTGCAGTCTTAACATTCTGTATACTCCCCTTGTACTAAGGGTAAAAAATGACCCGCCTTCACTAAACCACTCAAATAAAGCAGCTTAATTGAATTTCCATTTTTAAAATCTATTTTGCATGAGGAAGCAACCTGTCACTCATCAAACTTTGTCATCAGATTTCAAGTTAAAAAATTTTTTTTTTCAGTTAAACATAGTGGAGGGTCATTTTTGACCCTTAAGACAACACAAGGGTTAAATTTTATTTTGTGGGCATGGCTAATTTAGTTATTTTCTGCTATTTTGACTTATTTGCAAAATGTACTTTCATGAACTAGTCCCTGGGTTTTTGACCTACCTTCAACAAATTGGTCTTGAAATCTATATAGTCTGATATGCAATCATAATCACTAGTTGTCAATAAATGTTTGTGGGCGTGGCCAATTTTACTACAACGGCTGTAACTCGTGAACACTTTTCCAAAAGATTTTAGATATCTTATATCATCTTGTCCGACATTTTTTACATGGAAACTTTCCTTAAATAACTTTTAAAGAGAAGCTTCCTTTGAAAATAATAGTGCAAGTTTCATGCAAATCGGTCAGTCAGCATCGTAGGAGATATCGTTTAAGAAAATTCAAAATAGCAAAAAGTTTAACCAGATGCACTTTAATGGGTCAACAGAGGAATCTAACAAACCTAGTCCCACCTTTTTATGACAAATGAATAAAACATTATGATCATTTTAATATGACTGAACAGTATTGCTATTGTAGCAGCCATTAGCCTTAATAGACCAATTTTCAAGAGTTATCACCAGTCCAAACAGCAGCTTTGTTACGGACAAATACAATACAACAGTTATGGACAAATACAATAGGGTTCCAGCAACTTCCCTGCTCGGACCCCTAAATATAGCTGCAAACATTGACATTTTACATTTTATTCATTTAGCTGGCGATTTTAATCCAAAGCAATTTACAAGTGCATAGGTTCAACAAGTTAAAAACATCACATCCATAAATAGCAAAACACGCATGAACAGCTGTTCTAACCAAAAAGCAATAGTCATCATAAGTGCAATTTTTGATGTCTCTCATTAACAAGGCATTGCACTGCTGCCACACAACTGGCTGATTAGATAATCGCATGAATAAGTAGGTGGAATAAAGTTAAAATGTTCCTAATAAAGTGCTCGATGAGTGTATATTATGATTCATAGCACTGTATTTATGTTTTGTGTTAAATAATATATGTGTTGCACTTACGGACTACAAAGACTGCAGCGCTAATCAGCCCTGCAAAGCTATAAAGCTAGGAGTTATTAAAATGATCCAGAATCCAGAAGGTCTGAGAAGCAATACAGGAGAAGTTAGAGATGCTGCATACATACCTATAAGTGAAAATTCTATTTTCTCAATTATATGATTGTAGATGCACTTATTGGAGCTTGAATATGACATAAGTGAGGGGCAGAATCCAACTTTAAATAACTTTGAGGCATCCTGCCATTACCCAAATAACCCATTGTTCTCTTCCCTCCACAACCCATCCCCTCCCCCACCTTTTCTCTCACTGCAGATCATTTTGGAACCTACATTAAAATGTCAGTAGCAGACATCCGCAGTTCAATCTCCAGCAAAATCTCTATCCTGATCTCCCCCAGCCCACCCTCTATGTGTGTCTCATTGTGGATGAACAACTGACACCTGAGGCATAATCTGGCCCAGACTGAGCTCCGCTACATCCATACCAAGTCTGATATCCTCTAGGACTTCTCCATTACCTTGGACAACACTGATGAGCTTACTTCCTGACAGTGGGGGCTGCTGATAGACAGGATGGAAACCTGAATATGTATTATTCAGATCACTGGCTAAATTGTTAATCAATGAAAACAGGTTGAGACCAATAATCAGAATAATACATTGGGAGGTAAACAGAGAGCTTCTTTATTCACATCATGTTTGGGAGATTAAATGATACATTCAATTTAGTTTTAATCACTAAGTATGCATCACGGAAAAAAGATACCACTCTACCGTGTGGGTCAGGAGGACAAATAGCATATGTATCCTCAATTTAAAATAATGTTGGTAAAATGTGCGCTATTTTATAATACTACAGACACTGCAAGACCTGGAATTCAGTAGCACTGCCATAGTGACTGCCATAAACCAAGCAGTGATGCTCGACAGTAACCTGATAAAATACGGTGAGAGAGCCGGGCTTGCAGATTCTTCCTTTTCAACATCGGAAGAATCTGTTCCTTTGTCATCACCTAGTCCACTCAATACCCTTGTACTGGCCTACCCAGACATGATGGGAATGGCTCCTCTACATCTTCCAACTACCACCATATTTTACACACATCTTGGTCATGTCTTCTGTCTATTCCAGCCTCTGTGGTGAAATATGCTGCTCACAGAAGCCAATGAGCATCTTCTGCTGTAGACTCAAAACCCGCCTCCTCAGATTGCATTTTGGATCCCTGAATTCATTGTCAGCACGAGTCTTTATATTGGATATCACATTTTATGGGTATATTAACCCTTTCCCCTTTGGTCCCCATATTTTGTACTAGTCCTAGAAAAGTGTCAATACCTCAAAAAGTATTTACTGCACACAAATGGTTTAAAATGATTCAAGTTCGTTGCCATCTCCGCTTTCTGGATCTGAATGATGCCACATTTTGTGGGTTGAGTTTTCATAGTGTGTGGGAGTGAGCATGATGAAGTCACCCAGAAATGCATAAAGACTTCTGCTAAAACATTCATTGTTGTACACTATGCTGGGGGAGTGGAGGAGGGCGGAGTTGTAGCCGTTCCTACACTTAGATAGCTTGCTAGCTTGTTAGTTACTAGTAGCTAGCGATACAACTGTACAAAATTATTATTAAGCTAGTCAACTTAATTAAATATATATGTGTTGCCCCAACTAATATGTTACTTACCGAGGTAGCTATACTTCAGGCTTAAGTTGCCTTGCTGCTCTAGGATCTGATTTCCTGAAATAACTAAGTAACATTATATCTGACCCTGGATCGATGGGTAACATACTTTACACCGCAAAAAACAGCATACAGTAAATCCTCAAATTATGTCCGGGATTCTATTTGAAGCCAGGCCTCGGATAATAGCCGGGGGCGTGGTCGATTCGGACAAATAAAGGCCAGCGCCCAAATACAAGCCGGGGTAATATTGCCTACCAGTAGGGCTATCAGTCCATGAGCACTAGAAGACATTGTTTCGATTTAACTCAATGAAATAAGAGCTCTTCTTAATATTTTATATTGTTGGTTGGTTTAATACTGTTGCCAATGAAAAGTTGTTGTCCTACACCATGGGTCTCCAACATGTTGCTCTCAAGCTACCAGTCGCTTGCCGCCCCCTTCTGAGTAGCTTGCCAAAGGCTGAAGCAGTATACATTTAAACATAATTGTTGCCGTGAGGCATTCCAGCCTACGAATTTTATAAAAAGTAAATCAGACAAAATTAAAAATTAACTCAATTTAGGCTACTTGGCTACGCAATAAGGTTTCCATGTATTTACAGCACAGCGCACGTTCAATGAATGAATGAAAGCGGCTGCCTTGGCTCGCAATAAACAGACGGGTGGAAATCCCGACACTCTTTCAACTACATAAAACTTAACAGTGAACCATCAAATACACCCCAGATTTCAGTGCCCATCAGTCCCAACATTTAGCAATAGAATCAAACAGTCCAAAAGTAAATTAAATCCCAAACCAAAGCGAAAATCTTTTGATAGCCTACCGGTATGCTGCTCCAAACGAAACGCATGTCTCACAATAAAATGCACTTTAGGAAAAAAAGATCCTTAACTTGCTGTTATCTACGCTAATTTGTTATTGTTCATGAAAACGTGTCTGGCAAGTTGTTATTTTATGTATTCTGGACTTTCATGAGATTTATTGTGTTTGAGAATATTTGCAATAAACTAAGTCTGTTAAGACTGACACTATGACTTACCAAACGGTGTTCCTGATTAGCCTACACTAATTGATTTCTGAACGGTTACAGGAAGTGTTGAACAGTGTTGGCCCACTTTAAGTGTAGCCTTTTACTTTATTTCTAAGAATAAAATTCTACAACAGAAGCCTAATAAGAAATAAAGGCCTGCCTCGAATACAAGCCTGCCCCAAATAAAGGCCTGTGCTTTGTGCAGCCTAAGTAAATAAAAGACCCCGGCTACAATTTGAGGATTTACGGTATCTGGTTAGTCTGTAGCTATTAACGCTTAGCTAGATAGTATATATCGGCTTTGTGGTAAAGTAACGTTAACATTAATTGCGTTAGCTAGCTAGCTAAATAGGACATTAAATAGGACAATTTAGCTATGAAGGCAACTTCTAGCTAGCTAGCTATGTTAAGGCATGACATCTCTGTTTATTGTCCGCTGCTACAATAATTACATGGATAGCTATTATAGCTAGCAAGATAAGCAGAGCTAGCTAGTGACTGGCTTTGATCATGCTGTAACATTAGCTAGTTTGAACAGTAAAGTTAGGCAAACTTTGTCTCCTATGGTTGGTTGGTAGCCAGCTTGCAAACATATATTTAGCTAGCGTCTGTAGTCAGCAGCTATTGAAATAATCTTGTGATGGAGCTGACGTTTTTTTCTGTGTGTTCTGGGGTGCAGTTGCCCCATAGGATCAGATTTCCCTCCCCAAATCCTAACCTTAACCATTCGTAAATGAAAAAGATAACAGACCCTCGATCACAGTGAAAAGAAGTCTGACTTTCTTCTTTTTATCCTTGTTTTTTTTTTACTTCGGGCAATGTTGCTACAGCAAGCTGGAAAGAAAAAACTTTATATGCTCACGCAACCCAACAGAAGTTTCACCACATGCAGTGCCATGTAATTCCAATGTAGGGAGGAAGGGTGAAACTGATAAGAATGCATGCATTTTTAAATATGGCGGGTGGTCTGTATATCTTTATATATTAAAGATTGTACATGCCCTGGAGCACCTGTTAACACATTGTAGGGTCCTCGCACGGGCCGCCAAATAATGTAGGGATTTTATTCTCTATGAAACCGGGGCGCCAATTAATGTAGTGTAGCAGTATAACTGAAAAAAGTAAACAGTCTCATAAAATTACTGTTATCACAAATATATAAACACAAATGTAGTATTTTAATTAATAATTAAAATAACCAATATTAATGATTAAACATACCGATAACCTGAAGGTTGGAAGTTCTTCAAAAGACTGCTTTAACTTGGCTCTCATGTCTATGTGACGCCAAAACAGACACCGGGTTTAATAAAATATATTTATTAAACAAACGTACAAACACAGAACATATGGGGTTTAACCAAGGGAAGTTAGTAGGGTAAGTTAGGGTATGTGTGTGTGCGTGGGTGTGTGCGTGTGCGCAAGCGCACGTGTCCCTTGAACAAAGGTAAAAGTGGGCGTGTTAGTGTTAGTGTTAGCTGTGAGAAGAGACTACTCGCATAGTTTACTCTATATATGCGTGAAAGATGGCGAATCAATTCACGTACATATATGGCTAACAGAATATATTCAAATGATAAGAAAACAAATATAGAAACACAGATTCACAATAACAGTTAAGACTAAACAAAACACCAGCTGTGCCTGAATGTTTGCTGTCTTCCTGAGTTCATACGCATTGCTGGGTCCAAAAGATGTGCTGTCCTTGTAGGAGCGGCGATGGTAATGTGAACTGTTGTCCTAGGCAAATGCGCAGAGCTGGGCACTGTTCCCGTGGGCTGCGCGTTGTCGTCTGGTCTGTTCGGTTCTGGAAAAAATGTTTGATGGTCCTTTTTCCGTGTAAAATTTTGTTGCTGTTGTTCGTTGGTGAGCTTTGCAGGGGTAGCGTTCCGCGTACACCAGTTTCCACTCGCTATAGGCCACAAAGTGGCTGATTGGCTACGGGATTGGCTGAGACGAGCTATACGTCATGCAGGGTGAATGTTGCGGAATTATCATGTGGGATTGTGGGAAATGCTCCTACAACATGATCATGAACACCAGTACATACCAAGACATTTAAATAACAAAACACTAATGCAGTATTCTGCAATATATTTGCAGGAATACAATTTATCTTTCATTCCAAACAAGCAGATATTTTGAGGATAAGTTTGTCGTATTAAAAGGTGCTGATTTGAGAAGTTACAGCAACTGTGACTGACCCTGTGGAAATAATTGCTGCCACAAACACACATACACATAGACGGACCCTGTGGAAATATCTGAATGTGTTTCTAAGCCGATCAGCTTTTGGCATCTAGCATGTGTTGTCGTTAGTATCATAATATTTACATGGTCTTGGGTAGCAAGTTATAGAAAGTAAAGCGCATGCATCTCTTTCATCTTCTCTTCTCTTTTTGTGCTTGCTTAGAGTCAAATGGTTGCTGAAAGTTTTGCTAAATCAGCCATCGCAATGCTTCCAGACAATTACCGTATCTTCAACTCTTTCATTTTTGACTTGGTCCGGAAAAGGTGGAAAAGAATGTGGTGATGGCTACTTCACTGAAACTCTTGCTGCTGTGCCGTTCACGTGTAAGGGCCATTATGTGTTTGATAGGTAACAGTCTTAAACTACTTACTGTTCTCTTTCCTTTCAAATGTCAAATTCAAATTATATTAGTCATTAATAGATACATTAATAGTAATAGCGGAGTTTATTCAAAACGCAAGTGGAATATTGTAAAATGCTGATTTTGAAATGGTTTACTTACTAATAACACAAGATATCCTCGGTCAGGGCAACCTTTTTTTTTTTTTAGATATGATTACATTACCTTCCGGTAAACAAAGCGAGAGATAATGTCATAATGGTTGGCAAAAGCAGAAAAAGACAGGAAATTCACAGAAGCACCGAGAACAGTATCTTGACCTATGCACTGACAAGGCTTCCAACACACAATGCATTAATACCTGCTATGGGTACTGTAACTATGGTGGTCTACTTCAAACGACATGTACCACTGGACAGGCTGCTGAGGATTCAATCAAATATTCTCTTCGAATCAACAACCAAAAAGATTATTTTCAGAAGAACGCACAAGTTTATTAATTTCTAGAAATTAATTAGGTAAGTATGTACAATGTACTTAAAATGTACCAATTATGTGTCTTGTTACTTTCTCGTAATCAATGCTCTGAAGAAGAAAAAATATATCACGGTCACATTCAAGGCATGACAATGAAAATAATAGAGTCATGGAGGAAAATCCAAATCTATTTATTTCAGTCAGTATATATCTCCATATCTTAATTTGAAATATAAATGTATTTCTGAATGTTCTGAACAGTTAAATAGGTCTTAATATCAAAATCAATGGAAAAAATATGAAGTAGCTCATTTCAGCCCAAAGGCTTTCCTATCTTTACCATTCATTTGTGATTGAGCAAGGTAATGTATCTATGGAAAAGATCCTTTTGAATGTGAATTCATTTTGCCATTTGACTATTTTTGACATAAGAAATCAGCTGATAATTGTTTGGTGAACTATTGCTTTAAGGCTCCATCTTCAAAATATAAGTGCTTGTGCAATTCTGGGTAAATTAATTTCATAACTGATTTAGAGTATATGTGTAATGTCTGTGAGCCCACACAAAATATTAACGTGAGTTGCACTGCTAAATCATACCATCCTCATATAATAATGTTATAATGATGATAGATATAATAATAATAATAAAATTGTATTAACAATTTCAATTTTTCAAGAAACACTTTTCAAGAAACCAAATACTTCACAAAATCTGGGGGGAAAAGGACTATTACTATGGTGACTAACAATACAATTCTGATTATTTTTATTCTTTATTTACACAGATTCATTGAGGCGTGTAATATTTTCAAGAGTTTGCTGTTAACAAGAATCAGTAGAAGCCATACAATATGACAGGAAATACATTTAAAATAAAACTATACATTTTACAATAGAAACAAGTACAATTTAAAAGTGAAATCAATCAAATCACAAATTCTACAAAACATGTACAAATCTCTGCTGTGATGTTCTCTCTTATTGTCCAGTTGTCTGAACATCGATTTTCATGGCTGCTACCATTAGCTCAGATATAAATAATGTACTTATGTAATTTGGCAGGGATTATCTCTTTTAATTTCTTTTATAGATCATTAATTACTAGAAAGTAACAAGACACATTTGGTACATTTTAAGTACACATAGCAACTAAATACGTACCTAATTGATTTTGAGAAAAGCAGAAATTAATCAACTCCTGCGTTCCTCTGAAAATAATCTATTTGGTTGTTGATTCAATCCTCAGCAGCCTGCCCAGTGGTACATGTTGTTTGAAGTAGACCAGCATAGTTACGGTACCCATAGCAGGTATTAATGCCTTGTGTGTTTGTCAGTGCATGGGTCAAGATACTGTTCTCGGTGCTTCTGTGAATTTCCTGTCTTTTTCTGCTTTTGCCAATCATTATCTCTTCTTTAAAACATAGTTGTTGGGTTGAATTTCCTGTCTTTTTTGCCAACCATTATGACTTTATCTCTCACTTTAAATGTAGTTTTTGTGTTGAATATGAGAAATTGTCTGGCCAAATCTTCTCTAAAGGCCTATGATTCCGCTTGGAGACAATTTTCTCTTTTTTGTTTTTCTCAAGCTGTTTCTATGTATCCGGTCCTGGTTTCAACTGTCTCTGCATTTATTGTATCTTCATTTCATGTTTGTCATGTGCATACTTCTTGTAGGTGTCACAGCCAAAACTTGGGACAACTGGGAATCTGTTCTCTAATCCAGCACTGACGATTTATTATTAGCCTCTTCCCGTCAGGGGCAAAATAGGCCAATTTCAGTAGTGTCAAATAATGATCTATAGCTCAAAAACTACATAGGCTACAAAAGACAAAAACTTTTATTCAAGCTAAAGGCCCTTCCACTCCAAACAGGATTCGGATTGCGGTGTGGAAATGCGGAAAAAAAAGCAAATGCGAAAATTCCGCACACAAGGTGTCCACACCAGGTGTGGTGCGATTTTTTTATATTTTGCATTCTATTTCGTGCTGCTTTCGCGCCGTGATTGTCAGTCGCGAGAGTGTCATTAGTAAAGATGTCGTCAAGTGATGAAGATCTCATAGTGATTGATATGTTAGTGAATAACAAAAAAAGAAAGTATTGGGTTCACCCTTGTTGGAGCGGAGGCGACAGCAGGGTGAGTTTCATCAGCTCATCCAAGAGCTGAAACTCTACAATGATCGGTTCCGTCAGTATTTTCGGATAAGTGTGGCGGAGTTTGAGGCAAGATTATATCGACACCGAGCTGAAGGAAAATATATGGGCTGGGATAGCTCGACAACTCCGGAAAAGTGGTAATGGTTACCTAACAACGTGTAAACATAGTGAATATTAGCCAATCGCCTGCTGAGGTAGTGTCAGACTGTCTATGGTCAGAAGTAGCCTAGAGGCTACCAAGCTAGCTATGTTTCGGCGATTGTAGTATACAGGCATACATACAGGCATCAGTAGTTAGTGTCATCAACTTGATACAATGCTCAAATGCCGTGGCTATTTGTCAGAATAAAAATCATTAGAATTCTTTCAATCCTCTGTTATGAACAGAGTTCAGAGTTTTTTTGGTGAGCTGTCTCCTCAGGTGAGGAGCAAGGATAAGAAGAAGCGCCTCGAACTCCGCCACACTCATCCGAAAATACTGAAGGAACCGATCATTGTTTCAGCTCTTTTTTTCCGCATTTCCGCACCGCAATCCGAATCCTGTCTGACCAAATGACAGAATTCACATAAATGAATGTACTGCTTAATTACAGCAAGTTATATACAGGAAATGTAAAAAAAAAAAAAAGAAGAAAAAAGAAGGAATACCTTCATTCAAGTTCTAGAATTTTTCCCTGATGGGCTAAAAAGTTATGGTGGATTTTTTAAATGTATTATATTCCTCAGTATGCAGACTACCACTGGTAAAATATTTGTAGCACTATCTCAAGTCATTTTTTCTTCAGGCGAGCCCATTTGGTTACCAAATTGTGCCGAATTGTGCCAAATTGTGCCAAAAATTCCAATGTTCCAAAAAAGTGTCAATATGATTTATTTTGAAAGTGTTTACAATAAAATAATATATTTTGACAATAAAAGTGCATTTTTAGAGATGGAACCCAACAAAAACAAAAAATATAACCGGAAAAGGCAGTCATACCCCTCTGTGCATCATTTTGCCCATCTGTATTAGGGTCACTGATGTGCAGCAGGAGATTGCCTCAGACCTGGTTCTACAGAAGACTGTGTGAGGGGAAGGCAAGCTGTAACACCTCACATGGCTCCAATAGTCCCGAGTCTCAGGGCACCTCACAAGACCCATGCTAATCAGCACCCGAGAGTAGTGGCTGCTGATACTGCTCCCTGCTAGGCGCGTGTAGTTGTTGAAGACTGGCTGTGCTAGATTTGTTAGTCAAATTGCCGTGTTAGTTAGGCCAGCTGTGTAGCATTTTGATATTAGCGAATCTAGTGCATTTTCCACCAGCCGCCGGCAGTTTCGCTCATTACTGTTATTCTGATTAGGTGATCAATCAGTTAGATACTTTGGAGGCTGCAATTGTTAATTGTAATTATTAGATCGCTACATTCCATTTGGTATTTAGCAGGTTCTATAGACGTGCTCAGAGTGACGCTAGTGTTGCTCCCTCCCAGTTAGCATGGTATGGTGTGTCAGTACCCCATTACAGTCTGCTCTCTCCCCTACAGAAGGCGCTTCCAGCAATGTGGCCCTCCATGGCGACGGAACCCCACCAACCTCTGCTACCCCACACTGACCCCCTGTGACAACTTCACAGTTGCAGGGGGCCTATGGAACTGCCAGTCTGCCACACGGAAGGCTGACTGAATTACTGGTTATGCCTCCCTCCTGTCCCTACAGTTCCTCGCCCTCACAGAGACTTGGATTACACCAGAGAACATCGCCACCCCCGCTGCCCTCTCATCCTTTTTCTCCTTCTCACACACAGTGGAGGTGGGACTGGCTTGCTGATCTCCCACTCCTGGAAATTCTCTGTTTCCCCTCATTTACCTGTCCCCATCCACCTTTGAATACCACACTGTCTCAATTACTCACCCCGTTAAACTTTTTATTGTCGTTGTTTATCATCCTCCAGGTCCCCTGGGAAGTTTCCTTGATGAGCTTGACACTCTACTCAGCTCGTTCCCTGAGGATGGCACCCCACTGATCCTCCTGGGGGATTTCAACATCCACCTGGAAGCCTCCCAGTCTGCTGCCTTCTTACCACTACTTCACTCCTTTGACCTCTCCCTGCAGCATTCTCCCCCTACCCACAAGGCTGGAAACCTTCTAGACCTGATCTTTTTGAGGAACTGCTCCTCTTCTAACCCCACTGTTACCCCTCTACACATGTCTGATAACCACTTAATTTCCTTCTCCATCCCCCATGGTCCCCTGCCTCCCTCCCCTCCTCTCACCCTCACTGTCCTCTTTAACCTCCACCCTCCTCGCTTGCCCCCAGAGTCACCGCTTCTCTCCCTCCTCTTGAATCCTTCTCCAAACTACCCACCGATTCTGCATCTTCCACCCTGCTTTCCTCTCTCTTCTCAGCCCTTGACTCTCTCTGTCCTCTAGTCTCCAGGCCTGCTCGATCCTCCCCTCCCAGCCCATGGGTTTCCGACCTTCTACATTCCTTCAGGCCCAGCCCACGTGCAGCTGAGAGGAAGTGGAGGAAATCAAAGGACCCAGCGGACCTCTCTTCCTACCAGTCTCTCTTGGCGGCATTCTCCTCCGCTATCACCACTGCTAAAATAAATAACTACCAAACAAAAATTCAGAATTCCACCTCTAACCTTCGTCAACTGTTCTCCATTTTCTCCTCTCTCTTCAGCACACCTCCCCCACCATCTCAGTCCTCCCTCACTGCTGATGACTTTGCAGTATCTTTTGACAAGAAGGTCGCACACATCCGCAGCACCTTCGCGACCACCACCACCTCTGCCTGCCTCCCTTTCTGTGCCTGCCCCCTGTTTCTCCTCTTTCTGTCCCCTTACAGATGTTGATGTGTCTCACCTCCTGCTCTCCCACTGCCCTACTACTTGTACCCTGGATCCCATCCCCTCAAACCTCCTTCAGGCAATCACGTCTGACATCCCCCCGTTTGTCACCTCCCTTGTTAACCCCTCTCTGTCCTCTGGCTGCTTCCCCTAATCATTCAAGAGGGCCTACATCACCCCACTCCTAAAGAAACCAACTCTGGACCCCTCCTGCATTCAGAACTACCGTCCAGTATCTCTTCTTCCTTTTCTATCCAAATCCATTGAACAAGCTGCCTCCAACCAACTCTCTTCCTTCTTCTCACAGAATAACCTGCTGGACCCCCACCAGTGCGGCTTCAGACCTGGCCACTCGATGGAAACCGCACTCCGCTCCATCAATGAGTCCCTTCAGTCTGCACGAGCAGCCTTCCTCTCCTCTGTCCTGATCCTCCTTGACCTCTCTGCAGCCTTCGACACGGTCGACCACTCCATCCTCCTATCTTCCCTGGCATCTACAGGGATCTGTGGCACAGCCTTAGACTGGATTAAATCTTATCTCTCTGGCCGGTCCTCCCAGAGTGTCAACCCCTTGTTACAGGAGTCCCCCAGGGCTCAGTCCTCAGACCCCTCCTCTTCTCCATTTACACAAGATCCCTTGGGCCTGTTATCTCTGCTCATGGCATCTCATATCATTGTTATGCCAGTGACACCCAACTCTTTCTCTCCTTGCCCCCCATCAGACACACAGGTCTCTACCCGTATCTCCGCCTGCCTGAGAGACATCCAGAACTGGATGGGCAACCACCATCTCTAAAGCTCAACCCAGGTAAGACAGAGGTAATCTTCATCCCTGCTCTAACCTCTCCCTTCTCCGATTTTTCCATCTCACTAGGGATACCACAGTGACCTCATCCCCTAGTACAAGAAACCTTGGAGTGGTGTTCTCCGAGAACATCGCTACGGTGACCCGGGCATGCAGGTTCTTCCTATACAACATCCGGACAATCCGACCCTTCCTCGCCACCTACACCATTCATCTGCTTGTCCAAGCAATAGTCCTGTCCCGCCTGGACTATTGCAATTCTCGGCAGATGCTGGAAGGCCAGCCAGCAATCAGACCCTTACAACTGATCCAGAATTCTGCAGCCTGTCTGGTATTCAATGTTCCCAGACATTCACATGTCACCCCCCTGCTCAGCAACCTCCACTGGCTGCCTGTTATGGCTCACATCAAATTTAAAACTTTGGTGCTCGCGTACCAGGTAGTTAAGGGATCACCCCTGTATATATTCAATGACTTATCAAGACCTATACACCAGCAAGACCCCTCCGTTCCGCCACTTCGTGCCATCTGGCACCTCCCCCTCGCCACACCCTCACTTCTCGCTTACGACTGCTGTCTGTCCTAGCCCCATGGTGGTGGAATGACCTGCTTGTGGATGTCAGAACGGCAGAGTCCCTGACCTCTTTCAAATGCTAACTGAAGACTCATCTCTTCAGGCTGCACCTTTCCCTCCCTACCTCACCACCATGATTAGCCTTGTATATGCCATAGACTATACATAGCTATATAACTTATATACTTTTATATAGATATTGTTGTGTTTTGTATTAGCTATTGTATTGTTGTACTCTGGGTATTCTAGCTGCCAACCATGGTATGCTAGTTTGTAAGTTCATGTATTCTTCCAGGGTTCCGATTGTATCTGTATGGTCACGCTAGGACTCGGAACCATACTGTCCTCACGGGTCCTCTTTACACTTGTTCCTGAGTTTGATCTGCACTTCATTGTACGTTGCTCTGGATAAGAGCGTCTGCTAAATGCCTTGTAATGTAATGTAATGTCCTTGGTAAAGTCCAGCTGAGCCCCAGGTGTCCTGGCTGCAGAGAACGGATGGACTAATGGCTGCTGATCCTGCTCCCTGCTATCCATCCACCTCCCCGCTTGCAGAGGTGGGCTTGTGTCACCTCTGGGTGGAGGGGATAAGCTGGATGACGAGCTGGGAGCAGGATCAGCAGCCATTAGTCCACCCGTTCTCTGCACCCTGGTATGGCCTGATATGGCCCCTTCCTCGCTGCGCTGCCACCTGAGCACCAGATCACTGTGGGAGAGACCCCTTACCGGCACCCTGTCTGCATGGCCTCTTCAGAGAAGGACCTGCAGCACTGGGCTGGCATGGAGGAATTCCCTCACTCATGGATGGGAGAGGAGAGGGCCGCAGAGCACAAAGGAGAGCCTACAAGCATGGAATTGCTGAGGGAAAAAAAAGGAAGAAAGACCATTTATTCACAAATCATTTATCCCAAACGTGTCAGGATATTATACACACTGCACCAACCCTGACCATGGATGCCAACAAACTACTGATGAATCAACAAGAATAAACACCCTCTCCCCAGATTATGCACAAATTACCAATTTGTGTACTGCATACAGAAAAATTACTGAGCTGGAATGGGCAAACACTTCTGAACAAACAAAACAAAATCTACTTTCCACTGTAAAAGGGAGATTGTTTTACAAACACGGTTTGCAGCGTCATGAAACATTTCATAATTAAACAAAGCCATTCACCGTATGTTTATGTAGATGTAGTTAGTGTCATACAGTTGCAATGAGCACTTTTATTATTTGCTGAATTTAAAGTGCCAAACAAGATGGCAATTTGCCAAGCCAATTCCAAAACAGCAAGGGTACTTCAGTTTGCTAACTTTCCACTGTAAAAGGGATATTGTTTTGTAAATAGGTATAGTTGGATATCTAAGTCACATAACTGAACAACAAGCATTTACAAATCGTTGATAAACAACATTAGCTGGTTATGCAAATCTTAAATTGTTGTTTTCTTGTAAGTTAGCTAGCAAGCTAGCTACAGTGATCTCCCACAGTCATCTGCTAGCAAGCTAGCTAGGCTAGCATTACACGTTTCCACAAACTCTCCAGGATATAGTGAACACGGCTTGCAGCATCATGACACAGTTTTATAATGCAATTCACTGTATATTTATGTAGACATAGTCATACAGTTGCAATGAGCACTTTTTTGATTCACTGAATTTTTGTTCTGCAATTGCCGCTCAGTCTTACCAGCTCATTCAAAATTAAATGCATATTTATAAAATAAGTATTGTAAAATAACTTACATGTAATGATCCTGTTCATTAGAGGAGTCCCCTTCGAGAAAATCATGCTTCCGAAGACTTGCTGCAGACGTTTCAAATGATGCTGCAAATGTTTCAAAAACCTAGACAAACACCCTTACTTTGAAAAAAAAGACTGTAAAACTAAACTGAAACTGTTTATTATTTATAATCCGAGTGGCTACTTGCGAATAAAGGTGAATATCTAAATCTGAGAGCCGGGTTGGGCTCTTATCGCAATTTTGGATAGACTGCTCCGCCTATCAGTCAACGCCCCTCTAACAACAACATAGTGAACTGCAAAGACAATTGGCCATTTTATACATGAGCTAGAGAATGGCAAACATAGCCAACAAAATTACCCGCAACTAGCACTGGAAATCGCAAGTCCCCCTGGTTAACGAGAAAAGAATAAACAGCCATACTGAAAGTTCTGAAGTGTATTTTCCAATTTTCAAACCGAAGCTTTGTGAAAAACAACAGGAACAGTCTGCTTGCAGATTGTTTACAGCCTCACAGCGGGCTGCAGCAGGGTGCAATAGAAAGGTGGATTTTACAACGTCATCAACACAATTATAACTTGTCATTGTGGGCTGTTAACATGCACAAGTCTCCGTGCGATTCAACTCTGACAACATGGGCTTAAAACCCACTTTATCTGAAAGATTGATGTCTCTTAAGGTTATTTAATGAAACTTTTGACGTGATCAGTTAATTATATTTTACTAAATTAATAAAATATAAAATGTATGTAATTTGGGCACGCCCACGTGACACCTTGGGGGTGTCTCACGTGAAGGCATCAAGAGAACCTGTTCCACCTGTATTATACAGTTGTGTTCAAGAAAATAGCAGTATAACATCAGTAACCTGATGAACCACTGTTATTTGTAGTAGTGATATTTCTGCATGGCAAATACTTTATTTGTAGATGTAGTATTGTAATAGAAAAACAACAGACCCAACTGTCATGACATGCACGCTGCTTGTTCTGCGTAATTCATTCTGTGAAAAAACAGGTATCATTAATTGTCCTTTATTAAGGAAAAAGGGAAGCAAATGTTTCACACATTGTTATAAATATATTTCCTTCTGAATTGCTAAGTAAAATGGGCCATTCCAAACGTCGCTTGATTAAAAAGTTGATTGGAGAGGAGAAAACGTATAAAGTGCAGCAAATTATAGGGCTCGGCTAAAATGATCTCAAATGCTTTAAAATGGCAACAAAAACCAGAAACAAGTGGAAGAAAACGAGCATCTACTGTTAAAATGGATCAAAGAATAGTCAGAATGGCAAAGATTCAGCCATTCATCAGCTCCAGAAAGATCAAAGATGATTACAATTACCTGTAAGTGCTGTTACAGTCAGAAGACGTTTGATCAAAGCTAAGCTATCATCAAGAAGCCCCCGTCAAGCACCATTGTTGAAAAAATGTGTAGAATTGGTTCAGATTTGCCAAGGAACACAAAGGGAAATGGCGTAACATTCTGTGGACTGATGAGATTAAAATTGTTATAAATCATTGCATGGGGATGTTTTTCATAACACGTTGTTGGGTTTGTATACCAGGGATCATGGATCAGTTTGAATACTAAGCGAGCGACATCTTGGTTCCAGACAAAAAGGATTCAGGTAATGGAGTGGCCAGCTCAATCCCCCGACCTCAACCCCATTAAAACGTGTGGGGTGACATTAAAAATACAGTTCTGAAGCAAAATCCAAAAATTCACAGGAACTGTGGAATGTAGTTTGTTCATCTTGGGCTGAAATACCTGTTTCTAGGTGACAGATGTTGGTTGACTCGATGAAACGCAGATGCACAGCAGTTATGCAACAATGGTTATGCAACTAAATACTAGTTCATTAATTTAAAGTGAAGTTAAATCTTTAAAATCTATTCAGTTTACACAGTGTTTCAGTTTGAAGAGAATAATGTCAACACTGCCATTTTTTTGTACAGATTAATATTCTTTTCCTTTGCTTCCTGTAAAAGAATAACGCACACTTAATCAAATTTGCTAATGCTTTGATTTGGAATTGAATGTTTAATGTTTCCCCTACATTTGAAATATTGAACTAAAGCTATTAAAATGTATTTTTTTTTGCACTTTATTCTTTTTTTTTAACGCACTGCTATTTATTTGAACACAACTGTAAATATAGTCTAACATGTCGATAATAATCAACGCTCAAAATTATATTTCTTCAGGTGATAATCTTTGTCTTGCACATATAAATTGGTGGTGGTGAGCATTAATTTGTTGCAATACATCTGAATGTATATTGCATATGTATATGGTGGTGTTGAAGGTGTATACATGGCAACAATCAGGTTTCCAGCGGGTTTCCTTCTACCTTGCATATGTTCAGAGTAGCAAGCGTCACAGTTATGGAAGCACATTTGGCAGTCTGGCAAGCCTTCATAGATTCTTCCAAAGTATCTGCCTCATGTCCACTAGCAGTGGCTCACTACCGTTTTTGGCAAAGTAGCCTCACAATGCTAAGCTAGCATCATAGTTACAGGAGCATGTCCACAACTATAAGCCGCAATGTATGGGCGGCTCATTCTTCTTGCAATCAATGTTAATTCACGTCTTTTCACTTTTAATATGTTTGTGTTTTATTCCAGGTTAGTACAATCAATGATGACACCGCCAAGTCCCTCTGATCAGAAAAAGGTCACCATTTATTTTTGGGGATGGCCCATTGTCACTGCCTGCTCTGCAGGTAGATCAGCATGCTGGAGGGGTCATTTAATGAGTCATGGCCAAAATTGTATCACATATTTCGTTATTAAATCACTTAAACTTTCATTCTGGAGTCTCTGTGCTTGAAATGTAAATATAAACTAAAACGACCAAAATCAATTGAGACAAAAAATAAATGTATTTTCTGTCATGACTGACATCAAAACCGTCTATATAATGCGATGTGTGTAGGTGAGTGAACAATTTTACAAGAAACACTTTTGGCTTAGCGGACCTGCCCATTCATATCTGAACCACTATCCACGTTGCCGTCAACACTCGCAGGAAATCAGCAGTTTCTGAGATACTCAAACCACCCTGTCTGCCACCAACAATCATTCTACAGTCAACGGCACTGAGATCACATTCTGATGGTTGATGTGAATATTACATTACATTACATTACATTACATTACATTACATTAATGACATTTGGCAAACACTCTTATCCAACGTACAACAAAGTGCAAAGTGCATACCCAATACTGCAACACGCAAATATATTGAACAATAAACAGCTTGCCTAGCCAAACAAAACTACCAAAGGTATCATCCTAGCGTACTAACACAAGACAACAACAGTTATGGTTTACAGGTAGGTAGGGAGTTCGTTCCACCACCGTGGAGCCAGAACAGACAGTAGTCAAGAGCGGGAGATAAAAGTGCGGAGTGGGGGAGGCGCCAAGCGCCCTGTGATGGTGAACAAAGAGGTCTGGTAGGCGTGTAGGGTCTGATGATTTTTTTGGAGGTAAGCTGGGACAGACCGTTGAACTGCTTGGAAAGCTAGCACCAATGTTTTGAATTTGATGTGAGCAGGCAGCCAGTGGAGAGAAGTAAGCAGGGGGGTGATGTGAGAGTGTTTGGGAAGTTCAGATGAGCAGATGAGCTGCTGAATTGTGGATGAGTTGGAGGGGTCAGATGCTGGAAGGCCAGCCAGGAGGGAGTTGCAGTCGTCCAGGCGGGTCAAAACCATCGCTTGGTCCAGGAGCTGGGTCAAGTAGGGGGTGAGAAAGGGGCGGATTCTCTGGTTGTTGTATAGGAGGAATCTGCATGACCGGGTCACCGGCACAATGTTCTTGGAGAGGGACAGTCTGTTGTCCATCAACATAAGCGAGGTTCCTTGCACAGGGTGATGGCGTCAGTGTGGTATCCCCTAGGGAAATGGAGAGATCCAGATGGGGAGAGGTAAGAGCAGGGATGAAGATCATTTCAGTCTTGCCTGGGTTGAGCTTTAGATGGTGGTTGTCCATCTAGCTCTGTATGTCACTCAGGTAAGCAGAGAGAAGAACACTAACTGAAGCTCCTGACCCGTATCTACAACATTGTATTGTATAACACTGCTGCCACACAATTGGCTGATTAGATAATCGCATTAATAAGTAGATGTAATAAAGTAAAAATAATACTTTATTAATAAACTAATAAAGTGCTCTGTGAGTGTACTGAAATATTACAGCTCCTTACTGTTACGTAGCCCTAAAATGAAGCATGTTTGATAAATATGCCTGAAATACAAATGCCTAAAATTGTGCTGAATTAGCACTAATAGAATATTTTTTCATATTTCAATACACAAATAAAATGAGTAAACATTACACTAATACATTGTTTAATGGTATTTATTCACCTCATTTAATGTATTCTTCTATTTATTTAAATGTATTTTAAATTGATGTTTAATTATAGAAGAGCATGTTTGTTGCTACACACATAACAGTTGGTGGCAGATGAGGGGAAAAAAACATCCTCACATACTCTAAACAAGTCATCCTTCTTTGGGCTTACTTATCCAGCCTCTACTCACATCCCTTGGCAGTTAATGATGGATATCAAAGCTGTGGAAAGTGGGTGACAACAACAGCCTTGTTATAGCTGCCAGTCTTCTCCATGCTCCTGTCATTATTACATGCTGAAGATTTATTTGAGTTTAGTGTTATGTGCTGGCTGCCAGCCATTTGCAATTCATCACTGATCCTTGAAAATGTGGTGGCTGCCCCATGTCTGTGGCTGTAATTGCCACCATCACCTGCCTGTGGAAATGATGAGGGGTCACCAGCCAGGTTAGACCCCAGAACTGCCTGCCCTGCTGGAAAATCCAGCCCACGCCAAGTCAATGTGTTCAAAAACCACGTGTGAACTAAAATAATCCAATTTATAAGATTAGAGTGGAAAAAGGTAACATAAGCTATTTCGAGTCATGTTTTCGTTTTTGAAATTGCAGCTCACATTTTAAAAAGTCAGCGACAAATGTGAACATGCAAATGACAGAATGTAACCTGCGGATTCAATCATAGGCAGTGGTTGCAATTGTTTTGTGGAGGCTAAGCCTTCCCTAATTTCAACAAAATGAGTAATCAATGAAGAATAGCCTTTTGGGCCAGGTGATTGAGTCAACAGGGCATAACAAAGTGACGTGATTGTGGGATTGTGTGTTTCATTTGGCGTTTCTACCTTGGGAGATCTGCTGGGCTGCGGCAAATTTACATATATTTCTTACAACAGTAAATACTTGTTGTTTGCACAACCACTACCAGGTAGAAAATGTGAGCATTCTAATCCAGAACTGTCTGAAATACTTGTGTTCCAACTGTAGGGAGCGGCAGAGTGTCATATTTATAATATTGGCCTACATTCAAGAACAGTCACACTCGTCAACCTCAACACAAAATTAAGTGTCTGAAGTATGCAAAAGAAAACACTGAGAAGCCTGAAGCCTTTTGGAACAATGTGCTTTAGACTGACAAAACCAAAATTTAACTTAACTAATTCTGGCCTCCCACACAGAAGGTATTGTTTGGAGAAAAAAGGTTGAAGCCTGTGAAGCTGGAAATATTGTCGAAATGAGTTCACTTCCTGTTTGGCGACTTTGTCACACAGACAACGGACAAAAGCTGTTGAAAATCAAAAATCTGTGAGGCTTGGTCTGAACATCATTTGTGCCAATTTTGGTGAAGGATGCGGACTGTGAAAATCCAATGTGGCGGATATTGACAATGGGTTCATTGAACTCTGCATGATCCAAGGAATCCAACGATACCTCATTTTTTTTTAAAACAGCTCAAAACCTACCTGCATAAACGTACCTCCAACTTTGATGCATTGGTGGCACTAGAGTGCTTGAGGTGGAGACATGAATCTCGGTGACAACAATCACGAGACTGTCCCCAATCAAGAGCAAATAATATGGCGGAAGGCACATCTCCTTGTTTGGCCCCAGGGAACTAACTTGGACTGAAATGATTTACTTGCACACATGCAACCAAGGATTTATACAAATCCTTGATGGCATTATAAAATGTACCATCAATACCTGAGCATATCAGCTTATTCAACCCAAAAAGTTTTAAAGAAGAGATAATGATTTGGAAAAGCCGAAAAAGTCAGACATTATCTTGACTTTTGCATTGACAAGGTTCCAACACGTTGCATTAATACCTGCTATGGGTACTGTAACTATGGTGGTCTACTTCAAAGAACATGTACCACTGGGCAGGCTGCTGAGGATTCAATCAAATATTCTCTTTGAATCAGCAACCAAATAGATCATCTGTCCACTGTGTTGGACCATCTGAACTCCCTGCTGTAATGCTGGCATGCCACATGGAAGTGGTCAAAGGAATGTGAACAGGCATTCAAGATTGCTAAACAATTGATCACGTCAGAGGTTAACACATTTTGACTCTAGGCTCCTTGCCTGCGATGCTAGTCCATATGGTATTGGCGCCATCCTTTCTCACAAGATGTTGGATGGGTCTGAGTGCCCTATTGCTTTTGCCTCAAGGTCACTTACCTCCGCTGAGCGAAATTATGCTCAAATGGACAGGGAAGGACTGAGTCTGGTGTGGGGGTGACATTTAATCAATATTTGTATGCGAACGATGGTTTAAACCAGAAATGGCAGCCTAGGTATCAGCATACAAGACAGGACCTCTGACATATACTGTGACCTTAGGCCCTGATATAGTCTAACACTGACATGTAGACCAGCTACTGGATGCCACGACTCGAGAAGTCAGGGCACACAATGAGTTTGAGAGTGCTGGCACTGACACTCAAGAGACTGTTGATCACCCTGATCAGTGGGATACTGACTCGGAGACACAAGCCACAAGCTATGCTGAGAGAAATCGCAGAGCACCTCAGAGAGATAGCTTGTAGTTGTAGGCATTGATAAAATGACTATGCTTATTAGGAAAAATTTATACTGTGCCTTATTTGTGTTATTGTTATACATTGAGAAACATACTGTATACCTACCATTTGATGTTACAGGGTACATCAAAGCTGGAAGGGAGGAATTGTTTTGTATGTGGAAATGTGATATGTATATGAGCATTTACACTTGGCACTATTTTATGTTACTTTCGCATTGCATATTAATACACATTAAATCCGGGTCCGTGCATTTTGATAGGTTGTTGACTGAACTGGAAATTGAACAGTAAAGTCATGGTTAACTGTATCTCCTTGGTTCGAGTCATCTTTATTGCTGTTGTCATTAAATGAAAGGACACAAGAACATGGCGTGTACCAGCAAAACCAGTATTAGACAGTGCGACTATGATTGATGGATGTGGCCACGGTGGGTGGAACACAGTGGATAGAGATAAGTAAATGTCTGGATGTGCCAGTGGATGAAGTAACTGCTGGAATAATACAGTAGAGATACCTGATGAAGTTGTGCTCCATAATGGATGCTGCACCAATCAAATGTCGAGAAGTAGTTGGAATTTTTGGATTTACTGCCACACGAGTGATGGCTAATGGGATAGAACAATCCCATTTCACTGTACCATATTTCACTGGAAATAAAACCATTTCCACTGAAATATTAAATGTACCAATTTGGGCTGCACTGGAAGTAAATTGGACAGGGATATGTGCGCCAGTCGCTCTGACTGGACGTGTCGGTCATTGAACTAAGGTCGCATCACAGTTCGAGGCAGTGGAGACAGATGTGGGACAGAAGGCAGTGAACACGCACTCCACCGATGCCCTGATAGTATTCTTTCGCTGGGCCCAAATAAAAATAAATACAGAATGGGTAAATTACCTGTGGTACAATCAGCAGGTTTATTAATTACTGTGCTGAATTGCATGCCACTTCAATTATGACAGTACAAAACAGGTTAATTCTTGATATGATACTTGCTGACTCCCAGAGAGTATGTAAACGTATTAGTGAGGAATGTTACACAATCATTCTGATGCACACAGCAGAAGGGGAAATATAACAGTAGCAATAAAAGCATTGGAGGCGTTGCGAAATGAACACGTCATGAATACGCAGGGAGAATCTAAGGGATGGGACTGGATGGATTGAGCATGTCATCACAGAAAGCAATATTGGTGAGGATTGGGATAATTATAGGGCTGATACTGGTAGCACTGGTGTTCACCACATGTAATTCCATTCATACAATTTTAGGTCAAAAAGATGACTACTACGACTGGACAGTTTTCGAGGAACCAGAGTGGCTGATTGGCAACCCTTCCGTCTGCCCCTCAATGTGAGAAAGTACTATCAAAGGAAGAACCTGAACTTTTATCAGGTGGATTGCTTGACCCTCACTATGGGAAAAAGGGGGTGGGATGCTTTCAAACAGGGACAAATGAGTATCGAGATCAACATGGGAACCTGGTGAATGCTAAAGGCTTGATTGTTCTTTTGGAAATCAAGTGGGGCATGAGAGGAGGTGTTGGCTGGGAATGCTGGAACTTTCACCCACAGGCTGCCAAGGTGTTGGGAGGCCTATTGCAAACACATCCTCCAGATCAATGACAAAGAAGATTCTACGCAAAGGGAGGGATGCAACTGTGAGAAATAGGTTGACCTGCATCACTATGCGTTGCATGTGCTGGTAACCTCTCCACAGTGACTACCCTCTACAGTGTGCAAAACACCTGGATTGAAGACATATACACTGACTGCACACTCACATGAAGATTAATAATTAATTAATATTCAGGAGCCAATTGCTTACTTATGGCAAATGGTTAAAAGCACGCACATGGTTATATCACACTCACAAAGTTAAAGCACACATAGTTATCTGATGATACATACTCTGCCAAGAATAACTTGGCCAGCAACGGCTGAGTGAATTGCTAGCAACCTCTCCTCTATCCATCTGGTCCAGTGCCTTTGATGAAGGACCCAGAAACGGAGAAGACAATACTCTACTTAAAGAATCTTATGTTTCTCTGTATAACCACACCATGTAACTTTATAATACAAGTTTGATCGTGGCTGGTCATATTAATGTATTCATGCTTGCTTAAGTGAACAAGATTTATAAAATGTATGTGAAAAGGCTAATGTTTGAATTCTTAAATTTGTAAGAAGTAGGTTATAACACACTGAGCCGTGTTATGATGCAATTCAGGCGATGAGGACAGCATTCCTGTCCGCCACACTTGCAGGCAGCATCCATGTGAAGAGGGCTACGTGTTCAATACTCATGCCATGCGGGCAGATGGGGATGCCCAAGCAGTATCATACGGTCTCTACAAGTTGTGTGAACAAGTACTGAGTGACATTAACTGACAAAATCGGTTTGCTAGTGGCACAAAATCAAGTAACGGGAGTCCGTTGAATTATTTATTTCTTAACAACTCAACTGACTATACTTGAATTAATATCTATACTCACTTGTTTGATTTTACCCATGTTACACCCATGTTACAATACTATGTACTGTTCGTTTTCAGTTAACCACTATGTATTGAAAGGGGTAAATCAATTATTTACATTCATTTGTACTAGTTGTGTGCTGGCAGGATATGTATGTGAGGGATAAAAGCATTGTAATGTTTTTACCCACTCCTCGCAAAACAGGGAGGGGATGTTTACCATGTGATGCTCTACTCTGCTGTTAGGTGTCCCTCCGAGTAACAGTCAACACTAACAGTCATCGATGATCGCTGAGGCCATGAGATAGTGGCTTGCTGTCTGGCTGTATGCAGCCTGACAACAGATGTTAGGGACAGCCTGCCAAGTATGACCATCATGTTTAGAAAGTTACGTTTGAACAGCTCCAGTTTAAAGGCGGAGGCCAGCGTGATGCGACTGTCCTTGTAACATGGATGTATCAGTGTTCAAAGTTCAGGAGAAGGGGGAAATGTGGAAGTTTAATGTCTTAAGAATAACTGTATTAGTAATTCACCTACAATAAGTGTACTGTATCAGCCTTTTACTTTGAATATGCTCAGATCTCTGTACATTCATTTGTAAAGAAAGCCAGATTTGGATGTAGGGTAAAAAGGTGAGGTTGGTGTTCACGACCACTGTCACTAATTAAATTACTGCGGTCAAACCAAGTCCAAGGTGTAATCACTCATACAACTGGATTATAGTCATCTCATTTAGCAAATTCATTACCAGTGACTGCTATATGTAATACATGATCAGCACCAGCAGAGGCAGAGGGAGGTGACCACTTATTTTTTCATGATAAGAAGTTGTTTCGCAGATGTGGTCTGCTAGAGAAACAGGATAAAAAAAGATTTGTTTGGGGGAGATCTCAGCCTGTCTTGGGAATGCATGAGAAACCGTTCTTGTATGTTACTCTTGAGTCATATACAATAAACCCAATTGCACCAGACAACTGTTCCAGTTTCAGCATGTGTGTAGAGAACCCCCAGGACATCCGGCCCTGACTGAGCTAGTTACTTTACCACAACAGGCAGGCGTAGCAGGAGAGCTGTAACAATTTGTAAAGGAAAAAATGTACTTTTTCTCTGTTACATTCGGCTACATTTCTCACGCTACAACTCATTTTTATACAATGCTAGTTCTGTTCGACTTGTTCTAACAAAATTTTAAAAGCAGGAAAGTTCAGCCACGCCCCTGAAATGAAGGGCAAAGATGCGCGCATGATAGGAATCACTTGTACATAGGTACAAAGCTCTCTGGAAATCATTCCTGCTCTTGTGCACGTCTATTTGAGTTTCGAGGCTGAATGTTCCCAGAGCCCTTTGACCCAGTTTTAGGCATTATCAACTGTTACTAATGTGACGTCAGGAGTTCCCCCAGGTAATTCACGGGACCTCCACATCCTCCCATGAATAGGGCTGTCCTGTCCTTGAAGGGCAGGCTGGGAGGACTGCCAATGAGGCGTGGACCTGGGGGTTGCTTTAGGCGTGGTGTCCTTTCCTTGGCATCCAAAAATAAATGAAAATAAATTGTAAGAAAAATCTAAAGAAAAGTCTGTCTGTCCACCAGGGGGCACATTGCCCCCATTCGCCACCAGTTTGGGGAGGCCACTGGCCTGGACAGACAAGACAACTTTTAACAAAAATAGCACAAAAGCTTCTTTAAATCAAAGTAAGGCCATAACGCTCTCGAGTATTTTCATGTAACAATTCCATTCTACCACAAAAATCTACCCAGTGCTTATGGATAATGTTGTGAGGTAATCAGTACAAACATCAGCTTAATGTTCAGTAAACAAATGTTTGTTCAACATACAAGTTAGCTAGCCGATGTTAGCTGTTGATATTCGCTTCTAAAGCCAGACAGGAATGTAACGTTACAAGCAATGTTAGAAAGTCTGTTAACTTCATGTAGGGAGGGCAAAATTGAGCTTTTGAATGTAGTCCGCTGTGTGCGCATGTGAAATCAACAATATATTTCTCACTTTTTTACTTCACTGCAGTGGTGATAAAACTTGTAAGAATTAAGTGGTAGTGTGTTGTTGGCCTTTCCTTGTCCCCATATGAGGATCGTATGATGGAGCTAGCCAATAGCACTAACCCATACAATTTGCTTTTTAAAAGTACTTGCAGTAGAACGATAAAAACAAAAATCATACAATTATGGTTATATATGAGAGGTGGTGGAAGATATACCATATACCCTCACATTTGCCATCTGGTGGTGAAACACGAAACCACTGTATGATTTTAAATTAAAACTAACTTTTGAAGTTTTAACTTAAGTTTGCTAGTCACCTCGCTAGTACTGTAGGCAAATGACATGTTGCTTTATCCTAATGCAGGAGGTAGATTTAATTTGACTTGCACGTATCCAACATCTGACAATTCACAAAAATCTGCATGAGTCACATTTTCCAGAATTTCAGATAAATCCAAAAAAACAAAACATTCCTGACAACCCAGGGGATTTGCAGTTAAAGCCAACTGTCCAGTTACATTTGGTCCCCTAAAATGTATAATTCATTGTTTCATTTCAAAGCAATGTGCTGAGTATATCACCAAAAGAACTGAAATTGTACCACTGTCCAAATAATTATGAACAAATAAATACACATACAAATTCTGATATGTCTATGGTTATAAGTATAACTGCTTTGGTACAGTTTCATACTGCCATGCCCTTATCTTGCCCCTTTAAACTACACCATTTTTGCTATTTCACCAAATTAACCTTCATTCTTTTTTGTTGAGTTTAGTTTTTTCTCACAGACTACAGTGTGGCAATAATCTTGGGAAAGTTGCATTCAAAGCAATAAAAACAACAATGGCCTTGACAAGGACATCTGAACACAATTTAAGCTGGGATGCTAAACATAATCAGGAAACAAACAAAACGTTCCAGCAGGTTAAAAAGGAAAGTGCTCCTTTGAACGATGTGATGTTAACCATCAAGACACTGAACCTTGAATGATAAAGGTATTGTCACCTCTATCTATCTCTATCTGTGACCTGAGATATCCATCTTTTGACTGGGACAAAAGCATATCACGCAAACTTATCCCTGGTTATGGGTATGCACTTTGTTGTACGTCGCTCTGGATAAGAGTGTCTGCCAAATGCCAATAATGTAATGTAATGTAATCATTTGAATTATTTAGCAGATGTTGAGCAGTGCACCAGACCAAAAAGAAAAAAAACAAGAACAAACAAAACATTGTGTTATTTTTAAGGTGCTTATATTTGCATTTATATTTGCAGATTTACTTTGATCTATTTGATTTATTATGATTTATTTTTTACATTGTGATCCTTAGGCAGTTTCCAGTAATATTAATTTCTTTAAACACAATGCACTTCTTTAAAGAATGTGCTAAAATGAATGCAATTTATTAAATTATGTAAATCACCATTGCTTATTTAAAATATTTAGGTCTATATTACATGCTTTCTGATGAGCCCAGGTATTCCCAATAGATTGCCACTAATAATGTTTAGATTTATCCGAACATAATTAAATGTCAATATAATCGCTTTTATTTGAATAAATTCATTGATTGAATTGCTTTTGTTGTTTTTATTAATTCTGAATGATTGTGCAGAGTAGAAAAATAATGTGCATTGTATAAAACATTGAGATCTACTATATTTTCTCATTTTCATTGTATTAAACCTGGATGAGATTCCTCCAATGCTTTGCAAATGCCAGATGAACATCATCCTGATTTAAATTATACTTAAATGCTGGATTATGTTTTTATTACTGATTGAAAATGACATCCATTTAATAAAAAAGATTGAACAAACTATAAAATATAAGACTATATAATAACTGTCTGTATAAAATATGTCATATACTGAGCAATATTTCTCAAATATGTGGCAAATACTAGTATATTGTAAATGTAATATAATTTTTTTTGATTTTATGAAAGTGTTGAATTCATCATTTCAGAAGTGAGGGGGATGACCTGTTTAGTAGGGGTGAGCGAGTACGGCCTTACCTGTATCCGTCTCCGTATCCGTTCAACCAACTAAATTATTTGTATCTGTACTCGCACCCGGAAGGGGGCGTGACGTAACCCGGAAGTTGTGTCATTTAAATAGTACCCTGTATTACATGCGATTTACAGTACACATACAGTACAGTACGCCATACACAACCATATAACCTACAACTCTGGCCAATAGATCTAATATATTACTTATTAGGCAACAAAACATAGATGTAAATAAACATCTATTTGTTCTCACAAATTTTTTAATTAATAATAAATCAAATTACAATAAAGCATGTACTTGTTATGACGTGTCATCAAACAATCATTTTTCCTTTTAAAATACATAGCAAGTACAGCAAAATAAAAGAATACAAAATACAATATATATTCTCAGAACAATAAAATAAAAAAGTATAGTAGGGGGGGTGAAGATCTAAAGAAATATTTTTAATACATTACATGCAGCTATAGTTTTGATTGCTTTCTGTTTCTTAGAGTGTCGAATTGAATTAATGTATTGTTCTAATTCTCTGTTAAATACAATGAAACATGGTTTTCTACCTGTAAATTTACATTTATGAATATGGAATATAATGCCAATATAATGATAAGATTAATCATGTACATACAAGTGTTTTTCTGTATACTATTATCCAAGAAACCAAACAATACATTCTTCCAAAATAGGACAAAACTTTCATCAATATTTTCAGAAATAAACATACACAGATTACGCCAGAACATTTTCACACTTGGACAATGCCAAAATAAATGAACAACATTTTCCGGGCCTCCGTTACAGAAGCTACAAGTAACATCAATGTCTTTCTTAAACCTATCATTAATATAGCCTTTAGCTGGGTAGAATCTATGAATGAGTTTAAATGAAATTTCTTTAATCTTATTGGTGATTAAGTATCGATTAGGTAAAAGCCAGGCTCTCTTCCATACCACATCATCCACAAATCGGTTCCAGAATGAAATGACATATGGTAAAACAGTAATATCTCTCTGAAACAAAGCTCTTATTGACCTGTTGTTATTACCTCCAGTGCTTGAAAAACTAATTTTACCTATGGGAGTGTCTGTTGGACATAACAAGGGCAACGGTCTGACATTAATCCTTGGCTGAGATCTGAACAGCATACAAACTCCAAAGGGTATCCCCAGGTGTTACAGGGATATTATATTCTAACAGAAATTCTTCATAGGTAAAAACAAGACCATCCCTATTAAATAAATGATCAACCAATACAATGTTATTGTCAAACCAATATTTATGTTTATATAAAATGTCCTTGTTGTTCCAAATGAAATAGTTATGAGGTGAAAAGTTGTGTTTGTAGATGAGGGACCATGACAAGAAAGCCTGGTGATGAAAGGCAGACAATTTCACAGCGACTTTATCAATCTTATAGTTACAAACAAGAAAAAAGTTTAAACCACCTAGTTTCGATAATATATGGAAAGGAACAACATTAGTTAGGGTTTTTGAAAAATTGCTTCAGCCAGTTTATCTTAAATGTATTGTTTAACGTGCAAAAATCCAAAAAGTTAAGCCCACCATTTTCATACGGGTTCATGACCACAGTTCTCTTCAAGTAATGTGTCCTATTTTTCCATATAAAATCAAAAAGCATTTTATCAATCCTTTTTATTGATTTATCATCAACTTGGAGAGCCAAAGCAGCATAAGTCAGTCGAGATATTCCTTCTGCCTTAGTAATTAAGACTCTTCCTCTCAAGGAGAGATCCCTTAAGAGCCAAAGGTTCAATTTTCTTTGAGTTCTTTCCAAAACAGGATCAAAATTTAAAGAGATTCTCCTCTGTTGATCCTTAGTCATCACTATGCCTAAATATAGAACTTCGCTCTTTATTGGAATACTATAGAGGACAGACTTAGAGCACTCCTCAATGGCCATAAGTTCACACTTCTTTATATTTAAGTGCAGACCAGAAGCCTTTGAAAACTCCTTAATTACTTCAAAGGCGACAGGGATCTGGTTTTCATTCTGCAAGAATAGAGTGGTATCATCAGCCAGCTGAGTCATGACTAAATCTCTATGACAGAGAGAGATACCTTTCACCACACTAGATTTAATATGGTCTGCCAAAAGCTGAGAAACTAGCAAAAAGAGATACGGGGAAGTGGGGCAACCTTGTCTAATTCCTCTAGATAGATTAAATCTAGGGGATGTACCACCCATCAATTTAACAGAACTATTACAGTTTATGTATAAAGTCTTTATAGCCGTAGAGAAATAATCACCAAAGCCAAATTTCTTTAGAGACTGAAAAATAAACTGATGCTCCACTGTATCGAAGGCTTTATAAAAGTCTAAGAATGGAATAAAGCCATTATCGTCGATCAAGTCTGAATAATCTAGAATGTCCAGGACTAGTCTAATGTTGTTCGTTATGTGTCTTTTTGTCATGAATCCTGACTGTGTTTCATCAATAATCGAGTCTAACACATTCTTAAGTCTCTTAGCCAATAGTAGAGCAAATATCTTATAATCATTATTGAGCAAACAAATCGGACGCCAATTATCAATCAATAATGTGTCTTTGTTGGGCTTTGGAATTAAAGTAGTTAACCCCTGGGTCATAGTGGTTGGAAGATGTTCTTTTTCTATACATTCTATAAAGACTTCAAACAAAAAAGGAGCCAGTTCATCCGCAAATGATTTGTAAAACTCTGAAACCAAGCCATCGGTACCTGGAGATCTGTTGTTTTTTAGAACAGTAATTACATTCTTTATCTCCTCAAGTGTGATAGGTCAATCACAAAACTCCACATCATTTTTATCAATGGATTTAACTGTAAGTGAGTTCAAAAAGGTATCAGCAGATTCTTGGCAAAATTTAGAGCTATATAATTCTTTGTAAAAATCACTACAGTAACTAGAAATCACTTTGTAATCCTCTGTGACCACCCCATTAATATTCAGTTTGTTAATATTATTGTGACTAGAATGATGTTTTTCTAAATTAAAAAAGTAATGTGAATTTTGTTCCCCTTCTTCGAGCCATCTTGTTCTAGACCTGATAAATGCACCTTTAGCTTTATGGCTGTATAATTCATCTAATTTTACTTGCAAATTAGCTAGTTCCAGTTTCTCCTCCTCAGATAACATTTTTTTCTGTGACAAACTGACAATCCCTGTTACTATGTTTACTTCTTCAGCTCTTCTGGATTTGGCTCTAACACGACCAAAATTTCTTAAGAATTTACCAACCTCAAATTTTAAAAGTTCCCAGTTATTGCCAAATTGTTTCTCAACTCTAGCTTTGGACCAAAAGTAGGAAATCAGATCTTTGACCTCTTTTCTAACTTCATCCTCTAGTAATAACGAGCTATTGAGCTTCCAATATACTGACTTTGAAGCACAATTTTTTAAGGCAGATAGTTTTAACTTAATATATATGGCCTTATGATCCGTAAGAGGGGTGGGGCAGTATATTCACCTCTATGTCATCTTTATCAAAGCCCTCAGAGACTAGCCAAAAATCTATCCTCGACTGACTCGAGCCTGTTTTGTTGCTCCAAGTAAATGTTCTACTATCAGGATACTTCGCTCTCCAAATATCCACAAGGCCAAATCTATCCATAAAGGCTATAAGATTAGTATTTGTTCTATTTGACTGTCTAGGTAGCCATTTATCCTTACTACCATCAAAAATAGTGTTATAATTGCCTCCTAATAATAAAGTGCTATTATGGAAATTTATCTAACCATTTTACCAATATACTCTCAATGGATATAATCAAATTATCATTTTCCACTTTTGTGTTGTATCCATAAATATTGGCCACAATGAAAATGAGATCATTGTATTTGATAGCTTGACAGATAAAGTGGCCAGCCCGATCACATTCTGTAAGAAGGACATCGCCATTAAACCTATTCTTTAAAATAGCTACCCCAGCTGAGCGTTCTGTACCGTGAGAAAGCCATATGGAGTTACCCCATTGTGATCTCCAAAAGTTGACATCATCCAAGATGGAATGAGATTCTTGTGCATAGAAAAAATCTGACCTAAACTGCTTAGCAAAGAGAAATAAAGCCTTACGCTTAACATTATTACGCAACCCCCTAGCGTTAAGTGATACAAAAGATAAAGTTCACAGAATAAAACAAACAGTAATGAACAGATACTGTGGTTATGATTGAACTAGACTTTGAGATAAGCTGAACTAGAATCGTAACACTGAGATCAGTACTAAATTATAATTATAATTGAGCATATTTGGCTAAATAATTCAATAAAAGTAAAGTTGGCTGTATTTCTTCACCTTTTGAGTAATAGAAAACAATAATCAAAAAATATAAATTAGACAGCCTAACTAAACAAAGTGCCTGAGTGAGCAAAGGCCTCTGTCCTTAAACTGTAAACAAAAATAGGCTATCATTTTGATAATAATAATAAAATAAAATAAAGTGGCTGTATTTCTTCACATTTTGAGAGCAATGAAAAAAGAGATAGCCTACCAACCAAAACATGCCTACTTGAGCAGAGGCAAAATAGTACAAATTAGCCGACTGATAAAAGTAAAAAAAAGTGTTCCTCAATGGGAGGCTATATGCACCCCCATGCAGTTACAGTAGGCAACCTTTAGATCTTTGAACCTGAAAAATCTGAGAAGACCAAACCTGTAGTCCTCCCCTTGGTGAACAGCAAGGCTAGACATGCCTATGGACGGATTTCTGAGCCATTTATGAATCCTCTTCCTCCCACAAAGTAGGCAGACTTCCCCTCCTCACGCGCTTTCTGTATTGCAGGCCACAGTTTATTCCTGTTTTCTCTGTCCTCCTTTGTCAAGTCCTCAGTGAAGTGCAGTTTCTTGCTCTGGAGAAAAGCACTGTTCTTGGCAGCTTTCCAAACTGCATCCCTGTGTCGCTGGGAGATGAACCTGAGGATGATACCGCGGGGCTTCGGGTCGTCTCGGCGCTGTTTCCCCACACGATGAGCGACATCTATGGCATCAGGAATCCTGTCCCTCTCGGATGGGAGTACCTCCTGGCACACACTGACCACCTCCTCACGCACGTCCTCCCTTTCAGTTTCAGGTACACCATAGAGCCTTCCACCGACGACCGTAACACTCCAAGTCTGACACTCTATCCATGCATTTCACAGTACTTTCCTCACTTTTCTCCACACGTTTTTCAATGCAGACCATCTTCTCCTTTATGCCCCTCATTTCGACATGAACGCCGTCCACCATCTTCTCAACTGCATCACTTCTGGAGTTGATAAGGTCGATCAGGGTGCGAAAGCTACCACCAGACTCGAGAGCACTATCTTGGCCATGAGAGGTCGTAAGCTTCTTGTAAGCAGGGGGTTTAGAGGGCGTTACTGGCAATGGAGGAAACTCATCTTTGTCTTCCACGCACAGGTTACAGTCCATGCCTTCATAATCATGCTCGGTAGCATGGCTATGGCTGCTACCCTTTATCTCATCACTCATCACTGTCTTTTTAGAGCTGTCTTAGGCTTAGACATTTTTCCAGTGCAAAAGTAGCCTAATTTCTCATCCAACTGTATCAAAGAGCTTTCTTCAACAATATTCACCAACTAAACTTCATTAATTAATGTAAATACTGCTTCCAAAAGTAAGTTTAGTGCTGAGCTCGGTAACTTCTGACTCGTCACGCCGCCATCTTGCGCAAACTCCTCACAAAGACAAGGCACAGCAAGACTTATTCCCTCTAATGACAAAGTTAATAATTTCATTTTAAGTAATAAGTTACATTATACCATGGTCTGGGTATATAAAGCCATTTGCATGTAAAAACTGGCATCTAATGAACTGTGAATGGTTTTGTTAGGTACCTGAATGTTATACTGATATATTAGCCAGCTAGCCAGCTCTCTTACTGTGTTGCTAGTTTGCTAATGTTATGTGACGACCTGAAATGGTTGTTTGCAAATGAACAACTCTCAATTAGCTATAATGACTATCACCACCAAGCTGGCTATGTTGGCTAAATTGTGTGATATTTGTGTAATGTGTAGTCTAATACGATTTTGCCATTTAAAAACTATTCTGAAACTGCGAATAGGCACTGGTGTAAAAATGGCCTGTTTAGCTTGCCATCTAGCTGAGGAAATAAAGTTACACACAGCACGTTAAAAATTTTTAATAACAGAACGGCTTTGCTGGTTAACATTCACAAATCCACCCAGTAAACGTACCCGGTTTAGAGGGGAGGAGCATGAAGCCAGAAATGCTTGAAATGCAGAAATGCAATCTTCCCTTTCTTATTTTGGACAGTTATAAAAATGAGATAATGTCTACCCGTAAGGCTTGGTTTTCTATGCCGCCCTTAAAGGTACAATAGGTAAGGTTTTTGTGTTAAAACACCATTGTAAATCCCTTCCTATCGTTGAAAAAGGCTCACTGACATGTTGACTCACCCTCTGCCTGGGTTTATAGTCCTTAAATTCGGGTTTCAAAATATGCAGTTGACCACTAATTCATTAGTCAGCTGCCAATAAAACAGAATTGTGACAGAAGTGTCCAACGTATTCACACAGTATTACTCATAGACCAACAAGATGTTGTGGACATTTGTTATTATAAGCTACTATGTTAAGCGAGAGTATACTGTATGTATGTATGTACATACATATGGATGTCAAAGTCCAAAAGTATTTTGATAGTGAAACATTTTTGTTGTCGTCTTAGCAGTTCTCAAAATGTGTTTAAGGTACAGATGGTCAGCATTAATGTGATGGTATTTTCCTCCATATCGTTTAGAAAAAACATTTTGTACATAGTCCCCCCATTTTAGAGTACTAAAAGTATTTGGACAAATTAAAATTATGTATCATACAGTTCTCATGTTCAGTACTTGATCGCTTATCCTTTGCATGCAATGACTGTCTGAAGTCTGCCACCCATAGAAATCACTAGATGTTGGAGAATCTTCCCTGGTGATGCCCTCCCAGGCCTGTACTACAGTCACTGTAAGTTCTGATGGAAATACCCTCAAATTAAAGCTGACAGTCTGCACTTTAACTTCATAGTCATTGTATCATTTAAAATCTGAGGTTATGGAGTATAGAGCCAAAACAAACATGTTACTGTCCAAATACATTTGGGCCCCTTGCGTATCTCATTTGGCTTACAACATATAATCTGTGTATACATATAACACACTATATTTACTGGGTACATAACATTACATTACATTAATGGCATTTGGCAGACGCTCTTATCCAGAGCGACGTACAACAAAGTGCATACCCATAACCAGGGATGAAGTTCATGTGTTTTTGGAGGTAAGCTGGGGAAGACCCCTTAACTGCTTGGAAGGCTAGCACCAATGTTTTGAATTTGATGCGAGCCATGACAGGCAGCCAGTGGAGGGAAGTAAGCAGGGGGGTGACATGTGAGTATTTGGGAAGGTTGAAGACCAGACGAGCTGCTGCATTCTGGATAAGCTGGAGGGGTCTGATGGCAGACGCTGGGAGGCCAGCCAAGAGGGAATTGCAGTTGTCCAAGCGGGACAGAACCATCGCTTGGACCAGGAGCTGGGTCGAGTAGGGGGTGAGAAAGGGGCAGATTCTCCGTATGTTGTATAGGAAGAACCTGCATGACCGGGTCACTGCCGCAATGTTCTTGGAGAGGGACAGTCTGCTGTCCATCACCACGCCGAGGTTCCTTGCACTGGGTGATGGTGTAAGTGTGGTATCCCCTAGGGAAATGGAGAGATCCAGATGGGGAGAGGTAATGGCAGGGATGAATATCATTTCAGTCTTACCTGGGTTGAGCTTTAGATGGTGGTTGTCCATCCAGCTCTGGCAAGCAGAGATACGGGCTGAAACCTGTGTATCAGATGGTGGGAATGAGATGAAGAGTTGGGTATTGTCCGCATAGCAGTGGTAGGATAGACTATATGCAGTGATCACAGGGCCAAGGGAACGAGTGTAAAGAGAAAAAAGAAGGGGGCCTAGGATGGAGCCCTGGGGAACTCCTGTGGCAAGGGGCCGAGGTGTCGATACCGTACCAGCCCAGGCAATCTGGAAGGAGCGACCAGAGAGGTAGGACTCAATCCAGTCCAGGGCTGTGCCACAGATGCCCATTGCTGACAGGGCGGACAGGAGGATGGAGTGATCCACAGTGTCAAAGGCAACAGAGAGATCTAGAAGAATGAGGACAGAGGAGAGGGAGGCTGCTCGTGCGGCATGGAGTGATTCACTGACGGAGAGGAGTGCGAATGGCCAGATCTGAAGCCAGACTGTTGGGGGTCTAGCAGGTTGTCGTTGTTGAAAGTTGACTAGAAGCGGCTCGTTCTATGATTTTAGAGAGAAAAGGAAGAAGAGGGCAGTAGTTCTGGATGATGGAAGGATCCAGAGTAGGATTTTTTAGCAGCAGGGTGATGTGGGCCCTCTTGGAGGATCCCGGAAAACAGCCAGAAGACAGGGAGGAGTTAACAAGGGAGGTGACAAATGGGAGAATGTCAGGGGTGATAGTCTGGAGAAGAGAAGAGGGGATAGGGTCAAGGGCACAGGTTGTAGGGCGGTGGGAGAGCAGGAGTTGAGAAACATCAGAGTCTGTAAGGGGGGAGAAAGTGGAAAAGGAAGGGATGGGCCTAGAGGGGGGGAAGGGCATAGAGAGGGGGGCGGTGGTTGTAAAGGATCTGCGGATGTCTGTGACCTTCTCATCGAAAAAATCTGCAAAGTCATCAGCAGCGAAGGAGGACTGAGGTGGAGGAGGCGGTGTGTTGAGGAGAGAGGAGAAAATAGAGAACAGTTTCCGGGGGTTAGAAGTGGAGTTCTGAATTTGTGTTTGATAGTATTTTACTTTGGCGGCAGTGACAGCGGAAGAGAATGCCGCCAGGAGAGACTGGTAAGTTGTGAGGTCTGAAGGGTCTCTGGATTTTCCCCACTTCCTCTCCGCTGCGCGGAGGCTGGCCCTGGAGGTATGACGGGCGTCAGATATCCAAGGACTGGGAGGGGATGTGCGAGGTGGCTTTGAGACAGGGGGACAGAGAGAGTCAAAGGCAGAGGAGAGAGATGAAAGGAGGGTGGCAGATGCAGAGTCAGTAGGGAGTTTGGAGAAGGATTCGAGAGGGGGGAGTGAGGTGGTGACAGTGGTGGCAAAGGAAGAGGGTGAGAGGGAGTGGAGGTTACGGCGGACTGAGGAAGTGTGGGTGGGAGGAGGAGGATGGGGAGGAAGAGGGAGGGAGAATGAGATGAAGTGGTGATCAGATGTATGCAGAGGCGTAACCGTGAAATCGGAGCATGAGCAGTTCCTCACAAAGACAAGGTCTAGGACATTACCTGCCTTGTGGTTTGGAGGAGAGTGTTGCAGGGAGAGGCCGAAGGAGTGGAGTAGTGGTAAGAAGGCAGCAGCCTGGGAGGCTTCAAGGTGGATGTTGAAGTCTCCAAGGAGAATCAGTAGGGTGCCATCCTTAGGGAAGGAGCTGAGAAGGGTGTCTAGCTCATCAAGGAAGCTTCCCAGAGGCCCTGGAGGACGATAGATAACTGCAATAAAAAGGTTACAACAACTCATCAGGTACCTACACGGAGAGTGGTATCACTTCAAACAGCAAAAGGATCCAGCTGTGGATGAACTTCATGAGTAAGTGCATTTCTTGTGTGATGTGTACTGCAACTGCAGCTTCATTTCAATATTCAGTAATATGTGCATTTGTACATTCCCACACTCTAACCATTACATCTCAAAATAATATATACGTGATATGTAGTGGCATAGTCAGGATTGTAAAACTGGGTGTCCCCGCACAATTGATATTAGCAAACTGCATCTACGTTTGGGGAAATAACACTTCGACGTAGGCTAGTCGGAAAAGAGGCAACTTTGGTTGTAGGCTATATGATGTAATGTGTGCAAACGTCACATTTTCAAACAATTTTTGTTTTTATTTTATTTTCAGAGATGAAGATGCAGACAAAACACCAAGTACACCAGCTGAGAATGTGAAAAGTCCACTTACCTGGAAGGACCGCTTACCACATAAATATTCAGTGAAGACAATTAGCCCTCCCATTGTCAACTGGGGCTGAAAAATAGTAGTGACAACACTACGTTTTTGTAATTTATTTTATATTTTGAATTGGATTTGCTCCACTATTTTGTCATCTTTTGATACCCAAGACCAGTTTCCTCATTTTGCCCTCAGTCCCCAGAGGGTTGAACTGCGTGGTATGTTATTTCTGAACATAGGATCATTTTCTTTTTTTTGTTATTCAACAGAGACTTGCAACTCTCAAATATTTCAAACTGCCTCACAATAGCCAAAAACCAGAGTAGCATTTGAACTGTGCAAACATTTTTTTAAATTTCATCCGTTTCATAACCAGCAGTAGTACTAGGTGAAAATGCATAAAAATCACCTAAAACACACCCCACTGGAGTGCAATACTTCAGAAACATGCTTACAAGAAACCTTATTATTATGAATGGCACTTCAAGCCATATTTCCCATTATAGATTATATATATATGCTATATTTGACATACAGCTATTGGAATAACATTACATGTTATTTACCTGACGCTTTTATCCAAAGCGACTTCCACGTGATTAGACTAAGCAGGGGAAAATCCTCCTTAGAGCAATGTGGGGTTAAGAGCCTTGCTCAACGGCCCAACAGCTGTGTGGGTCTTATCGTGACTAATGGAATAATATAACCAATAGAACAAATTTTCGCATGGTACTCTGTCGACATTTTTAGACATTATAAAGCAATTGTATGTAAATGGTAAATGGCAGGCATTTATATAGCGCCTTTATCCAAAGCACTGTACAATTGATGCTTCTCCATTCACCCATTCATACACACACTCACACACTGACGGCGATTGGCTGCCATGCAAGGCCCCGACCAGCTCGTCAGGAGCATTTGGGGGTTAGGTGTCTTGCTCAGTGACACTTCGACACAGCCTGGGCGGGGGATCGAACCAGCAACCCTCCGACTGCCAGACGACTGCTTTTACTGCCTGAGCCATGTCACACCCTATGTCCTATTGACATAGCTTTTTGATATTGTTACTCCATCCAACCTATTCCTGCAATGTATGATATACCTGAGCTTACACTTTTGGTTTTGGATATATACTCAAGTGAACAAAAAGTCATAAAATGAGGTGCTGCATGAGGATTTATCTAACCGTTTACTCAAACCGGATAGTGAAAAACCATCAAACTCACCTCAGGGTTCAAGGGGTTACTGAGCTGAAAAAGTTGAGTTGAGTTGAAAAAACTACCATGGAGCATGGAGCATGGAGCATGGAGCATGGAGCATGGAGCATGGAGCATGTTATATAAACCTAATGTCTGTATCCGAGTGAGGATGTTTGGCGATCTGCGCTTCACAAGGCGAAAGTCAACCTGTTTTAGCAAGATCAAGTTCAGACTCTCGGCTCCTCCTCCATTAAGCATTCAATTACACGGTCACCTGGCACTCAATTAGCATGATAGCCTAATTTACCTTTTCACGCTTCACCCAATTTACTGTTTTCTCATCCCTTCCCCTGAGCAAGGAATGGTGTCAGTTACCTCAACCAAAGATTGGTCTATGAAACAGAAAAAGATAAAATCAGATTCAAAGTCAGAGCAAATTAATTATTGAAGAATTAGGAAATTGAGATATTATGGAATCAATCATGCAACCATGTTTGATATCCTTTAGATGTTTGGAGATGAAGAAATGTACCAATTGAATAACATTTATAATTTTACATTTAAGTACATTTCTCCAGACAAATCAGCCTGAAGTTAAAATGTGTGATTTGTCCTGGCCAATCCATTCCATTCAAAGTCCATAAATATAAATTAGCTCCAGTCAGTGACTCTTTTGCAGAAGGTACCAGCCACATGAAGATCAAATCTATCATCCTTCACTGTATACACTTCTAATAATGCCTTGCCAAAATAATTCATGCAAAATTGAATGTCACAGAATTAACAGAAAGTAGAATCAAAGAATGATTGTGGCAATCACTAACAATTGCTTGCACAGGGCAAGTGAGTAGGGAAAAAGATGGCTAAATCTAAAGTAAGATGTTCGATGTGAAGTTTCCAATAGGACCTTGACATAACTGTTGACCTACTCATGACACGATCACAGCGGCAAGGATTTGGAATTCTATTAGTATTATCAGTAGGGGGAAAAAAGTCAAGGCATCATCAGGGAAAGCAAATCTATAGCTTCTACTCCATCAGCCAATTACTGGTGTTAAAGTAGAATTAGATGGGTATTGACAATGAGAGGGGGAAGGGGGATTAGATATGTTGTTTTATTCAAAAGCCAACCTGGAAGAACAGTGGATTTTGGTTTCTTGTAAGATTTTGAGAAGCGGAATTATCAGGGGGTGCCACAAGTGCAGCACACTAATATGAGCAGCCATGGAGGTATGGAGTACCTGAACACACACTTAATTAATTCATGAAACACATTCATTCGTCCGTCCGAACTACTAACTATTTTTTGAAGCTAGTGCAATCTAAAAGCTTTTTAAAAGGTCTAGGTTGCAGGGCTATTTTCTGAAATTTTTGGCATTTGTCAAGCTCTATCCTTTGGGCATTTTTTTTCATGGACCGCTACGAAATTGACGGCTGTCTACTCACCCACTGCCATCTCCAACATCGGCTCCCTCTGTCAAAGGGTGAACACCCGGACTTCTCTGTCTATCCAGCACTACTACTGCGAGGTATTCTCCCGGGCAGGCCCTCAGCTGTCCTGGCTTCGAGCCTAGGACCGCTGCCTTGCAGTTAGCTAGCTAGCTAGCTAGCTGTCTTCCTCCCACGGTCAATTTGACACTTTGCCATCTATCCAGCGCTGCGAGGTATACTCCTGGAGCAGCCCCTCAACTGTCCCGGTGCGGTTTGGCTTTGAGCCCAGGACCGCTAAAAGTTACCTCTGCAGTTAGCTAGCTAGCTACCGAGCTGCTAGCCGACCTCAGACATCAAGCGGCTAGAAGCTACATCAGCTGCCCGACAATCTCCAGCCAGTCTCCGTGCTTCATGCACCCTACCGCCATGCTATGGTCCATCTTCCCGTTATGCCTGACAGTTCTCCATCTCTGTGTTTGGCTAAACGGCTAGCCCCTGGCTAACACTTTCGGCGTCCGGCATGAGTTTCAGATACTCCGTCTCGCAACTACTGAATCTTAACACCTGCGCCATTCCAACGTGTATCTCGGCTATCGCAGAGCTTGGAATTCTGCGCCGACCCCGTTATATCCAAAGAAGTTCCCGTCGAAAGTTTATCTACCACCAGCCTAGCCTTTCTGCTCCAACCATTCCATCCATCTGGTCCACTGTCGCATGCCTGACGCGTCATCAGAGCATTGTCGCACTCGTTGTTTATACAGGAAACACCGCAGGATCTCTGCACACCAGCACAGGAAACACCGCAAGATCTCTGCATACCCAGCATAACAGACAACGTGGAGTGGATTCCAGTGTGCGTGGAGTGGATTTTAATGTATTACGACCCCTACAGAGATTCACCTCATTGATGGTCAAACTGGAACTTTTTAATGCACACTCCATCAATAACAAATCCTCCTACATTCAAGACCATATCATGGACAAGGGCCTAGACTTCATGTGCCTTACAGAAACATGGCACCAGCCAGAGGTTTACTCTGCCCTAAATGAAGCCTGTCCTCCTGGTTACAGCTATCTGGAGAAAGCCCGCAGCACTGGTCGTGGTGGTGGCCTAGCTGTTATACACCGACAGAAACTGGAGCTGTCCCCCATCCCTCTGCTTACACAGTCTTCATTTGAATGTCTTGCAGTTAAATGTAAGCCCCCCTTCCCCATGACCATACTTCTCATCTACCGGCCTCCCAAACCCAACTCAGCTTTCATCCCAGAGATGCACGACCTTCTCACTACACTCTGTACAACCTCTGCTAATATCATAATTCTTGGAGATATAAATATTCATGTCGACACCCCCTCCTGTCACTCTGCAGCCGAGTTCCTTCAACTCCTGGATTGTCTCAACCTCCAACAACATGTCGACGTCCCCACACACTCCAGGGGACACACCCTCGACCTGGTCATCACAAACTCCGCCCCCATTAGCAATCTACAGGTCTACGATCTGGGTGTGTCTGACCACAAGACCATCTCAATGGAGCTGCTGTTTCCCTCCCCCTACACCAAGCCCAAGTGGCAAATCCATTTCAGGAGCCTGAAAAACATCAACCCAGACGCCCTGACCCTGGACCTCCAATATCTCTCCTCTGGCTCTGCTGACCTCCACACCACAGACTGTGGATCCTTTTAAACGAGGTCTAAAAACCTACCTTTTTTCTAGAGCCTTCTGCTAGATTTTAAATTTTTCTCATGTTTTGTATTTCTTTTTTAGCACTTCTGCTTTTTAATCTGTAGCACTTTGAGATTTTCTTAAAAAATATAAAGTGCAATACATCCATCCATCCATCCATCCATTATCTGAACCCGCTTATCCTGATCAGGGTCACAGGGGGGCTGGAGCCTATCCCAGCATACATTGGGCGAAAGGCAGGAATACACCCTGGACAGGTCGCCAGTCCATCGCAGGGCACACACACCATTCACTCACACACTCATGCCTACGGGCAATTTAGACTAAGTGCAATACAAATAAAATTTATTATTATTATTATTATTAATTCATGAAACAGGTTGTTGAATGAATGTTGCAAGTAACATTGTCAACTCTTTGTGTTATATATAAATACATACATGTTTATACATGTATTTGAATGGCATATTTTCAAATGCAAGAGCATGACCTATTGGTAGATATTAGTCCCCCCCATCCAGTATCACCACTAGCCGCCACTGCATTTTACCAAAGAAAATATCAGAGATATTCAGCCAAACCAATAGCCTAGGACCACCAGCCAAAAATGGACACACCTTTTTTAATTCTATGTCATGTTTCTTATTTTCCCATTTGTAATCAAACGTGAATTGTTTGTGAAGGGTGGCCTGTAACGTAGTGGTTAAGGTAAATGACTGGGACACAAGGTCAGTGGTTTTAATCCTGGTGTAGCCACAATAAGATCCGTGCAGCCATTGGGCCCTTGAGCAAGGCCCTTAACCCTGCATTGCTCCAGGGGAGGATTGTCTCCTGCTTAGTCTGTACGTCGCTCTGGATAAGAGCGTCTGCCAAATGCCAGTAATGTAACATGTGTAAAAATGCAGATTCTCAGCTAAGTGTATTTTTATACATTTTGGTTTCACCATGTAGTAGGTGAATTACAGCACTTTTTATAGACCTACATACCCCCATAATTTCAGTGTTTTGGACAAAATAAAATAATGTAAAATGAAATAGTTATGATTTTATTAAGCATGAGTGTTGTCCAAACAATTGGATCCATTTTGATGTGATCAAAATGTCAAGTATGTCTCTTACATACATACATCGATGATGATGATGATGATGCTTTCATTGTAAGGCATCAGCCAAGTCTTCATAAGCTGGGATGTAGCAACTGTTGTTTTTTTCTTGACAAAGGGACACGTGTCAACTTTCACCTTATTATGAGCATTGAAATCTACAGTCTTCATACAGCTGAATAGCGGGCCACACACACATAAGCACTCCCTGGCGGCAGTGGTGTGGGTGAAAACAATTGAGCAAACTGGGAATAGGGGGTTCTGATATTTTTGCTATTTCTTTCCAGAAAATTATTTTTTGAAATTGTAAACAATAGGCTCCTCTTGGTTGTTTAAGACGTTTCAGTTCATCCAAATTCCTAAATATATTGCATTTAACAGATATATTGACCACAAAAACACTAGATATATAGATACACTACATTAATTATAAAAGTGGCCCGCATGCTTTATAGGGAATGTAGGAGAATTTATATTTAGACCTTGAATGATGACGGGTAATGATCAGGTAGATCAGCATGATTGTTAGCTATATGTACATCCTGTCATTATCCGTTTCCCTTAGGCCGCACACAAAACCATTAGCTAGCTGTCAGGCATTTGGATGAAATCAGTGAAGTAAAATTTAGTCATGCTCTTTCTATGTCTGTTCGCTAGCATCACTTCGTTATAAATACATTTTTAAATCCCTTGTTTTGACACAGGTAATGTAGGCTACTGTTTAGGCTACACGCTTTTTAAACTTTAAACAACATGGCCCTATAGCCTACTGTATAAACAGCCTGCTTTACTGCACTTACATTGTCTTTAGCCTACTTTTCTTTTTTTTTGCTATGCATGTGCATTGTAAAAATAATAATTAAAATAATAATAAAACACAAGTTTCCATTTAAAAAATCACAGAATTTTAACAAGCTCTTCATTTGTCTGATTTCGATCATTAGAAAATGAGTAGTGTTGAAGTTTGATCAAAATGCTTTTATTTTACAATAATAAAATTTGATTTAAATGTTGGTTAGTACTACAATGATAATATGAACAAGTCATAATGTTTAAAGGATCATTTTCATGCTGTTAAAATGAATAAATCAGCATAAGTTATTAAAACTGTGTGTCTGTGCCTCCACTTATTACTCTATGGTCCTTACGGCCTCAGATCTCAATATATCATCCCTTAAAGTGACAAGGGAAACTGACTTAAATATGTCATTTACAGAGGTGGAATGGGGAAGAATTCTTAGGAATGGGAAAAAAATGTCAAGGGAACTGTGAACTAGACTAGTACAACTAGTACGGCAAAGAATCTTGGGGTGACTCTTGATAACTGCCTCTCCCTGGCTCCACAAGTATCCTCCACTGCCAGAACCTGCAGGTTCTTTCTGTTTAATATACACCGCATCCGTCATCTCCTGACGGAGAAAGCCACCCAGCTCCTAGTCCAGGCGCTCGTCATTTCCCGCCTGGATTACTGCAACTCCCTCCTAGCCGGTCTCCCAGCGTGCGCCATCAAGCCCCTCCAGCTGGTCCAGAATGCTGCAGCCCGCTTGATCACCAGTCAGCCCAGGTCGGCTCATGTCACCCCGCTTCTCATTGGCCTCCACTGGCTTCCTATTGCCGCACGCATCCGATTCAAGGCCCTAGTGTTGGCATTTCAGGCTGCTAAGGGGACTGCCCCACATTACATACAATCCCTGATCACTCCCTACTCCCCAGCTAGACCACTCCGGTCTGCCAGCTCTGGTCGCCTTACGATTCCCTCTCTACGGGCACCTGGCGGTCGAGCTGCACGTTCACGCCTGTTTTCCGTTCTGGTTCCTCAGTGGTGGAATGACTTGCCTACCACTGTCAGGACAGCAGAATCCCTCCCCCTATTTCGACGCAGACTCAAAACACACCTCTTCAAACTCTACCTTAGTCCCCCCTCCTGATTTACCCCGCCCCCCCCTTCTGATACCCCTATCCCTGTCTAACCCCCACCCCCCCCAAAAAAAAAAAAAAAAAAAAAAAAAATTGCACTTATGATGACGACTATATGTTTAGAACAGCAGTCCAGGTGTATTTTTCTAGTTCTGGATGTGATGCTTTGACTTGTGGTAGAACCTATGCACTTGTAAGTCGCTTTGGATTAAAAGCGTCTGCCAAATGACTAAAATGTAAATGTAAATGTAAAATTATAAATAGTGTCTACTGGACACCATCTAGTTGCATAAAGCTGGACTGGCTGAAAGTGCAGAATGCTGGAGGTGCAAGGATAAAAATGGCACTTTAGTACCTGAATTGGGAGCGGTACCATTCATATATGATGAATGTTTAATGGCATTTCCAGCTCATTGCAAATTAGACTATATTCACTACTTTTGGTCGAATTATGGTACAATCTGCTGAACACCGTTCACCGTTGTAATACTGTATATTTTAATGCATCACTGTCGTTCTTTTTTTTTGTGTGTGTTTGTTTTTGTTTTTTATATATATGTACACAAATGTATGTTAACACTATTCTTTAATACATTTGTAAATGTGTTGTAAAAACAATAAAATAAAAAAAACTTAAAAAAAATAAAAACTGTGTGTCTGTTCAAACATATTGAGCTGACAAGAGCACACAAAGTACAAGGAGTACACTTAATCAGATGTTATAAAAGTCATGACATTAGTTCCAAAATGTTTTGATTTAGTGAGTGCAGACCAAGCAGTGTGTCTTCGCAGGGAAATGTTTTCATTTGGTGATTGCAGGCCGGGCGGCCTGACTCATTGCAGAGATGAGAGGTTAAGACAGCTCAGCTTTCATAGAGTGACAGAAAATATTAAGGCGGGTTAAGAGAGACAATGTAATGTTTGTCACATGATTGGTTAGCTATATTGTGTAAAGACTAGGATACTTCCTACTGTTACTTTGGAATTCTCTGGACTTTTGAAGCTTCTTGCACAGACCACACAGATTCCCCAGATTAATCTGTTTTATTTTAAACTAAAGATTTGTAGTTTGAACAACTATTGACTCTGAGTGCTTCTTCAACATTATTGCTGCCAATACAACTTCACCCACGTAAAAGGGACGAGGAGGAACAGCGACAGCGAATATTTCCTCAAAAGTAGACATCTGTACTACGAGAGCCGCGTCTTATGCTGATGAACATGTCTAGTGTTTACGTAGGATGAAAAACACCAGCACCGGACAATAAGAGGGATAGAGGGGGATAAGTGGGATAAGTGGGAAGGTGTCTGACCCGTTATTCAGTAGCAAACTGAATGACAGAGGAGGGGAAATGCATGCAGGAGAGTTGCATACAAACGTAACACTCATAATCACATATCTGTCACGTCTGTGCCCTTTTTGCCATCTGTTTTTCCTCTATTCTCCATTTTCTAAGTCCCTAGTGTTTTCATCTTTTTGTTACCCTCTGTGACCACTATAGTCTGTCTGTCTTCCCATTCATTCCCTCTCATTCATCTCACCTGTTCTTCATTCAGTGTTTCTGCCTCCCACTCCACTTATATGCATTTCCTTCCTGTTTTTTCTGTCATGACTCTCACCTGTTTCTCATTGTCTGTTTATCAGTTTTGTATTTATAGCTGTCCTTTTAAGTTCTTGTGGCTAGTTAGTCTTCTCCAGTTTCTCGAGTCTGCCCTTTTTTATTTTTCCCCTATTCTTGCCTTTTTGCTACCCCGTTTTTTTGTACTCTGATGTTGTGGATTTTTTGTTGTTCTGCCTGGTTTTGACTCTTTATTTTTTGGATTTATGTTTTGGATGTTCCCAGTGCTTATGAGTCTGCGTTTTTTTTGTTTTTTTTCCATCCCTGAGTCCGCTCTTGGTTCCCAGGCTACCCAGCCTCCTGACAATATCTTCTTATGAGCAAACAATTTTTCCAAGGAGCAGAATCCCCACTAAATTGTAATGCAAAAAAAAAAAAATGAATATGAACCATAATGCTAAACTTGCTCACTCACGTACAGTATTATCATATTTTAAGGTTTACCGAATCAAAAGATCAACATTCTTAATTAATATATGACTATTTAAAAAAAAGATAGTTTAATTTGCAATTCCAGTGAATTTGGGATGATAAGCATTAAGATAGACACCTTGACTATAACCAGTGGTGTACTTTAGTATTTTTTTGCAGTATCTATAATGTAAACTCGCCATGTTCCAAACACCAAGTTAGCTCACTATATTCCGAACAGTGCAACTTTCACGAAGAATAATTACTTCCAGATCAGCTTTGGTTTTTGTGTGTGTGTAAATTCGAATTCCTTCAGTTTTCATAAAAGCTTCACATACGCAGTCTATTTCAGCATTCAGTGACTCAGGTGTGTGACGTTGTGGTGGGGAGGCTGTGACTATGAACCAGGCAGGCTTATACGGATCAGCCTGCATAACAGCGAATAGGTGTTTGGACCTTCGTGAGCTAACACGGTGTTCCAAACACAGGGACTTTGTGTAGTTATTTGTCATTTCCTCTTTTAATATTGGTCCAATTCACATCAATCAAAGTGTTTTAGTGTCTGGGATAGGCAATAAGCAACCATAATCAAAAACCACATTCCTCAGGAGAAAAGCTACCATAAAACGGAAGTTACATTTACTTTCACTTTGCTACATTTCAAAGTAAAATAGCATACTTTTCACTCTAGTACTTTCTGCTGCATATATTTTCTGAGATAGAATATCCATTCACTTAATCCATATTTCAATAAATATGAACCATAACACAAAACATGCTCGCTCATGTATTTTCATATTTTTAAGGTTCATTGAATGGATTCACAATTCCTTTCTACCACAAAAATCTATCCAGAGCTTACTGCAATATGCAGATGAGCTTGAGTATAATTCAAATGCTCTCTGTACCAGCTAAAAGCCGACCCCTCTTTCTGAAAGTCATATTAAAGTTAAAAGTGTAATACGACGTATTAAAAGTTACATTGTAAACATGTGGTGTCGGGTGGAGCTGTTGCAGACTGCAATATAGTCTGTACAATGTATTCGGCCATGTATAGAAACGCGGATGATATTAATGTTTGTACTGATGAGCTAACGTTAACTTAACATTTAGTAAAAAAAAGTTTGTTAAACATACAAGTTGACATCTACTGGCAAAAAGTGAAATTTCCCATTCATTGATGAAAAATTATTGGGTTGGGTTCTCTCTCATCTGAAGGTTTTGTTTTTATAGCTAGTATGCATAACGATGCATGATTTAAAAGTATAGCTGGCGTCATTGTTTTCCATTTCAAAAATAATTCTGCTGTCTGAAAAGCATTTCTTCAGTTATATCTTTGGGAGATGGCAGTTGTCTGCCGTCAACACAGCATTAGACAATGTTTTGCATATTATCTTGCCAGCGATATTGCATGTTCTCTCATTGTTATTGTTGTGAGAAATATCCCATATCAGACGGTCAGCTAGCTAGCGAGGTAGATCGCAAACTACTTTTAAAAGCCTAACTGGAGGCTAACTAGCAGGCATTGGCTAACACTGTCATTTTTCTGTGTAGCTAGAGCTAGCTGGATAGCCAAGTGAACTGACTTTGTTGGTGTTTGTGGATAGCCTAATAAACTAATATAGCTGCCTGTCGGTGTGCTGTGGAATGTCATCTGGCTGGCCCTGGAATTATACTCACTTGACTCATTGAAGCCCTAACGAGTAAATCACCTGGGTCCTAAGTAATCATCTTTTTAAAAAGTAACAAAGAATAATATATTGTTAACTACGTAGCTAGCAAGCCTCAGCGTTTTTATTACACAGGCCTCAGACAAGAGATTGGAGACATCCTCCCATCGACTTTCCATTGTAAAAAGATTTCAATATTTTGCCAAAACATCTGGATTAAAACAATCATTGTTTCATACACTATGAGACATAATGACATTTATCACTGACAGAAATTGACCGATCGGGTTTTCTTTGGTTGTTAACAGGTTAGCTTGGGTTTTTACATTGAAGTCAATGGGCAAAAACCTCTTATCCCTTCTGTCTGATTATGAACCATAGCTTTTCGACCCGTTTCTGTACCTCAACTTTTGTTTCTGGATTGTGTTTTTGTCTACTTAGCCCGCTTGTTTACGACCCTTTGCCTGTGACTATTACGAACTGCCTGATCCCTGTTGTATCTGTTTGCTGGCTTTTGACCGTCACCTGTCTGACCTGCTACTTTATAATAAAGACTCTTATTACAAAGAATCCTTAGTCTGGGTCTTGCATCTTGGTCGCCTGTTCCATGTGCCTGATACACATGTTAACAAAATTGAAAATTGTGCAAATCAGAGGCAAAAATTGGCATTATGGAGGACACTGTGTAGAATTACGAGGATTGATAATTAAAATGTTTCCATCTTAATCAGTGGCGGCTGGTATAAATTGGCTACCAAGGCTAATCCCCCCACCCCTCCCGCCCCCATCGTTAGAAGAAAAAAATAGTTAAAAACAATCACCCTTGTGTAGGGCTCATTTTTCATCTTATTTCATGTCAATAAATGAATTGAAGCGGTTTAGTTTGAATTATGGTGAAACCAAGTACAACAGCACCATAAGAAAACCATAGGGCATGACCAACATTTTAGCTATTTGGCTACTTGTTGGCTACTAGCATGTTACAGTCCCAAGTGTGTGATGTGCTTTACATAAGATGACACGCCCCCTCGATTTGTTATCCATTGAAAGTGTGAGTTGTGGCAAATTAATGAAATAGCAGGCACAATTATGAACAAGGTGGACTATATATACTTGGCTAATCACCTGTTTTCTAAGATGTCTATTGAGTTCAGACTTGAAATAAAGAGATCAAACGATGTGCATCTGACACAAAAGTTTGTCCTGTTGTCTATCTTGGTTTGAACAAAAGGACTGGCTAACAGCAAGCACAGCTAAAAATTCACTTTTCTGCTTTCCAAAGTTGCTTTTTGGAGTAGACACGGCATGGACTCAGCAAGGCATTACAGATTTTCAATTTGGTAATTTTTTTGCATGCGTTAGCCAGTGTATAATTCTGCTTAGGTACTGTAGTCTACATTTCTGAAGGTTCAGTTATGGAGAAGGGAGACTGGCTCTAACGGACTGTATGTCTGTGTCTGTAACCTTCATTTTTTAATGGTAGATGTACCATGTCTTTAGCTTAGACCTGCATATTTGTAACTAAATAAATTTCTTGATTAATCACCTGGTTACAAGTTGTGCATTTTGATAAAGGTCGATCCAAAAACAGTTTTCTCTGCCTACCACTGAATTTGGCGATTTAATTGATAATTCATATCTTTGATAATAATTACCAAGTAAAATCACATAAACATACATGATGGATAAGTCAGGTGTTTTAACTGTTGACACTTGTGTTCAGTATTCAGAGTTTGGACATTTAAACGAGGGTATTGACGATTAAAACTGCTGGATATAGGCATTGCTGTTTTAAAAGCATTTTAAACCCTTCTCAATGAGCCCTGCCTGCCTCATTTGAGTTTGAAGACATTTAAGAAAGTTAGCAGGACCGGGCGTGATACACGCTCGTCAGAACGTGCTGCACACAGTAACAATGATTGTTGATGAGAAATTGGATAATTGTAATTGATAATTGCACTTGCTTGCAGTGGCAATGAGAATCTTGGTGGGGCCACTGCCACTGAATGAATGTAGTGGAAACACTGCTCAGTAACCAGGTTGGGTCATCAAATGCAAAGGAAAAATTACCCCACTGGGTTCAAAAAAGTTTATTTCTTAATCAATTCTCTCTCATGTTCAGCAAAATACAACAAATAAGATATCAATTTTGTGTCTGACATGAGTAGTTTTGTGAAATCAGCATTTTTTGGAGCGGTTGTCAGTTTCTCACCAAGAACTGACCTAGGTGTAAAAACTGGCCCATCAGCCACTGCTTTGGAGAGTCTGGAGAGATTTGGGGCAGGACATAGTCTGGGAGTGTCAACAAGTTGCATAATGTAGGCATGAGTGAGAGGCATAACACTTGAAAGGCAGTGTTTTTTAAATAATAATTATAAGCTTTATTTATATAGCACCTTTATATCGCACATTTCATTCAATCACTCATTCAATTCAATGATATGATCACAGCTTTCTGGTTTCTGCACACATAAAAACCTATAACAAAGATTATGAAATCATAGGCTATGCTATATTCAAATTTCTAAAGTATTGCATTTTTGTTATAGACTAATAAAGGGACAGAAGTCTCGCTATATCTCTTCTCGCTATACACCATGTTTCTTGGTTCTGTTATCTCTTCCCATGGCTTTTCTTACCATTCTTACGCCGATGACACCCAACCATTCTTACGCCGACTTCCCACCACCTGAAGCTTAACCTTGCCAAAACTGAGCTTCTCTACATCCCTGCTAAGTCCTCTCCGACAATCGACCTCTCACTGACTGTTGAGGACTTTGTAGTTTCCTCCTCCCGGCAAAGAATCTTGGGGTGACTCTTGATAACTGCCTCACCCTGGCTCCACATCCTCCACTGCCAGAACCTGCAGGTTCTTTCTCGACAATATACGCCATATCCGTCATCTCCTGACGGAGAAAGCCACCCAGCTCCTAGTCCAGGCGCTCGTTATTTCCCGCCTGGATTACTGCAACTCCCTCCTAGCCGGTCTCCCAGCTTGTGCCATCAAGCCCCTCCAGCTGGTCCAGAATGCTGCAGCCCGCCTGATCACCAGTCAGCCCAGGTCGGCTCATGTCACCCCGCTCCTCATTGGCCTCCACTGGCTTCCTATTGCCGCACGCATCCGATTCAAGGCCCTAGTGTTGGCATTTCAGGCTGCTAAGGGGACTGCCCCACCTTATATACAATCCTTAATCACTCCCTACTCCCCAGCTAGACCACTCCAGTCTGCCAGCTCTGTTCACCTTATGGTTCCCTCTCTACGAGCACCTGGCGGTCAAGCTGCACGTTCACACCTGTTTTCCGTTCTGGTTCCTCAGTGGTGAAATGACTTGCCTACCACTGTCAGGACAACAGAATCCCTCCCACTATTTCGACGCAGACTCAAAACACACCTTTTCAAACTCTACCTTAGTCCTCCCTCCTGATTTCCCCCGTCCCCCTTTCTGGTATCCCTATCCCTCTTGTCTCAACCCCAGCCCCCCCCCCCACCCTCCAAAAAAAAAAAATTGCACTTATGATGACTATATGTTTACAACAACTCTTCCTGTGTATTTTACTAGTTATGGATGTGATGCCTTAACTTGTGGAAGAACCTATGCACTTGTAAATCGCTTTGGATTAAAAGCGTCTGCTAAATGACAAAAATGTAAAAAAGTGGAATTTGCGGGGGTGCCGTGGGTTATTTGTCTAAGCGTAGGCATTTTAGCAATATTGCATTGTCAGCCTGTTGTCCATGAATGACTGTACAGCAGCTAATCATAGTTTGATTTAGTGTTGCCAGTAGTCGTGTAAAATGTGAAATCCCGTCATTTTAAAGTAAAAGACGCATTCTACGTAGCTGGCCTATTAATTCACACAGACACCGTAGGTTCTGTTACTTATCTGTGGGAAAGATTAGCTAGGTTTTAGCCCCTGTTTTCAGTAGATGATGAGTGTTACTGTGTCAGCTATTGGCATCATAGCCTAAATGTTCTGACAAAATTAATTCCATATGAAACGTGATCACAATGTAACGTCCCTCATGTTTTGAGCCTTAAAGCTTTTAAAAGCAGGCTTTAAAAACAGTTTTTTTTGTATAGACAGGGTAACATGAACTAGGGATATGATGTATAAAGTGGATACAAGATGTTTCTTACCATTGGAAAGGTATGTTATGACCTCTGTAGTAAGCTTTTGTATTTGCATCTTTGCGACTGGTTTGCCCTTTGAAAAAGCCGCCACTTCTACTGATCTGGCTAGACTAGGTCTGCCACCCCTTTGCATTTGACTGTGGATTTGTTATTTGACTTTGTTGACTTGTGGATGACCATATGTTTTGTTCGACTTACGACTCTTGCTTAGCCCATTTTGATTGGTTTGCTGATTGGATTTTGACCTCTGCCACCCAAGCTGCCCAGCCCAATCCAGCTGGATTGCATCCTTCCAACAAGACACTGTTTGTTATTTTCCTTTGTTATTTTTCCTTTATTATTTTTGAAGGCGATCCTGAGAGGAGACTTGATCTCCACTGGGGGTTGGCTACATGCCACTTCAAGCCCGGTAAGCCTTTGAAGACTAGTCAAGGTTTGTTTAGGCAGAAATGACTGGAGTTACTTGTTGGTCTGCAGTGTTTGTTTCATTCCCCCTCCCCATTCTACACTCCATCTCCCTATCCTTTACCTTGTCATGGCTGAGTCATAACAAGGTAGTATTACATTTCTGCATTTTCCGTTTAGCAGAACGCTACTAAGGTGTAGCTGGCAATGGCTTTGAACAGTGAGCTAGTAGTAGCTAACATTAGACCTAAAATGGAAGGTGTTGGTGTCTGAAGTGAGCGTTGTCCAATGCTTTGCATCATCATATTAACTTACAGTTACTGGGACTGTGTGGTGGGGAGGCTGTTGCTAACAAGTCTGCGCTTCTCTCATTTTTGACTAAAATCTAATCTGACCAGATTTTAAAGTATTCTGTAAAATTTCTAACTGTGCAATGTTACCCCAAAACAGCAATGTTCACACAAATTATTACAGTAAATTCTTACAGTTATAAGAAAAGACAATATTTCATATCCTTTGTTTTTCCCACATGGGTGGTTAAAAGCTATTTTAAGCCTCATAAAATTATAGAGCAGCATCTCCTATTCAATCTCATCAATTGAATTTGGAAGGAGAGGTGCTGTGCCAAAATACTGTGAGAGAATTACATAATTTTAAGTTGTAAATATATTGATCACAGTGGGTGAGTGTGATTAATACATTTAATTGAAATAATGAAAAGTCCCTTTCCATTTTTCGATAAAATACAATAAGACACAAATTAGTTTTACGATTGCTTGATTAACAATTGGAAAATGATCTTCCCACCAAATTGAGGTATGTGTATAAGCGAATAGAGGTAAAAGCTCATTCTTGTTTATACCTCGAACCAAAATCAATTAATCGTCCTTGGGTTTAAGAGTTTCTGTTTTTTGATATACAGTATTTTTATTGCTTTTGATATGGTCTCACGTTTTCCCTGATGCTGTGCCTTAAAATCGGATAATCTATTTAGGGCCAATTTAATAGTTAAAAAAGTAGGGTCCTGGTGCAGAAGTGTAAATAGAATCAATGAAAACGGCAATGTAGTGTGCAGGTAGCACCTTTTCCCTTGAGTTTTTGATTAACCCATCTGGCGCAATGCACAATGGCTCATTTGGTATGTGTGTGGTATTCCCTGAGGTCAGAATTTTTGTCACCATAAACCTTGAGCAGTAGAGCCCACTTATTAAAATGAAAACAATAGTACTTTAATATTATTTCCAAAAGTCAAAGAATAATCAATAAGATTAAACATATTATTATTAGATTATGATTTATGGCTGTTATGGCTGTTATGTTTATGGCTGTTACTGTCTGTCTGATTGGCCTGCTGCTGGGATGGATGATAATGGCGGGATGATGCCCTATGGCTGTGTGTTGATTCTGTGGGAAATCACAGGGTAGTCCTTCCAGGGCTTTTCTCTGACTAGTTTAGTTTTTCGACTGAAGCTGTCCTGTCCTCCAGAATCAGAATCTTCCATTAGGAGTATTGGGGTGAAGACAGTTTTACCTTTTTGAAAAGGTGAGAGTCCCATTCTACAGGATTATGTCTTATCATCACAAAGGCATTCAGGCACAGAGTTGAGCAAAATGTTTGTGCAGGAACCCTATCTTATATTGATATATTTAAAATAGATTTATTTTGCGAATTATAATTTCCTGATTTCATTTTTGCTTTTATCTTTTAGCTGCAGTGTATACTATGTAGTATATTACTCTGCTCTGCTCCTCGTTGTAATTACATTTTAATTTTAATATGCATTCCATTCCTATGGGAAAGTGTACCATTGCCATTAAGTATATCATTCCCATGCATGCTCTTTCACTGCAAGAGAACATTAAGGGTCATTATAGGCTCTCTTAGTAATTCAGGACCTATACATATACATTGACACAACAAACTAACACTTCCCCTTCAGAATTACTTCACTATGCTTTAGGGGGGCTTATATCTTTTCATTCTATGCTCCCTTGGTCCTATTGACTGAGCCACCATATTGCCATTTAAAACAAAAAATACGATACAGCTTATTGTTGTGCATTGCCTAATTTACTTTTGATGAAGTACCCATTTCCAGCACACTGGGTCAGTTTTAAGAGGAATCCCTGTGATTTATTTTTTTTGATTGATTATCACTAATACATGATGCTCATTTAAAAAGATTAAATGTGTTTTCCTTCTTTAAGAAATGAATGACTGTACTATCAGTTTACCAAAGCTCAGAAAATGGTCAGAACAAACAGTGAGGTATGAAGTGGGGAGTCTCAGATAGTTGAAGATTTCTAATTATATACTGTCTTAATAAAAGAACATTTAAAATGTTACATTTCTAAATCTAATTTTATTATTTTTATTATTTTATGTGACAACACACTTTCCCCAGTTTCCACCAAGCACACATTTTGTGCATGTTGTGATTATCTCCATAGCACAATAACATTTCATATTGTTGCTGTGATTTTCTGGCTTCAAAAAATTGTATAGCTTATAACAGTGGTTCTCAACCTTTTTTCCCCTGCGACCCAAATTTCAATATACCAACTCATTGCGACCCAATAGCAAATTGACAGCGCTTATTCATCAAGCCAATAATTTGACAATTTATTTTTGAAAATAAAAAATATGATAATACATGAATATGAATACACATTTAATAACGAATACACATTGTAGGCCTATCAATAATGACATGATGGACTTACATGTTATGATCAACTTCTTAATAAGAGATCTGGGGCTGTCTCCCTTTCATAAGTCTGTCAAAATTTGGGGTGATTGAAGACAGTGAGATCCAAAGGTCATGTTCGACATTCAGTTTGTTTCTGTATTTGATCTTTAGCTGCGTGAGGACAGAGAAGCCAGCTTCACATAAATAGGTGGTACTGAAAGGCAAAAGCACTCTGATTGCATGGTGGCCAAAGGCAGGATATTCGTGCTGAACGCTGCACCAGAACTGAGGGAGAGTCAACTCTGAAAACTTCTTCTGCAGGCCGCGATCACATGATAGGTCCACCAATTGAGATTTCGCTTCGGATGACATTGCCACCGTTTCCACGACAGTTCCAAAAGGGTCCCTTATCCAAGCATGAGCCAGCGCGTTCTCCTCCTCTGGAAAATAATCAGAGAAGCGTGTGTGCAGTCTCTCCAAATGAGACCCTTTTCAGCTCTGATCTGTCTGTATCCATCAGGTTTTTTACCTCATGACACACGTTCGGTAACATGTCCAACCTGTCGCTGGTAACATGCTTGGACCACAGACGCAACTTTTTCTTAAATGCATGGATTTTGTCCATTTGTTCAAATCTGTTGTGTCCCTTCCCTTGTAATGACACATTCAGAGTGTTCAAATGATCAAAAATGTCAGATAGGAGAGACGTGCGATCCATAGGTCAGTGTTAAAACGTTCTGCCAGTTCTGAATTTTTCTCTGCTAGAAATGCTGGCAATTCGTTTCTGAGCTCGTAAATTCTGGATAACACTTTGCCCCTGGATAACCAAAGGACCTCGGCATGATAAAGCAGTTGTTCGTGGCCACTACCCATCTCTTGATAGAAGGCTTGAAAACATCTTGCATTCTTTGCGCTGTGCTTGATGTAATTGACAACTTTCACGACTTGCAATGTTTTGTGAATCTGCGGTACCATGTCTTTGGCAGCTAATGCTTCTCTGTGCAAAAAGCAATGATTCCACGTAGCGTTTGGTGCAGCTACATCCAAAATTAGTTTGACAACCCCTGAATGTCTTCCTGTCATTGAGGCTGCCCCATCCGTCAAGCCAACACACTTTGACCAGCAGAGCCCCACTGAATTCAAATATGCATCCATTTCAGAAAAAATCTCTACTGCAGTGGTAGATTTCGGCAAATCTGCACTAAACAAAAACTGCTCTTCAAAATCATTATTCCACACATGCCGCACATACAGTGAAAAAGTGTTTGCCCCCTTCCTGATTTCTTTGTCACACTTAAATGTTTCAGATCATCAAACAAATTTAAATATTAGTCAAAGACAACACAAGTAAACACAAAATGCAGTTTTTAAATGAAGGTTTTTATTATTAAGGGAGAAAAAAAATCCAAACCTACATGGCCCTGTGTGAAAAAGTGATTGCCCCCCCTGTTAAAACATAACTTAACTGTGGTTTATCAAACCTGAGTTCAATTTCTCTAGCCACACCCAGGCCTGATTACTGCCACACCTGTTCTCAATCAAGAAATCACTTAAATAGGACCTGCCTGACAAAGTGAAGTAGACCAAATGATCCTCAAAAGCTAGACATCATGCCGAGATCTAAAGAAATTCAGGAACAAATGAGAAAGAAAGTAATTGAGATCTATCAGTCTGGAAAAGGTTATAAAGCCATTTCTAAAGCTTTGGGACTCCAGCGAACCACAGTGAGAGCCATTATCCACAAATGGCGCAAACATGGAACAGTGGTGAACCTTCCCAGGAGTGGCCGGCCGACCAAAATTACCCCAAGAGCGCAGCGACGACTCATCCAAGAGGTCACAAAAGACCCCACAACAACATCCAAAGAACTGCAGGAACTCACTTGCCTCAGTTAAGGTCAGTGTTCATGACTCCACCATAAGAAAGAGACTGGGCAAAAATGGCCTGCATGGCAGAGTTCCAAGACGAAAACCACTGCTGAGAAAAAAGAACATTAAGGCTTGTCTCAATTTTGCCAGAAAACATCTTGATGTTCCCCAAGACTTTTGGGAAAATACTCTGTGGTCTGACGAGACAAAAGTTGAACTTTTTGGAAGGTGTGTCCCCCATTACATCTGGCGTAAAAGTAACACCGCATTTCAGAAAAAGAACATCATACCAACAGTAAAATATGGTGGTGGTAGTGTGATGGTCTGGAGCTGTTTTGCTGCTTCAGGACCTGGAAGACTTGCTGTGATAAATGGAACCATGAATTCTGCTGTCTACCAAAAAATCCTGAAGGAGAATGTCCGGCCATCTGTTCGTGACCTCAAGCTGAAACAAACTTGGGTTCTGCAGCAGGACAATGATCCAAAGCACACCAGCAAGTCCACCTCTGAATGACTGAAGAAAAACAAAATGAAGACTTTGGAGTGGCCTAGTCAAAGTCCTGACCTGAATCCTATTGAGATGCTGTGGCATGACCTTAAAAAGGCGGTTCATGCTCGAAAACCCTCCAATGTGGCTGAAATACAACAATTCTGCAAAGATGAGCGGGCCAAAATTCCTCCACAGCGCTGTAAGAGACTCATTGCAAGTTATCGCAAACGCTTGATTGCAGATGTTGCTGCTAAGGGTGGCCCAAGCAGTTATTAGGTTTAGGGGGCAATCACTTTTTCACACAGGGTCATGTAGGTTTGGATTTTTTTTCTCCCTTAATAATAAAAACCTTCATTTCAAAACTGCATTTTGTGTTTACTTGTGTTTACTTGTGTTGTCTTTGACTAATATTTAAATGTGTTTGATCTGAAACATTGAAGTGTGACAAACATGCAAAAAATAAAAATAAAAATAAAAAAATACAAGAAATCAGGAAGGGGGCAAACACTTTTTCACACCACTGTACACCAAAAGAATGGCATGGTTAGCCACATCAGTGGATTCATCAAATTGTAAAGTGAAACAGTCGGTGGAGAGACGTTCGGTTAGCTGGTGCTCAACATCATTAGGCATGTCACAGATCCTCCTATGAACTGTATCATTAGACATGGAATTTAATTTTGCAGCTTCTTGTTCACCAATGAGTGCAGTGCACATGTCTATTGCACATGGAAGGATAAGCTCTTCTGCGAGAGTGTGGGCCTTTTTACTCTTGGCGATTCGGTAGGAAACCAGATAGGATGCATGCAGTGCCTGCTCCTGCATGGTACGTCCACGTTCAAATGTCTACCTGTTTCTGGGACACCTCAAGATTTTGGCCAGAGGTTTATCCTTATGGCTGGCGTGTTTTGTTTCTAAATGTCTCTGTAATTTCGAAGGCTTAATGCTTTCATGAGCCAGTGCTTCATTGCACAGCACACACAATGGCTTATGCTCACCATGCTTCACTACAGTCACCATGCCCGGCTACAGTCCCAAGCCTCCCCTATGTACCTCGGCGTGAAGCTCGACAGAACACTGTCATTCAAACAACACCTGGACAGTGCCAAGGCAAAGACCACCGCCCGCACTGCACTTATACGCTGCTTAGCCGGTACCACATGGGGAGCCACACAGAAGACAATGCGCATCTCCACTGAGGCCCTGGTCTTCATGGCTGCCGAGTACTGCGCCCCAGTCTGGTGCCACAGCTCCCACGTGAAGAAGCTGGACACTGCCCTCAACGACGCCTTACGGACTGTCTCTGGATGCCTACGAGCCACTCCAACTCACCAACTACCTGTCCTAGCTGGTATCGCCCCAGCAGAGGTCAGACGGGAAGGAGCCATGCTGGCCCATGCTTGGAAGGCACAGATGAGTGAATCCCACCTCCTCTACAAGACCATCACGGAGAGACCGCAGCGCAAGCGCCTCAAGTCCCGGCGTCCCTTTGCGATACAGGCCCAGGAACTGCTCAGTACAACACCAGCTGACATCAGCAAGGCGTCCTGGGTCAAGGCAAGGTGGAGGGAACAGTGGAAAGCAGCAGAACCATCTAGGCTTCACAACTACATCAAGGATCCCACAGACGTCCCTGGTCAGCACCTGCCCCGTAAGCAGTGGACAACCCTCAACCGCCTGAGGACAGACGTAGGACGCTTCGGTGAAGCAATGCAATGGTGGGGCCTCACGGACAGTGCCCACTGTGAATGTGGAGACCCCCTACAGACTGTGGAACACATTATGACCAGCTGCCCGAAACACCGCCCACCACATGGCGACCGAGGCCTGATGAACCTGGATGACGAGACGCTTAACTGGCTTGTTGCAACGGAGCTGAGGATCTGATGACATACGCAAGAAGAAGAAGCTTCACAGTGTAAGTAATATGTATGTAATCCATATTTGAGAAAATCCGGGCGTACGTCCGTTTGTATTTTTTACAGGGATCTTCGGAAGAACAATGTTCTGAGCTGGTGTACAGGGAGATTTAGCGGTATTTTAAAGAAATTTATCCATCGTAGCTTATTTCACTAGCAGGCTAGATCTTGCGAGAGATCAGTGTAGCGCGCCAAAGTAAGTGACGCTGGATATGTTGATACATTTTAAATTAAATATCTGATAGGCTTAACATTTCATTGGTTGAATGTTCAAAACTGTTGGTAATCATGTGCAGAACCAGGTTCAGATAGCTTAAATTTAGAATAGGGGCTTGGACGTTTTTAGACTGAGCAATTTGTTTTTTTTTGTTTTTTTGGATTAAAAAAAAAAATCGGAACTCAGTCTGCGACCCTTTCAGAATGTCCAAATTTGGGTCGTGACCCAAAGGTTGAGAAACGCTGGCTTATAACCAACATGAGTTTTGCACGTTTCTGAATATTTTAATCTTTCTTGATAAGCATGCTAGTTAGCGACCTGAAAGTGCAACGGCAATAAGGCACTAAATGTACAGTGGTTTCCTGTTACCTTTGGCATTACACCTGTGCGGCATTCTAAAAAATATTTGTGAGGGTTCCGACAGTAGGGGGCAGCCACGTTGCATTTCGGGGTGACTCACCACTTACAGAGGAACACTTTGTTTTGGTTAGGAGATTTCATTTGTATTTGGGAAAAAAAAAACTTTGCTCTTTTTTAGCTGGGAAAATATGCTTTTGCATTGTTATTGCAATTTAAGTAGTACCTTTAATGAAATTCCCAGTTGACTGCAATAAATATTTTTCCTAGTAACTGTCATTTGTAGCAAGATTTGGTTTTTCACACAACCACCACCAGGTGCCAAATGTGAGCACACTACTCCATAGCTGTTGTGAGCCCACGCTCCACGGTGCCACTGGTTCCGCTAGAAAAAATCACAATCCATCAAAGTGATGGACAGGGTTGAAAAACAATTACCAGTGGACATTACCGTCCACAGTCTGCCCACACGCTGGCAGCTGTATAAGCTGAAAACTGAGCAGTACCACTGTGCAGCTATTGAAATAATCTTGTGATGGAGCTCCCCAAATCCTAACCTTAACCATTATTAAATGTTAAAACAGCTATTAAAAATGTAAATTAAATGTTTTTATCCTTGTTTTTTTTTACTTTTGGCAATGTTGCGACAGCAAGCTGGAAAGAAAAAACATGATATGCTCACGCCACCCTACAGAAGTTACACCACATGCAGTGCTATGTAATTCCGATGGAGGGGAGAAGGGTGAAACTGATGCAGGATTAGATGGATGCATTTTTATATATGGCAGGTAAAAATGCTTGAGCTCCATCAAAAGATTATTTCAAAAGCTGCTGACTACACAGGTTAGCTAAATATACGTTTCGCTAGCTAGCCACGCGACCATTACATTACATTACATTACGTGGCATTTAGCAGACGCTCTTATCCAGAGCGACGTACAACAAAGTGCAAATCAATCACAAGAACGAGTGCAAAAGTAGACCTGAGAGGACAGTACAGTTCCGAGTCCTAGTGTAAACATATAGAAATTCAGAACCCTTGAAGAGTACAATCAACATTCAAACTAGCATACCACTGTTGGCAGCTAGAATACAACAACAGCCAATAAAAACAACAATACCTATACAAGTAACGATATCTATACATAAGTGCCATTACGGTCTAAGGCTAATTTTGTTTTGATGCATACTGCACATTTTCTGTTAATCCAATAAACCTCATTTCACTACTGAAATATTACTATGTCCATCAGTTATTTGATAGATCTAAATGAAGTTGCGGATGCACACACCCAATGATTTCTAAATGAAAATAATGGAAATTGTCAGGGGTGCCAAAACTTTTTCATACAACTGTAGCTAGGTAAGTAAGTAACAGATTAGTTGGGGTAACAAATGCTTTGTACAGTTGTATCACTCGCAACTAGTATCTAACAAGATAGTTAGTTATCAATAGCTAACTGCCATCTTGAAAACGGTCATAAATAGCCTGTCATGACAACGAGTGCGTCCCATTAGCCGAAAATTGCATACTCCTTAACTCCACTACCACCCGCCTCCACTCTGTGCCCAGGAAACCGATCTTTGTGGACTCCCTCCCTCCACTGTCCCATTTTTTGAAGTGTAGGAACAAAACTCCTCCCTCCTCCACTCCCCCAGCGTAGTGTACAATAAAGTATCTTTCAGCAGAGGTCTCTCCACATTTCTTGGTGACTTTGTCATGCTCACATCCACATAGGCTACTATGAAAACCCAACCCACAAAATATGGCACTGTCCAGATCCAGAAAGGGTAGATGGCAGGGAACTTGAAATACCCCAATTAGGCCATGCAAAAATATTTAACCAACTTTTTGAGTTGTGACAATCACGCATATCATCCTACCCAGATTGTGAAATGTCAGTTTGTTTTTGTGGGTCATATGCAACAAACAAATTTGGCAATTTAAAACAGGGGAGTGGGTTTATGTATTTGGTTGGAGCCACTTGTGTAGTGGACACCCCCCTCTGTGCAATTATTATTCTTTTTTCACCCAGGAATACTCAATTGAGGTCAAAATCTCTTTTGCAACTTGAAAATTCAATCACTTGTTAGCCTACTGTTGCTACAGTTGTGCATGTTTTTATTGTTAACTAAGCCCAAGAGATTATTCTATTAAAAAAAACGGATGTCTTTGCATGAATACTCCGCCACTTCGGCGAGTATTTTCTGCTATATATAACATCTATAACATCTATAACAGTAATCTCCCTCATCTGTCATATTTTCCCCTTAAAAGTCCCCAGAAATGAACATTTCCTAGGTGTTCTTTGAAGAATTATGCCACTGGTTGTAGCCTACATAAAACCAGCATGACTGTTAACAAGTAGGGCAGCTACAGTTATTTCAGTAGCCTACGTAAAACATGCATGGATGCATTTCTTCAACCAACCGTTTCCAAATGGCATATTTATTACTAATACATTTGTTTCAGATGTTACAGTGGGGGAAAAAAAGAGTTTTTCAATGCGAACACTCGCGATAACTGACATATGAAGCGCCAATAAGCATAGACTACATTTCACTAATCTACAGAAATGTTTCTGAATTAGCGTATGTGAGATGCAACTGACAGTAGCCAAGAACATAAAACTGTATCTGTTTCTGTCAGGGGGCGGCCTGTAGCGTAGTGGTTAAGGTAAATCACTGGGACACACAAGGTCGGTGGTTCTAATCCCGGTGTAGCCACAGTAAGATCCGCACAGCCGTTGGGCCCTCGAGCAAGGCCCTTAACCCTGCGGTGCTCCAGGGGAGGATTGTCTCCTGCTTAGTCTAATCAACTGTAATGCCAAATGCCAATAATGTAATAATGTAAAATGGCTCACTGAGTTTGTCTTGGAGGTAGGGAGGGGTCAGGCCAGGTGTGGAAAGCCTACTTACCTGGCAGGACCACATAAATATTCATTTAAGAAAGGCCATTAGCCCTCCCATTGTCAACTGGTGCTGAAGAATAGTAGTGCAAAAAACTACGTTTTTATAATTTATTTTATATTTCTAATTGGATTTGCTCCAATATTTTGTCATCTTGTGATACCCAAATTTCAGTGATCCAAAAAATTTGTTACATTAGATTTGTATAGGGCAGCACAGATGGTGCAGTGGGTAACACTGCCACCTCACAGCAAGGAGGTCCTGGGTTCGAATCCCGGTCGGCCGGGGCCTCTCTGTGTGGAGTTTGCATGTGTGTTCGCGTGGGTTTCCTCCGGGTACTCCGGTTTCCTTCCACAGTCCAAAGACATGCAGGTTAGGCTGATTGCAATTTACAACTAACATATGATTCTGACCTACTTACTGTTGCCATATTATTGTAGCTGAGTTTGTGCTGAAAACAATGATATGAAACACTTTGGAATCACTGTATATAAAGCTGATATATAAAATTACAGAAATGTCAGAGCATGGCACAGTCACCAATTTTCCTCATTTTGCCCTCTGACTCCAGAGGGTTAACAGCCATGGACTAATTTGAAACGTAGTCCAGTTGTGTGCCCACTTGAACAAGTAGGCTTGGTCATCAGATTACCCTGCTTCCTTCCTACAAACTGTGCCCTTGCCACAATATGTTACTACAAATCAATTGTTCTGACTCATTTTTGCATTGTTTCGGAATCCTTCATCAGCACAGGGTCCTAAAATATCTAGGGGTCCAAAAACCTATCCAGAACCACTGTAAAAATGAATTAAATGTTTTTTTCTCCAGGATAAAATACAATATTCCCCTAATGGTGGTTTGAGATTAAACATTCATATCACATTGAAAAATAATGTAAAATACATTATATGCGGTCCACAGGAATTATTTCTAAACATTATTTCTGTACTTTAAAGCATTTAATCTGTTGTTACAAGGATAGTTCAACACTCTGGTATGAATTCTAGTAAGGCATGCCACTATGAGGCAGGATGCTTGTGTCGATTCTCAGCTACAGCAACTTAGCCCCAATACAAGCTGCCCAGCATTATTAGCTAAGGCTAACAGTCTATTATACACATATAGCAATACAGAACAAATGTTCATATGTATTTTGAGTTCATGCTCCCAGATAGATGCTATTGTCCTGTATGTCACTCTGGTTGCAGATGAGATTGGGCAGGGGGTGGCCTGTAGCGTAGTGGTTAAGGTAAATGGCTGGGACCCGCAGGTTGCTGATTCGATCCCCGGTGTAGCCACAATAAGATCCGCACAACGGTTGGGCCCTTGAGCAAGGCTCTTAACCCTCCATTGCTCCAGGGGAGGACTGTCTCCTGCTTAGTCTAAAATCAACTGTAAGTCGCTCTGGATAAGAGTGTCTGCCAAATGCCATTAATGTAATGTAATGTAATGTAATGGGTGCTTAACTGGCAGAACTAGCCAACAATGGTATTCACTTAGAAGTCCTGTATTTGATGTAATTTTAGTGTAATTATAGTGATAGATGGTCACTAGGATGCTTAAACGAAGGGGTTTATATTCAGTCATACAGTGCAGTTTGGACAGTGATATCATTTATTTTGTTTTGGATCTATAATATACCACATTGAATTTGAAATTAAGCAATGCATATGAGGCTAAAGTACAGACTGTCACCTTTAATTTGAGGGTATATCAGGTGATCTGTGGAGGAACTACATCCCTTTTTATACATAGTCCCCCATTTCAGACAAGCAGAAGTGTATTAAATTGCTTCCTTATTGCAGGTATAAAAAAGCTTTCAGTATCTAGTCTTGATTCTCGGCTTTTATTGCCTGAATCAGTAATTGGTGTTTTTCAACATGAAGAACAGAGTTGGGCCAATGACATTTAGGGAAGCCATTAGGAGACTGAGTAATAAGGCAAAACAGTCAAAGACATAGACCAAATAAATGGCTTACCAAAATGCACTGTGTGAAACACAAATCACCCGATATGGATGTAAATACCCTCAAATGAAAAGTGACAGTATAACCTTAACCTTATATTCATTGTTTCATTTCAAATCCAATGTGCTGGAGTACAGGGCCATAAATACAGAAACTACCACAGTCTACAGACTGCACTGTATTTAGCCTAATAACTGTGTCATTCTTCAACAAGATATTTGTACTAGATAATGTGAGTAGATTTCCTTGAAAACAATTTTTACTGGGATTTGTCTCATCTGTGGTTGTCCAAAATGCATAGAAGAAATACCCCAAAGCTTGTTTTTACTCCCAGCTGTTACATCATAGGGATTGTTGAACATTGTGTTCTTAAAATACAGCTACAGTAGAATTATTGGCACCCTGAATGAATGAAATGAATGGTCAAAAAAGGCTGCATATAATAAACAACATGGATAATGATCTATATATTATGTTCAAATATACAGGACAACTGTATACTGTACTTTAAAATCAAAACATTTACTCTCATGTTTCAATATTTTCTATTTAGTAATCAATTTTTTTTCTGGTGCCAAACCACAGGTGCCACAATTCTTGACACCCCTATCAATAATTGTAAATAAAATCTGAATTTAGTTAATCTCAGTCTAAAGGAAGTATATTGTATCATTCCATCACTTCCTGTTTGACTAGAGTATAAAAATTAGGTAACAAGCATGCAAAATCCCTTTTTCAACCATCAGCATGTGAAAAGCCAAAGAATGGTCAATTCAGAAGATGTAGATTGTAATTGTCCATCACAAGTTGGATAATGGGTACATACCACTTAGCACTGTAAGGGCAATAAAAAAGGCGTGAAACATATGGAATGGTTGCAAAATTGCCTGGAAGAGGATGCAAGTGCAGGTTGATTTAAATTTTCACCATAAAAAAGAGGAAGGAGTGGCAATAAACTCACTTTGGGCTGGTGCAATTTAAGGGGTTAAAAAGCAACAGATATTAGAGTGGAGCTGATATTTTGGAATATTCCAGATTAACGGACTTAAATAAAAAAATACCAGTGAATAGATCTGCAATGACTTAATGAAGTCAGTCCAGGCCATTCACACAAAAGACACTGCAATCTCAACGGGTGGAAATAAAATTCAGTGAGTGTGACTTGTGCAGCGTAATTAGCACCTCTTGCAGTAACAATCTGCATTGACATGGTTTAATTGATAAACACATCCACGTATGCATCACACAACTTATCAATGTTTGAGTTCTTTCTGTGTTTTTATATGTCTTTGCATGTGCACAAATACATCACACATCAGGGTTGACAACATATTCTCTCCATTTCACCAATGGAATTTGTCAAGTTCCCAGAGGACAAAGGCAAGGAGTATGAACACCTTTAAAAAAATGAAATCTCACAAATGCACATTCATTGCTACAAAATAAAAATTCAAAAGCAGAATAGTCTTTAAATGATCGATTTGCCTCTAATATACAAATGTGCAGAGGCAGTGTGCTTTACCTATTTTGACAATGTGGTAGAATTAAATTGTAGAACTTTTCAGTGACAAATAGTCTTTTAAACCCGTAACTTTGTTAAATCACATGTCATGGGGCCCACAGAACCTAATCTATCAGTTGTAATGGCTCCAATAAAACAGGCCAAAGTGATTGCAATAAGGCCAGAAAATGGGCTACAAATCCTGGCTACACTCAGGCATGCAGTGAAGGAAAATACAAAATGGGTAGAAATGGGATCAGGGTCTTGATATTGTGCGTGTGAACCATAACGGGAGAAGGATGGGGTCAGAGGTCAAGGTCTTTATGAGGTCCCCGCTACCCTCCTCTCTAAGATGAATAGCCACTCTGACGGAGGGCTGTGTAGATTATGTTAAATTCCAAGCAATTATAGCCACTCTCAAGCCAAATAAAAATCCATCAGGCACCTGCACTCACGAAGAGTCAACTGAACTCAAAATCTTTAATGGGCTTGTCTATGTAAAAGAATGATCTGTTTGTCTACATTAACAACATTTGGAAACAGAAAAGAAATAACAGAATTTACAGTACTGAAACAACAAAAGATTCATTTACACAAACAAGAAATACATTTTTATTAGCTGAATCTCTGAATAGGCTAAAAATGGGCTGATCTCACAATGTAGCAACACATAATTTCAATGAAATTTCAATGAGAAGCATCCATAGTACAAATACAGGGATACACACTCACCGAGCATTTTATTAGGACAATTTTTACTTTATTACACCTAAAAAAATCCAGTGAGCAGCAGTTCTGCAGACAAAACGCCTTGTTAATGAGAAAAGAGGAGAATGAGAATGGCTAGACTGGTCAAAGCTAACAGGAAAGTGACAGTAACGTACATAACCACACATTACAACAGTGGTATTGTAATGTTTCTGTATCTGTCCTGTTTGTATTAGTGTTTATTCTTGTTATTTATTCATTTTCATACATCCTTGGTTATTGTTTCCATTACAGTTTCTCATTCATGATCCCCTGTTATGTCTGCGTTTGACTGTTTACCAGCCGAGTCACTCCCCTGTCTGCGTGTCCCACTATTCAGGTGTTTACGGTAGTTTTCGGGATTTCAACATTCCTTCCAATCTCGCAGTTCTTACTTCCTAGTTTTTCCGCACTGTTCTATAACTCCACCTCCCTATGCTATCCCTGATAACTCGCTTAGTTTCAGCGAAGTGTTCGCACCTGTCTCTGACTATCACTACATCTTCAATCTATGCAAATGTCTACTCCTTAATCTGGAGCCATCCAGTCCGCGTTTTCGTCTCCCCTCCTGTTATGGTGTTATTACCCTATGATGTTTCCCCACCTGTTGTCTATTTGTTTAGCCCACCTTTCTCCAGCCCTGCCTAGATTGTCACCTTCCCTCATGTATTTAAACCTCAGTCTCCGCTTCATCCATTGTCAGAACGTTGATCATTGATAGTGATGAGTTTTTGTATGCCTATTTTTGAGATTCATTTTGATTTTCGAGTTTTGCCTTGCCCTTTGCCTTGGTTTTGTTTGCCCTTCTGCTGTCTTGGTTTTGACTATTTGCTTTGTTGTTGACTTTGTTTCCTGCCTTAGCCCTTTGATTACTTGGATTTTGACCCTTTGCTTGTTTTCCCGACTATTCTTTTGCTTGCTGTTTTTGGTGTTTGGTATTTTGATCTCTTGGCTTGAACACGGAATAAAAACTACATTTTTGGAATACCCCGTGGTCTGCATCTCAGGTATGCAGGAGAGCATCTCTGAATACACAACGCATTATAACTCTAAGTGGATAGGCTACAGCAATAGATGTCTAAAAATAAGTCTAATAAATACCTAATAAAGTGCTCGGTGAGTGTATAATTATTTTAATTATTATTATTAATGAAGTAAAAATAACTTTACTTTCAATGAGGTGGTAGGTTGTTCAAAACATATTGGAGAACTTGCCACTGTTCTTTGTCTGAGAAGGTGTCTATTATCTATGTTATCTATGTCATTTTAATCATGTCAGAACTCCAATGATACATCAGAACATGGTTGCCGTCAGCCGACAGCTAAATTAGTCTGTGTTTTACCATTTTATTTTTGTCATTTCTGTATTTGCATTTAAATAATTTTATTATTCTTTGCTGTTCATTATTTGTAAGTGTCTGTCTTTGCCCTGGCCTCTGCGTGCAGCTCGGTTCTGCTGAATTTCTCCATCATCGTGTGTGTGTGTAAGTCCTGGGACATTCCTTTGATTTTAGTTCTGCCAGCTACTCTTCCCTCTTTAGCCTACCACCACATTGCCTGTGTAGTTGGATTTTAAATGACAATGCCTCCACTTACCCTTGCCGACTGCACTGGTTGTCTACTGTTGAGCCAAACGATTGCGGATCTTGAAAAAAGAATATTCACACTCCACCAGATAAAAGAGGACGAACAGCTCTTTGATTCCCAGCTGTTAACAACGGCCACCCAAATGGCTGAGCTGGACACCTCCCTCTAGTGGCAAGGCACTAACACCACGGATGCCCATGAGGATCCATGGGCGAGGCTGGGAGCTAAACCCAAGTCAATTGCCTGCTCAATGCCCTATGTACCAGAACAATGGTCCCTTGTCCATGGTAAAAATGGATGAATGAGGTAAAGGCCCTCTCCACGCAGTCACCAAGAGGTCATGTCGCTCTCCTTCACCCAGTCCTTCTCTGTCGATGGCAGCTTTGGTCCAGCAGCAAAAGGCTCCATCTCTCCCACCTGTCAGGCTGGTGCCAGGTCGGGCTGTCACCTGTCCCCATCAGCCGGCTCCCCCGTCAACCATAATTATTTGGCGACTCCATTATTAGCTGGAGATGTAAGACTCAAAAGGGCTCTTGCTTTTTGCTTCCCTTGTGCTAGAGTTCAAGACCTTGGATATAATTCATTCCCACCCCGAAGCTTACAAGATTGTTCTACATATTGCCTGAACATGTGGCTTGCATCTGCTTGCTGCTTTTGCTGCGTGAATGTGGTTGATAATTTGACCTTTTCTGGGAACGGGGTCACCATCTTCATTCGGAAGTTCTTCACCCCAATAAGGCAGTTGCAAGAATGCTTTCTGCCAACTAATTTTTATAGGATACAGCATTCACTATTGGCCCCAGTGTCTTGTAGATTGTAGTAGAAATACTATATACTAATCATTTTCACCACCTTTTAACCACTATATTTGTATTCATTTATATAATTTGTTTGTGTGTATCAATATATCTCATATACATGCTAAAACGTTGTGGACTGTATTCAAAAAGCTTGAAGTAATGGAACAATTGATCATATTGTTTTGTGCTCCTGGTGAAAAACTTTAATTCTGTGTGTGTGTGTGTGTGTGTGTGTGTGTGTGTGTGTGTGTGTGTGTGTGTGTGTGTGCGCGCGCGCTCAAACACCGGCGGGCTGACTCATTAGATCACCAAGAACTTACTTATCAGCCGAAGGTTGGTTTTACATTTCAGTTGATATCAGACCACCTCATGCGTCTCACTGCCCAAAGAAACCCCTCACACCTGTTTGGTTCAAGGATGGGGAATTTTTGAGAAAGTCACAGTGAGATAAAAGAGACTGTCGTGATATGATTTGAGACTTAATACACATATGAATAGTGTGTATTAACCTCTCCTATTTGCAAATAAAATTGTTAAGCTTAGACAAGTTCTCTCATTCTATTTCTCACATTGGGTGACAAAATTATATGACATATACTTGCCGATGAGGTCGTGTCTCACCATGTTTTCTAGATTGTGTCCATATAATTGTTTTCTCGTTGCTGGTACGACCTTACATCCCTGTCCATCTTCGCAAGCCAATATCAACCCCTGCTGAAAAGGACACCTTGAGCTAGGTTTTGAAACAGCTGATTGACCAGTTGGACCAGTTGTGTTCTTGGCTATTGTCGGTTGAATCTCAGGAACGCTAATTCAGAAACATTTCTGTACATTAGTGAAACGTAGCCTATGCCATATGGTGCTTCATATGTCAGTTATCGCGATTGTTCGCATTGGTAAATAATTATTTACCACCGCAACTTCTTGCTAGCTAGCTATGTTATTAAGTCCTGTAACGCATATACATTACACCAACAGCAGAGTAGTTGTCACCGCCATGCTTACAAAATGACATTGCCTTAATGTAACGTTATCTCCAGATTTGCAGCTATCAACAGCTAGCACATCCTGGCATGAGGCATGACATCTTCTCAGTTCATTCTCTTTCACTGCCCACCACTACATTAATTACATGGATAGCTATCATAGTTAGCAATATAGACTGCCTTCGATCATGCTGTAACGTTAGCTAGTTTGAACAGTAGAGTTAGCCAAAATTTGTCACCTATGGTTGGTTGGTCACGTGGCTAGCTAGCAAACATATATTTAGCTAACCTGTGTAGTCAGTAGCTATTGAAATGATCTTGTGATGGAGCTCCCCAAATCCTAACCAGAACTGTTAGTAAATTAAAAAAACAATCATGATGAAAATAAGTCTTACTTTCTTGTTTTTTTTAACTAACTAACTAATGTTGCTACAGCAAGCTGGATAGAGAAAATGTATTATGTTCACGCAACCCTACATAAGTTTCACCACATGCCATGCCATGTAATTCTAATAGAGGGAAGGAGGGTGAAACTGATGTAGGATTGGATTGATGCATTTTTAAATATGGAGGGTGGTCTTTATTTTTTCAAGATTCTACATGTCCTGGAGCACCTGTTAAGATGTGATCATGAACATCACTACGTACCATCCATCCATCCATTATCTTAACCCGCTTATCCTGAACAGGATCGCAGGGGGGCTGGAGCCTATCCCAGCATACATTGGGCGGAAGGCAGGAATACACCCTGGACAGGTCGCCAGTCCATTGCAGGGCACACGCACCATTCACTCACACACTCATACCCACGTGCAATTTAGACTCTCCAATCAGCCTAACCTGCATGTCTTTGGGAGGAAATTGGAGTACCCGGAGGAAACCCCCGCGAACACGTGGAGAACATGCAAACTCCACACACAGAGGCCCCGGCCGACCGGGATTCGAACCCAGGACCTGCTTGCTGTGAGGCGGCAGTGCTACCCACCATCCGTGCCGCCCCACTACATACCAACATATTTAAATAACAAAACAATGCACCCCCGGCCCAATGAGCTTACAATATTTTCATTACAATTTTTTACTTTTGAATGCAATTCACTTACGATTACTACCAAACAAAAATCCAGAATTCCACCTCTAACCCTCGTCAACTGTTCTCCATTTTCTCCTCTCTCCTCAGCACACCTCCCCCACATCTCAGTCCTCCCTCACTGCTGATGACTTCGCAGTATTTTTTGACAAGAAGGTTGCAGATATCCGCAGCACCTTCGCGACCACCACCACCTCTATGCCTGCCTCCCTTTCTGTGCCTGCCCCCTGTTTCTCCTCTTTCTATCCCCTTGCTGATGTGTCTCACCTCCTGCTCTCCCACTGCCCTACTACTTGTGCCCTGGACCCCATCTCCTCAAATCTCCTTCAGGCAATCACGTCTGACATCCTCCCGTTTATCACCTCCCTTGTTAACTCCTCTCTGTCTGCTGGCTGCTTTCCCTCATCATTCAAGAGGGCCTACATCACCCCACCCCTAAAGAAACCCACTCTAGACCCCTCCTGCATTCAAAACTACCGTCCGGTATCTCTCCTTCCTTTTCTATCCGAATCCATTGAACAAGCTCCCTCCAACCAACTGCACTCCTCTCCGTCAATGATTCCCTTCAGGCTGCACGAGCAACCTCCCTCTCCTCTGTCCTGATCCTTCTTGACCTCTCTGCAGCATTTGACATGGTCAACCACTCCATCATCTTAGCCACCCTGGCATCTACAGGGATCTGTGGCACAGCCTTAGACTGGATTAAATCTTATCTCTCTGGCTGGTCCTCCCAGGTGTCCTGGGCTGGAAGAGTGTCAACCCCTCGCCCCCTTGTCCCCCAGGGCTCAGTCCTCAGACCCCTCCTCTTCTCCATTTACACAAGATCCCTTGGCCCTGTTATCTCTACCTGTATCTCCGCCTGCCTGAGAGACATCCAGAGCTGGATGGGCAACCACCATCTAAAACTCAACCCAGGTAAGACGGAGGTAATCTTCATCCCTGCTCTAACCTCTCCCTTCTCCGATTTTTCCATCACACTAGGGGATACCAGTGACCTCATCCCCTAGTGCAAGAAACTTTTGAGTGGTGATGGACAACAGGCTGTCCTTCTCCGAGAACATTGCTACGGTGACCCGGGCATGCAGGTTCTTCCTGTACAACCTCCGGAGAATCCGACCCTTTCTCACCACCTACTCCACTTAGCTCCTTGTCCAAGCAATGGTCCTGTCCCGCCTGGACTATTGCAATTCTCTGCTGGCTGACCTTCCAGCATCTGCCATCAGACCCCTACAACTGATCCAGAATGCTGCAGCCCGTCTGGTATTCAATGTTCCCAGACCCCCTGCTCAGCAACCTCCACTGACTGCCTGTTATGGATCGCATCAAATTTAAAACTTTGGTGCTTGTGTACCAGGCAGTTAAGGGATCAGCCCCTGTATATATTCAATCACTTATCAAGACCTATACACCAGCAAGACCCCTCCGTTCTGCCACTTCGTGCCGTCTGGCACCTCCCCCTCGCCACACCTGCACTTCTCGCTCACAACTGCTGTCTGTCCTGGCCCCATGGTGGTGGAATGACCTGCCGGTGGATGTCAGAACGGCAGAGTCTCTGACCTCTTTCAAGCGCAGACTGAAGATTCATCTCTTCAGGCTACACCTTTCCCTCCCTGACTCACTACCATGATTAGCCTTATATATGCCATAGACTGTAATGGCCCTTGTTGTACGTCGCTCTGGATAAGAGCGTCTGCTAAATGCCTTGTAATGTAAAATGATTATCTGTTCATATAAGTACACAAATCATATAATGAAATATTAAGTGTTTATAGACAAGTTTATCCAGTTTCAAGCATTTTAATCATGAATAAACTGGTTTAAGCAGGTGGGTTTAATGTCTGCAGCTGATTGGTGTATGTAACACACTATATTTACTGATTAAAGACATCTTTATATCAGTGGTCACTCGTATTAATAGGTGCTGATTAATATCTGAATGTGTTTCTCAGCCAATCAGCTTTCGGCATCTAGCATGTGTTGATGTTAGTATCTTAATATTTACATGGTCTTGGGTAGCAAGTTATAGAGTAAGTAAAGCGCATGCATCTCTTTCATCTCTTTTTGCGCTTGCTTAGTGACCTAGCTAACTAGTTGGTTTAAAACAAACTTAAAGAAATCCATTTGCAATGGCACAAGCCAAACAGTTGCTGAAAGTTTTGCAAAATCAGCCATCGCAATGCTTCCGGACAATTATCGTAACTGCAAATATTTCAGTTTTGACTCGGTCCGGTTCTTGACCTAATTTCCTGTCCACTTCGCCCCTTAAATATTGGTCTGGCCTCACCTCTGCCTCTTTCCGGTAATGTGCATGTAGAGAGAGGTATGTGTCTGCCCCATTATGTGGTTTTATGTATTATTTTCAGGACATTATAGGTGGCTATGGTCTTGGTTTAGGACCTGTTTTGAAGAGATAGCATTTCTTGATGGGTATGTTTCTTTGTTGAAAACAGGAATGTCATTTATTATGGTATTTTAATATGAATAAATATGTGCTACGCTCTTCCCGGTTATGTGCATGTGGAGAGAGGAGCTGTTTTGAAGAGATAGTATTTCCTGATGGAAAATACATGGTTTGAAACCAGGAGAGTTTTCCGCCTCCTTTTAATGAAGAAACACAAAACGCAGACTATGGTGATGGTCCTTGAAAACATCTGAAGCTGAGGTGGGACTCTTGCTGCAGAAATTTCAACCAGCCTCTTCAAGATCAGCGCGGCAATCCCCTGCCCCCACCACAGAGGGAGACCCAGGCCTGGACAGCCCAGTGGACAGGACTGTTAGGGCAACTGAGAATGCAGTTCCCACATCGACCTGACTGGAACCGGGTTCTGGCCAATGTCCAGGGTGAAAGTCAGATCTTTGGCTACTGTTCACTAAGCATAGAGGGCAAATGTCAGGATTTGGGTGACAGAGGAACCAAGAGCAGACTCTGGGAGAAAGTTGAAAAAAAGGCAGGCTTTAATTACCACGGGGAAGATCCAAAACGCAATCCAGAAAGAGGCGATGGTCAAAATATGGGCAGATGGGTACATACAGGGCATGCAGGAGAGTGGTCAGATGACAGGCAGAATTCAAAAACAGGAAGGCAGTCCACACAGACGAAGGCACAAAAAAACAAAATCCAAAAACATAAAGTCCAAAGCCAGGCAGAGATCAAACCAGGAATATCCAAAAACAGAACAGACCAAACAGAATACAGGGGTGATGGCACGGGGTACAGGAGGCTAGAACCGGGGACAGGAAAATACAGGGACAGACTCAGGATACAGGGTATGGTGGTCACAAAGGGAACGGAGAGCCAAAAACACAGAACCTGACAGCAAATTAATATTTATGAATATGAGCCATCTCTGTATTCTTTGGTGACAATATATTTATTTTCTCATCAATAATATCTGCCGCTGTACTAAACAGCCACTCGCTGTTAACACTTGTGCAAAGTGTGCCATTTAGAAGGCTGTCAATGTGTTTGGTATAACTCAGGTGACTTAAAGCATCATGCACGACTGATAGTGGCTGGTGATCAAGCCCAATAAATTAAACGATTTTAGTTTTTTTTTTTTTGCTTTTGCTTTTTTGCTCACGCGGCCAACACTGTCAACTGTGTAAGCTTGGGCTTCAAGCCTGATGTTGCGGCTGTTGAATTGAGCGGGCTGTTATATAGCCTACCATTCAGAACAATGTAATCTGATAATTGACTTTAATACCACTTAAACAGTGTGGCACTCGTAAAAGATCGGATTTTGCGATTGGCTAATTTGCCGACCAACGACCAAATCATTTGGAGTGAAAATCGGCCGATTTATAATGACTAGGGGTGAGCCGAGTATCCATTTCAGACGTGTACTAGTAACAATTATTTTTTCAGAATATGAATGTTGTGCGAGTAATTGAATTCAATTATCCGTGATTGGAGAATTGGCCTGCTTGATTTATTTATTTTTTAAGGTAACACTGTTTCGTGATAGGCCAGTTCCTCCCTGGTTCCTCACCCTTAGATCAGTAAAACTACTGCCTGCTGTTATTTTCCTCACGCATTACTTAATCTAACAGTTGGTGTAGTATAATGTTAAACTCTTATCTTTCTGGAGCCTGTGGGCTTATTGCTGTTGTTGCTACATGCATGTATTGTAGGGACTACAACTTCCACATTCCCACAGGAAAATTCCGCGACGTCCACCACGAATGACGTCTAACTTGGTTCAGCCAATCCCGTCATGGCGGGAGCAATAAACGGTCCCGTATAAGAGCAAGACACGTTCTTGGGATCTCTCTTCTGTCTCTTCTGCTTTTTCTGCCTCTTCTGCTTGTTCTCTTCGACGCACCCTTTTTGGCCAGTCGCTTCAGCTCATCTGCTCCGAGACTCGGACAGAGGCTGAATGCTGCACAGCGCACTACCAGGCCTACGGACACACCCAGTTACCTCGCGGTAACTTCGTGGCCTATAGCGAGTGGAAACTGGTGTACGCGGAACGCTACATCAGTTTACTCCTGCAAAGCTCACAACAACGAAACAGCAACGAACTTTTACACCTGGAAAAGGACCAGCCTGCGCATCTCTCCCGGACACCATTCACAGCACCATCGCCGCTTCTACAAGGACAGCATGTCTTTTGGATCCAGCAATGCGTATGGACTCAGTAAGAAAACAAACATTCAGGCATAGCCAGTGTTTAGTTTAGTCTTAACTGTTTTTGTGAATCTGTGTTTCAATATTTACCATCCAACCATTGTAATGTGTTTGGTTAGCTACATATATATGTACGTGAATTGATTCGCCGTCTTTTGCGCATATATAGAGTAAAACTACGCAAGTAGTCCCTTCTCACAGCTGACTCTAACTCATTACCACACCCAGAACTCTAGCTTACTCAAGCTAGCTACTCCCACCTTTCCTTTGTTCAAGCGACACGCGCGCTTGCGCGCCACACACACGCACACACACATACCCAACTAAATTTCCTTACTAACTTCCCGTTAGTTTATCTGTTATGTGTTTGTATGTTTGTTTAAAAAATATATTTTATTAAACCCCGGTGTCCGTTTTGGAATCACATAGACATGAGAGCCGAGTTAAAGCAGTCTTTCGAAGAACTTCTAACCTTCAGGTTATCGGTATGTTTAATCATTAATATTGGTTATTTTAATTAATTAAAATACTAAATTTGTGGTTAGATATTTCTGGTAATAGTAATTTTATGAGACTGATTACTTTTTGCAGTTGTACTGCTACACAACGTTTAACTGGCGCCCTGGTTTCGTAGAGAGTAAAATCCCTGCGTTATTTGGCGGCCCGTGCGAGGACCCCTACATATTTTGGCGCCCCGTGTGAGGAAGACTAGCTTTGGCTCAAATTTCATGTCTTGTGACTTCATAACGAATTCCCCTTCCTAATTTGGAGCTCTGCGTGAGAAAGACGAGCTTTGGCTCATGTCACGTGACTCCAGAACGAATTCTCGGCATTCTTTCTCAGCTAAATTGCCACCAGTGCAATTTTTTGAAAATACCGCTAGATGTCACCCTTGTACCATTTTTGAAAGCCTGCATGAGCCGCTTTCTCAATATACTGCCCCCTCGTGTAACATTGTGGCATTACATTCGTAATCTTACACGGTAGTTTGTTGATTGGCATTTACCTTCCGGTATAATACGTATTATCAATAATAGTATTATTAGCCGCACTGTATTATTAATTATAATTACTTTGTCAAAGTAATTTTAATAATTAATTGAATTTTACATTTAAATCCAAATTTAATTGTAATTTCAACCAATCACATTCTGGTATTTAGGATTAATGTGATCAGCATCACAGTTCCTATTTTACGGTCTGAATATCCGCCATATGTTCGGTCATTTTGCTGTTGTTGCATTGCAGTACCGCTAGTGCAACTCGAGTCCCTGTGTGATGCTATAGCTACCTTGTACTATAGTTAGAATATTCAAAGAGCGTTTTAAATTCTTTATCCTTCATCACAACTTGTATGTTGGATTGTGATTTTGGTGAACAATTCATTGCCAACTTTTAGGAGCTCAAGGCCCTTGTGAAATAGTTAACTTCAAGAGTACCCTCTTAAGTTACTGATTCAGCTTTTAGCTTTATTTGGCGTGAGATATGGAACCCATATCTATTGATGAGTACCTTTCCTTTTTAGCCCAAGGTTTAGCACCTGGCTACGTAGCTTTCCTGAATCAGATGAACCTCACTGATTGTAGGAAAGAAATGTTCTCCTTAATCAACGAGAAAGGTCACTCCCCCACCCAGTCAAAAGACCCAATTCTAAGTTGTCTGGTCTTGAATTTTGCCAGACAGATTAGTCTTGCTCTTCAGAGCAACAAAAACTTAGAATCAGAGATGGCATACCTCAAAGGACAACACACCAGTGTTTTACTTGAGCTTCAAACTGTTGGCAAGAAAGCAGTACAATACTTGCGTGATCTGCATTCAGCCGAATCAGATCTTTGTTCCTACAGAGAGGAATTATTTCAGTTGAAGAGTGGATGCCACAAGCTACCACATCCACTCTCTTCTGTAAGCCTGCTTTCTCAGGCTTGCCCAACTCCAGCTTCTCCTGCTTCCTCCTTACACCACAAGGCGGGGGAAGGGGGGTCACAAATTGATTCGGGTTTGTCAGATCCCGGTTCCACAGCTTGCTCTGATGGAGACTCGTCAGTCTCCTCAGATTGCAGTGCTGTTGACCACCCATGCAATGGTTTGCCCACCTCTTCCCTGGAGACGGAAAGGGGGGACTCCATCCCAACGGTGGTCCATCTCCGCAAGGGAGAAACAGTCAGGCAAGTACAGGACTGCACCTTCCATGCCCACCCCTCTCGTGAGGAGGTCAGGGAACCCTCCCGTGGACACGGTAGAGGAGATCTAACGTTATTAATTGGGCACACAAAAAGCAACGCTAATCCCGCTAGCTTTCCCTTTATAACTGAGAGGATAGGTGACAGCTCTGTACAGTACACTGACAGCGACAATTCATCTTCTGCCAACCATTGTGAGAATGACAGTTTTGTGGCTCCACCCTCTAAACCAAACCGAGGACGTCGAGCTCCGCATGAAACGCATTCACATTCAAATGTGATTTCAGGCTCTCCTTCTCCAAACAGGCAGACTAGTGCAACTTCACATGGTCTTCGCTTTGAGGAGCTAGAGGCCATGGCGAAGTATGTCCACACATTTGACCCCAAGGACTCTGAATTTAACATTCAGAGTTACTTGAGAGAAGTTGACTACTGTCTCTCGGATCTGCCCAGGGCAACCGATCGAGAAAAGGTACGACTTGTATGGAAAACCTCTACCAGAGAGATCCATACATTTATGGAACAACTTCCACCACAGGTTCGTTCCAGCTATCCCAAGGTTTGTGAAGCGTTGGTAGCTGAGTACCTGCCACGGTTTGATCAGGCCACAGCCATGATCAAATCTGTGGAGGTTAAACATAGCCGTACAGAACGACCAAAAGATTTTTACCAACGACTTAAACATGCTTTTTTCCAGGGCAGAAACGGACCAGGCTTAGATGAAGATCAAGCCTTCAAATCCCTTTTTGTGCACAACCTGCACCCCTGTGTCCGAACTCATGTTTCACTGTTTTCAAGGGGCCAACACTCAGCCCTTGAATTAAGAAATGAAGCCCAAATGGTCTGGGACATTTTAAGGATTGTGCCCAGGAATGAGGTATTGGAAACAGCTAAGCACGTTGTTCCAACCAAGCCCGCCAGCACTTCCCAAGTTGCCCCATTAAAGTCTAATGGCTCAAAACAATGGCATGTGAGTAAGTTCCCGGTTAAGAGCCACCGTGGTCGCTTCTCACACTCTGATTCCAGCCGGAATTGGAGAGAAGACCGACCCGGTAGGCCCAAGCCTCAGAGTCACCAGCATGACTCTGATAGGGAAGATACCTTGTCTGAAGAGAGCTTCTTCAGTTCCTCTGAGGACAACTAAAGCCTCTAACCTTTGTTCAGTAGTGTGTATGCCTCGAGTAACCACTCAAGAGCTATCTGGTCTTGTTCAACCTCCATCAAAAGACTGAATAAGACTGATCTATAGCCGTGGTCTCCTCACAGGCAGACTCCCAGCTGAAGCTTTGACCACTTTCTTTTGCACACCTTTCCTACCAAAGGGGGGTGGCAAAAAAAACTGGTAGTTTATAGCAGCCACTTAGATATATAACTCGTAAACGTTCATTGCTTCTTTCTACACCTACTGAACCATCGTAAAGTATTGCATGTAGAAACTACAGTGTAATCTTTACAAGTATACTGCCACACCCCAGTGTGCCTTACTCCACCTCTTCCCCAAGCAAGACAAGACCACTTGTGAGCTTACCACATCATTTAGAAATGAGACCACCTCTCCATTTCCTTCCTGATGACAAGGCCATAAGGTTAAGCTTGGATACAGAAAGCTGCCCTAATTTGAAAATGTCCCCACATATTTCAGATGACAACCCTCGTCAGCAACCTGACTGTAGGGACTAGAACAATTGGTCAGTCTGAACAAGACTTCCAAAAAGGCTACAGCCTCTCCAGCTAGACCCCTACATCATCTGAACATTTTCATGGCTGGGTCATTCCTGTTGGTGCTCCACCTTCTGGACACCATCCAATAACTAACAAAACACCTGAACTAACAAAACAACTAACCCTTTCACCAAGGTTTCTTATGTTTTGTGACAATGTAGTCACTGTTCGACCTTAGTGTTTCACATTGTTTGTATCATGTGTTTTAGACCAGTTTAGTTAATTGTTGATAAATGCCTGGATGTTTGTCAGTCAATTGTGAACTGTGTTACCGACCAAATGTACTTGACCTGTGGACTGTGAACTGACTTTTGTGCTCTCAAGGAACACTGGCTTCAGCCACATCCTGAGACCACAGGGGGGATGTAGGGACTACAACTTCCACATTCCCACAGGAAAATTCTGCGACGTCCACCACGAATGACGTCTAACTTGGTTCAGCCAATCCCGTCATGGCGGGAGCAATAAACGGTCCCGTATAAGAGCAAGACACGTTCTTGGGATCTCTCTTCTGCTTTTTCTGCCTCTTCTGCTTGTTCTCTTCGACGCACCCTTTTTGGCCAGTCGCTTCAGCTCATCTGCTCCGAGACTCGGACAGAGGCTGAATGCTGCACAGCGCACTACCAGGCCAACTTCGTGGCCTATAGCGAGTGGAAACTGGTGTACGCGGAACGCTACATCAGTTTACTCCTGCAAAGCTCACAACAACGAAACAGCAACAAACTTTTACACCTGGAAAAGGACCAGCGGATCAGACGACAACGCGCTGCTAAGACGGGAACACCCCAGCCTGCACATCTCTCCCGGACACCATTCACAGCACCATCGCCGCTTCTACAAGGACAGCATGTCTTTTGGATCCAGCAATGCGTATGGACTCAGTAAGAAAACAAACATTCAGGCATAGCCAGTGTTTAGTTTAGTCTTAACTGTTTTTGTGAATCTGTGTTTCAATATTTACCATCCAACCATTGTAATGTGTTTGATTAGCTACATATATATGTACGTGAATTGATTCGCCGTCTTTTGCGCATATATAGAGTAAAACTACGCAAGTAGTCCCTTCTCACAGCTGACTCTAACTCATTACCACACCCAGAACTCTAGCTTACTCAAGCTAGCTACTCCCACCTTTCCTTTGTTCAAGAGACACGCGCGCTTGCGCGCCACACACACGCACACACACATACCCAACTAAATTTCCTTACTAACTTCCCGTTAGTTTATCTGTTATGTGTTTGTATGTTTGTTTAATAAATATATTTTATTAAACCCCGGTGTCCGTTTTGGAATCGCATAGACATGAGAGCCGAGTTAAAGCAGTCTTTCGAAGAACTTCCAACCTTCAGGTTATCGGTATGTTTAATCATTAATATTGGTTATTTTAATTAATTAAAATACTAAATTTGTGGTTAGATATTTCTGGTAATAGTAATTTTATGAGACTGATTACTTTTTGCAGTTGTACTGCTACACAACGTTTAACTGGCGCCCTGGTTTCGTAGAGAGTAAAATCCCTGCGTTATTTGGCGGCCCGTGCGAGGACCCTACATAATTTGGAGTCCCGTGCGAGGACCCCTACAGTATTCATTAACATGATCATTACAACGTGTGGGACTCGGAATCGTACTGTCCTCTCAGGTCCTCTTCACACTTGTACTTGTGTTTGATCCGCACTTTGTTGTATATCTAAATGCCATGTAATGTACAGAATTTTAACTATAGTATCTGCTGTAGCTGGCTAGCTTGCTAGCAATCTGTACTGGTGGTATTTGATACTGCTCTGAATAAACCCATAACACCCCAAACATTTCAACGCATGAATGGTGGCACTTTGTACGGAGTGAGCTTTCTACCTAGTTCAGACTTACTGCATTCTCCGGTCAGGATTCTTAAAGAAATCAATCATACTTAAGTACAGCGTTGTAATGATCATGATAATGAATACATTTTTAGCTCTTAAAATGGTGAAGTAGGTGAATTGAAATAAGGCAGTTTATTGCAATGTTAACCTTGTGGTGGTTGGTAGCCTAGCCGGCTACTTTACGCTGACTGTACTGTAGTGTATGTCAAACGTCACCTGACAGCAGTTTAGGTCCAACATTACTTATTTTGAAACGTACTGATAATCCATGCGAGCCCAGTGTATTGAATGAGGTGTATTGCCTCTGTCACAGATTGCAGTAAGAGTTAATGTCAGTGGTCCGAGGATCTGGACAGTGCGGTCGCTGGTCACACAAGTGGTTTGTGATTTGTGATTGTGGTTTGTATGTTATTTGAGTGATTTCTATCTGCATTATTTTATTTGCAGTGATTCCAAAGTGTTTCATATCTTTGTTTTCAGCACAAAATAAAGCTGAAGAGCTGTAGTTTTGAACACATACAGGAATGCTGTAAATACATGAACTAACCAATTGCTTTTCAGCACCAGTTCACAATGGGAGGGCTAATGTCCTTTCTTCACACCTGGCCTGACCCCTCCCTACCTCTCAGACAAAGCCTTTCCATAAAGCAATACTCAGTGAGCCATTTAGAAGACAGAAACAAATACATTTTTTGATTCAGGAATTTATTGAAAGCACCACACAAACTACATACAATGAAGATGCCATTCACAAACAGATTCTTTGGGTACCTTCTGTGAGTTGATCCTCAGCTGGTGGTGTACTTGGTGTTTATTCTGCATCTTCATCTCTGAAAATAAAATAAAAACATTATTTGGAAATGTGACAGTTATAGCATATAGCCTGCAAACAAAGATGCCTCAAACAAGACAAAAATGCAAACATATTATTTTGAGATGTAATGGTTAGAATCGTTCATAAATTCAGAACACAGTGGGAACTTACAAATACATTACTGAATATTCAGACAAACACAGAGAGAAGCAATACATTAATTCATTCATTAATTCATTCATTATCCTAACCAGCTTATCCTGAACAGGGTCGCAGGGGGGCTGGAGCCTATCCCAGCATACATTGGGCGAAAGGCAGGAATACACCCTGGACAGGTCGCCAGTCTATCACAGGGTACCCGGAGTACCCGGAGGAAACCCACACAGACACGCATGCAACATGCAAACTCTGCACAGAGAGGCCCTGGCCAATGGGGATTCAAACCCAGGACCTCCTTGCTGTGAGGCGGCAGTGCTACCCACTGCACCATCCGTGCCGCCACAGAAGCAATACAGCACATGTTTTTGATGCAATGGTTAGAGCGTGGGAATTTTCAAATGCGCATGTTACTGAATCTTCAAACGAAGTGGGAGAAGTTGCAGTACACACGCAAGAAATGTACTTATTCATGAAGTTCGGAATGACACCGCTCTTCATCCGTGTCGGGGCATCGGGGGGGGAAGGAAATAAAGAGTTGGGTGTCATTGGCGTTAGAGTGATAAGACAAGCCATGGGAAGAGATAACAGAACCAAGAGACATGGTGTATAGTGAGAAGAGGAGAGGACCAAGAACTGAGCCCTGCGGGACTCCAGTTTGTAAGGGGTCAGAGACTGAGCCCCTCCAAGTCACCTGGTAGGAGCGACCAGAGAGGTAGGAGGAAAACCAAGCGAGTGCAGACCCTGTGACACCCATCCCAGACAGCGATGAGAGCACAATCTCATGGTTGACTGTATCAAGGCGGCCGACAGGTCGAGGAAGATGAGGACAGAGGAGAGGGATTTGGCTTTAGCAGAGTGGAGTGCCTCAGTGACCGCGAGCAGGGTGGTCTCAGTGGAGTGGCCACTCTTGAAGCCGGACTGGTTGGGGTCATGGACATTGTTGTGAAGAAGATAAGTGGACAGTTGGGAGCAGACCACCCGTTCCAGAGTCTTGGCGAGAAAGGGAAGAAGAGAGACAGGCCGGTAGTTGCTCAGAGCAGAGAGGTCAAGAGTAGGTTTTTTGAGCAGGGGAGTGACTCTGGCCCTCTTCAGGGAAGAGGGCATGGTGCCGGAAGAGAGGGTGGTGTTGATTAGAGAGGAGAGGAAAGGGAGAATGTCATCAGATATAGATTGTAGAAGGGGAGAGGGGATGGGGTCAAGAGGACAGGTGGTCGGGCGGTGGGATGTAAGGAGTTTCAATGTGTCAGAGAGGGGAGAAAAGGAGGCTAGGGAGTTGGGGAAGGCAGGAGGGTCAGCGGGGGGAGAGGGTTGGGAGAAGGAATTGCGAATGGCGTCAACCTTCTTTTCAAAGGAGATAAAGTCATCAGGTGTGAGTGATTAGGGGGGTGGGGGGGGGGGTGCCAGAAGAGAGGAGAAGGTTGAAAACAGTTTGCGGGGATTAGAAGCGGCCACGTTAATTTTCAAGTGAAAGAAGGAAGATTTAGCTAGAGAGATAGAGGAATGGAAAGATGATAAGAGGGCATGGAAGGAAGCTATATCACTGGGGAGACAGGACCTTTTCCATTTTCTCTCCGCTGCCCGCAGTTCGGTTCGGACAGCTCGTAGAGAATCAGAAAGCCAAGGACTGGGGGGGGGAGCCCCGAGCTAATTTGGTGGTGAGGGGACACAGAGAGTCAAAGGAAGATGAGAGGGAGGACATGAGAGTTGTAGCAGCATCATCGGGAGACAGTCGAGAGAAAGACTCTGCGGATGGTAGGGAGGAGAGGATTATAGATGAGTGGCAAATGAGAGCACTCTAATCCATCGCTGTCTGAAATACTTGCAATGTTCAGACAGGAGTGGGCACAGTGTCATATTTCTTTAAAAATACATTTCATTAACTCTCCAGCAAAACACTAGAATGGTTGTAGTGCAGTCAACAAGCATCTCTATGGGTCATTACAACAAAGAACATAATGTAGGCTGATGTTTTTTGTCTATATGCTGAGTGTGAGTTAAACCAGCAATTGCTATTCCATTGTATACAGATCGAACAATTAATATGAAGTCTCATTCAGTTGATTACATTCAACAGTAACTTGGCTGACACATATATCTGAAATGCTTTGTAAATGTGTCTTTGAGTGACAAATGAAAACAATGAGACCACTGAGGCTAATAATTTCCTCATTGTTTTGATGCGTTTGCGTAATGATGATGATTATATTATTAAATATACCCAGGATTTCTTGAAGAATGTTAATGAAGTCATACAAACAGAACAATTGCCAATTTGTTTATGATCATATATTATATGTTCTGACACTTTATTAGGAACATTTTTACTTTCATTTTTTTTACATCATTAAACATTGATTATCTAATCATCCAATTGTGTGGCAGCAGTGCAATGTATACAATCAGTAGATATGGGTCAGGAGCTTCAGTACCCATTCACATCAACCATCAGAATGGGGAAAAAATGTGATCTAAGTGACCTTGACCCTGGAATAATTGTTGGTGGCAGACATGGTGGTTTGAGTATCTGAGAAACTGCTGATCTCCTGGGATTTTCATGCACACTAGTCTCTAGAGTTTGCAAAGAATGGTGCAAAAAAAAAAAAAAAACAGTGAGCAGCAGTTCTGCACACAGGAACATCAGAGGAAAGCTGACAGGAAGGTGACTGTCACACAAATAACCACACAGTACAACAGTGGTACGCAGAAGAGCATCTCTGAACACACAACGCATCATAACTCTGAGTGGATAGGCTCCAGCAGTAGAAGTCTAATAAATACCTAATAAAATGCTCTGTGAGTGTATATAAAACCTCACATTGTAACGTTCCCCTTAATTCATTAAACACATTCTAAGTAACATGTCAAAAATGTGGGGCATTTCATGGGCTTGGGATAGTAGCCAACAAATGTATGGCTTTTCACACCTCTGTGTCATTCATGTCTGTGGTCACTGGTCACTGGTTCAGAATAGGTAAGCTGCATTTGCTGTCTAACTAGGCCTTATGAAAAGCAAACTAGCTAGCTAACGTTATTAGTAACGTCACCTGCGCACATTGCCTGTAGGCCAGCTGCGCAAACTATGGGTCACAAGTTAGAGGGGAGGTATATGGGGAGTGGTTATTCTCATGTGACGTATACAAGGAGAACATTGTCAACTGGTTGAAAATAAAGACGATAAATTGAAAACGCTTACTTCTCCAAAACTAAAGAACGGACATATTTAATACTTTCATCCTGTTTCTTCAATGCCCTCTGGTACAAATTGCATATAAAAACCTAGAGTGTGACCAACCACCATCTTACTCCTTTAACCATAGGCTTTGTGAATGGAACAATGATAGTGCGCATTCCAGGAGAGACGTTCACACAGAGACATAAAGAAGAAATATTCCTAAGATTTCTGTAACAATTACAATACAAAATTGATTTCCATTCAATTCTTTTTAACACTGAAAGTATTAAAACAAATGGTTCAATGAATTATTTTACGATACCACTGTTTTAGCAACAGTTGTTATTTATGTGCAATGACAAAACAAGCACGGGGTGACCTCAAGTTCTATGCATTTTAAAACTTCACAGATCAGGCTAAAATTGGAATTCTTTTCACAGGGTTACCATTTGCTGGTTCTATATCCAAACCGTATTTGACATGTAGGAGACACAGGGGAACAAAACCACTCTTCCTTTTCGATTCCAGGGCCGAAGCTGTTAATTATAGCTAGTTAGCTGTCGCTGCACCGTTCACTTGTCAACAACCTCGGAGTAACACCCAACTTAACAACTTAGAACTTGCTCCAAAAATGAGGAATCCTTAGGCATTTGCTTCCCTTATTGCACTGAATAAAATTACATTAACTACCGTCTTCTCTCCACAACCATGCTCTCTTTCAAACCACACACGCAACGGGCACAAAACTCCAGTCTTAAAGCTGCATTCCCTTATTTACTAACAACGGCAACAACAACCAAATCCATAATAGATTTTAATTCCAAAAACATTTCAAATGGGGAGAAACATAAAAAATAAAATAAAAAATCCTGGTGAAAATAGGTTTAATCCAAACTTGGGAATTTTTCTGGGAAAATAAGTTAAAACTGACAATGATGAGCCTTGAGTATAGTTTAGTAAGAAAAATGCAGTTCAGTCAGACTCATGTGGAATTAAGCAATATTTATTGAGGATTAATATCAATGCAAACTTTGGCATTGGCTCTGCCTCTCATCACTCCCTGTTGTAAAGCCTGCTGAAACAAGGAGTGGCAACAAACCCCTCCTCATGGGGATTTTGAGAAGCAGAGTTCACCGGTGGACGATGGTGGTGGTCGGAGTGCAAACATCTTTCTGAAGGCCTGAATTCGGAATAGCAGGATAATTTGAGCAAAAGCAGCTAGCTAGTGGAAATTGCATGCAATATGGGCAAAGGCAACATTCCAAATCAAGCAGGCAGCGCAATGGCTTTAGCATGTGGTATGAACCAGGCAGCAGGGCAGCTTTGTATAATTGCATCAGGGCAGATGCGGCAGCAAAGCATGGCAAAGCTTGCAAAATGAGAAAGGGACTAAACAACGCAGAATATTAATTTTTGCATCTGCTTTGAAAGGATTTGTCCATTGAACTATCATGCACACATAAAGAGGAAGGGAAGAAAGATCAAAAGAGCAATTGATCTCTGAATCAAACAAGCCGCAGCCCAGATGGAAGTTAAACCAAAGAGGGACTAGACTGAAATAAGATGATTTTCTTTCTTCAAATTGGAATGCAAATATCTGTTTTTCCATTAACTATAGAGAATATTATTTTTGCCACATAAAACTGCATCTAATGGGAGCCTGACAGTAGGCTAGATGTGACTACAGCAAGGTGCTGACACAAATGATGCATTTTATTATTTGCCTCAAATCAAATGCCGGATGCTCCTCTCTTGTGCTGCACAATTCAGCTTGATCCTCAGGAACACTATTGCACAATAAAATGGGAGATGCCTCAATCAAAAGCCAGCTAAGTCTTTCTCCAGTACATGCAATGGAGGAGCCCCCAAGCTGTTATTACATTCCATGTGAAGGAATAGAAAAGATAGCAGAATAAGACTACAAATACACAGAGGTAGGCAATTCCAGAGGTCCCTGGATAAAGAACATGAGATTTTAATGACACAGTTTTACATTTTGCATGCATATAATGAGCAACATTTAAAAACAAGTTGCATTTAAATAAATACAACGGGGGACAACAAGACAAAGAAAAAAACCTGTTCCCCCTAGTTTATTGCTTAGTTTAGAATATGTACAATTACCCAGGTTGTGAATACAAACACAAAGGTCTGTTCTGAACTATAAAAGTGCAGCTAAAAGTTGCCTAATGGTTAAAAAGGGGGGAGGAGGAATAATAAAATAACAAGGTGGTGCATGCAGGTGATGAATCTCCCCGTGCGGCGGTGAGGTCAGCAGCAGCGGACACCCTTCTGTGCAGGGCAGAGGAGCAGAAGGTTCATCAGGGCCTCATTGAAACAGCATACACCTAATGGATTACTGCTGTCTCCATGCAATACACCACGAATAATGATAAAACCCTCCCAAATTATAGTATTTTATGCCACACTCAATTTATTACATTCCCCTTGGATATAGGTGGGCTAATAAAGATACGGCTTCCCACTATCAATGGCACAATGCTTTTTATCAGTTATCAGAGAAGGGGGGGGGGGGGGGGGGTTAAAAGCATGGGAAATAATGGAAAGATAAGTAAGAAAAAAATCCAGTTTAACGTTGGCACACCAAATGTTCTCAATAATATGCTCTTTCCATTCAGTCCTACATTGCATGTATGTGAATGAGGAAAACAATAGGATTAATTCTTCAAGACAGGAATAAGCCACAGCATAGACATAAGACATACATAGACATAAGCCAATAGATGTGTTTGAAAAGCAGTGCAAAAAGAGGTAGGCAAGGCTTTGGATTTGTTTGAGAAAGCCAGAAAACAGCTTTCTCAAACAAATCCCAGGTGTGACATGATGGCTGTTGCCTTGAGCAAGATGCTTTACCTGGATTGCTCCAATGAAGATCCAGCTGTGTAAATGAGCACTGAGTCTTGGGCAAGATGTCAAATGCCAGAATTGTAAATTATTCCCTGCAAGGGTCCTCTTGCTTAGCAATAAATAAATAATGAAAACAAATCTGAGTGCAGACTCGTTGTCCATTTCTTTATGTCCTGACCATGGCCTCAGCCAGCCAGCCCAGCATGTGCCATCCTAAATCAGGGTAGAAGTGGGTCACCTAGCGGCATGTACATGCCGTCACTCCACAGCCTCACCAGGTGACACCTCATCACAGTGCTGCACGAATGATGGCTTACACTCGCCCGCCTTGTCAAAGCACAGCTTCCCAGGCAATTACCACAGTGGCCAGCCCAATGCCTGGCCCGGATGGATGGACATTTCTGCCAAAGCGTCACCCTTTTGCCCATATTTCTGCCAGTTGGATGAGAGGCTGTGGGACAGCGCATTGACCTGCACCTGTTAGCTGCCGGCTGCATATTGACAACTTTGCTGCCACTGGAGGAGACTATGGTTGGGTATTTCTATTTTGTATTTTAGAGTATGTGCAAAACGGAAATAATTTCCTAATTAGGTTGGAAATAACATCAACAGCCAATCAATCAGACAGGACCCATATTCTTAAAATTGTCAGGTAACAATTATTTATTTCTGGATTTGAGACCGAGGAAAAACCGTTTCTAAATTTTCACGTCTGAAGTAGCCTGCACTATTAATCATGTGGAATGCTGTCTATTCTGTCTCTATCACTGCCCCTCATCCATGCTGAGAGTTTATTACCTTACAGTGTTCGGTATTCAGAGTGCCGAATGTTAAACAAGGGTCTTGGCTGTTAAAATTGCTGGATTTGGAAATATTGACCAGATTTCACCTTAAACTTCACTTCCCCAACAAAATATAGGAATATAGGAATGTAGGAGTAAGAATGCTGGTCTCGAACTAGTTCTGCCTTTTCGCCTATAATGGATAAGATTAGGTCACTAGATCATTGCTCCTTTCTTCAGACATTATGAACACAGCCAATCAGCATGGAATCTGAAAGCCTTTTGGCTCCATCATGGACTTAAAATCACAATGTAGGGATTACCAGAACAACATAAAATAGCAAGTGACAATGCTCTTATTTGGGTGAGGTGGTCTTAAAGTGAGATGTAGTCATGGTAGCCTAATTGTTGGCGTGTTGCTATTTTGATGCAGCGTTTGCATTATGACCAACCAAAGCTGATCTTAAGTCATGTCACGGTTTCATTGCTATTAATGGCATAATATTAAGCTTAATATGGCACCTATAGGCTACTGTGCAACAGTACACCCTCCAGTCTGTATAATAATAAAGCATCACACAACAATGTAATCAGGGATCTACGGACATTTCACTTGCATTTGTGAGTGACTGTCCTTTGTGAATGAAAAAAAAAAACCGATCAAACACAATGAAAAACATGCATTTATGCTGTGCATTTTCACACAATCACAAGGCAGACTGATGAAAAAACCCTCCACAAAGTCCTAAAATAGGAGCCTATTACAGTTCACACACATTGTTCAACAAGTTAACAATGGTGGCAAACAATTACGAGCAGAAGGCTAGAACAAAACCATAGCTAGTTATTTTCAGAAACAGAACGCAGAGTTGGAAGGTGAGAGTGCAGGGAACCCCCTTTTCCAAGAAACCCAGTTGGACTTGAATAATCAAGTAATAATAGCATATTAACAGCATATAATAGCATATTAACAATGAAGTCCGTCGGAGAGAGTTCGGCTAGCACTGATTTTGATAGGCCCTGTCATAGATACAAATTTAATTATGAATGGATGAAAGATTTTCCCTGGTTTTAATACGATAAGGACAGAAAAGCAATGACGTAAATATTGCAAAAAGGCTGGTAGCTGATTGTTTATGTCCGAGTGATGTAGGAGGGGAACCCTGTGAATCGTAAGTCAGCAGATGCAGCAGCATTCACACACAGCTGGTGAGTCACCTTCTTTTTTAAGACCTAACATTATTACAATGTAATAACTCATGTCTAGTTATTATTGAAGGTGTGCTGGGCACAACAAAGGCTGCCTTGTATGCTCTCTGTCCACATGGAGACAGAAATTTGCAGAAATTTGTTGCATTTGGTGCCGAGGGATGCTGGAGAACATGTGGTTCCAATCCATTGCATGCCACACAGGTTAGCTTTTTGTTTATAGAACATTTTTTGAAGCCCAACTCATCTATATACTGATTTACATTTAGGTGGCAATTGCTTGTTATATTTTGTTTTGTCTGTTTTGGCAAGATTAGAGCTTGGAAATTCTCAGCCTGCAACAGAAAGATCCAGCGGTTGATAAAGTGTATAGTCTGCTTCGTCTAGTATATGTAGCACTGCAAGAGGTTGGCCCCCAGGAAGAGGAGGGAAACTTACAAGAAAAATCACACAGAATGTTCAGTTCTCACAATGATTGCACCGGGCATTTTAATGACAGGCTGCGCTAAGCAACAGAACGAGGAAGGGAAATACCAATTTTTCCGATTTGTCTGACTCACGCTACAAATTTCTGTCCAATAAAATTAACAACCTTAGCAAACACATAGTTTTGATAAGAAATTGTGATTTGCTTAAAAAAAAGGCAGTGTGACACATAACTGTGCCAAACCAAAAAAATGCAAAATTGTATTTCGTTTGTCCCAAATCAAGCAAACGATAGGTATGAAATTGCCCTTATACAAGGGATAGGTCCGGTCCATTGTCTCTATTGGTCAGTTTGCATTCCAGCCGTGCCAATATCCACAATATTTTTGTTTCATTCTACATTGTCAGATGTGGCGGAAACTTCACACATGTTCATTTTTGGAGTATAATCTCATCCATATACCAATAAAGGCTCAATGGCATAGCGCCACCTGCTGGCAACAGGAAGTGGCCTTAATTTCACTCGACATCTTCCGATGTGGCTTAGAATTTAGAAATAGGTTTATTATTGGAGTGTAATCAAATTCAAAAACCATACATGGTTCAATATTATAGCGCCACCATCTGGCAATAGGAAGTGAGGCTTATATCATTGATGCATTCCAATAGCAGCACCAACATCTTAATTGATCAAAGGGGAATTCCTGTGGACACTATACGTTGTCCAGGAAGGTGATTATTTCCAAAGTGTGTACATATTGTGAAACATGTCATTGGCACAACTATGCCACCAAGGCGGTTGGCGCCCATGGTGTTTGGGCCCGTTCATTGCTGCTTGCAGCTATATTTATTCTTTTTCTTCCGTCAAATGGGCATTTTTGAGGGCCTTGCCATGCGTAAAAAGTCTTGAAATTTTGCCAACACATCAGAAGTGTGGGCAGGAACTTTAAGCTACCTGCACCTAATTTGGGAGTTATGTCTGGCTCCTCGGGCCAAACACAATTCTCATTCGGATCTAATCAAATATGCGAACAGGAAGTCAGCTATTTTGGATTTTGTGTGTTTTACACGTACTACACTTTTACGTACTCCTCCTAGGGGGTTCATCGCATTCACACCAACTGTGGTCAGAATGGTCTCAGGATAGTCATGATACTAAATTGCCAGGATATTTTTGATAGCTCAAACGGGATGGTCATGGCGAGGCATACAATTTTTATGTCACGCCGCGCCAACAGGAAGTGGCCGTAATTTCATGGTCTACATCGTCTGATCTGGCTGATATTTTAGAAATACGTTTATTGTTGGAGTATAATCACATCCATATCCCAAGAACGGGTCAATGTTATAGCGCCACCATCTGGCAACAGGAAGTGTGGTCTTTATCATATTTTTTATGCATTCCTGCTAGGGCAGTGATCACATTCACACCAAATGTGGTCAGCATGATCTTAGGATAGTCATGACCATAAGCTGTGAAGGGATTTTTGATATCTCAAACGGTATGGAAATGGCGAGTCGTACAGTACACATATTGCGTGCAAAAAAATGACTTTTTTTTTGACATCGTCCGATCTGGCTGATATTTTACAAATATGTTCACTGTTGGAGTACAATATGAAATATATACATATCAATCGGGGCGTGGCTAGACAGCGCCCCCTATAATTATTATTCTCTTTTTTTTCAATGTATTTTGCATTTTTGAGGTTCTTGCCATGGATGAAAACTCACAGAATTTTGCACACACATGAGAAGTGTTGGCTGTCAGGATGTATCAGATGCTCAGACCTGGGCGTGGCCGAGGGACTCCACAGCGCCCCCTAATGCTTTGTCTTCTATTGTGGACAGGCACTTTGAGCTACCTTCACCTAATTTGGTATGCATGTGGGCCTCCTCTGGACAAACACATTTCTCATTCGCATCGAAAGAAATATGTGAACAGAAAGTCAGCCATTTTGAATTTTGTGCATTTTACACGTACTACACTTTTAAGTACTCCTCCTAGGGGGTTCATTGCATTCACACGAAATGTGGTCAAAGTGGTCTCAGGATAGTCATGATACTAATTCCAAAGGATATTTTTGATATCTCAAACGGTATGGTCATGGTGAGGCGTAAAATTTTCATGTCACGCCGCGCCAACAGGAAGTAGCCATAAATTCATGGTCTACATTGTCTGATCTGGCTGATATTTTACAAATATGTTCACTGTTGGAGTGTAATCACATCCATATACCAAGAAGAAATCAATGTTATAGCGCCACCATCTGGCAACGGAAGTGAGGTTTTTATCATGTTTGTATGCGTTCCTGCTAGAGTATTCATCACATTCACATCAAATGTAGTCATCATGATCTTAGAATCGTCCTGACCCTAAATGACGAAAGGATTTTTGATATCTCAAACGGTTTGGCAATGGCGAGGCGTATAATACACACATTACGCCCAAAAACAGGAAGTGGGCTTAATTCCGTTCTACATCATCTGATCGGGCTGATATTTTACAAATATATTCACTTTTGGAGTGCAATCACATCCATATCCACATTCATCTGGGCGTGGCTACACAGCGCCCCCTATGGATTTTTTCTAATATTGTGGACATATACTTTCACGTAAATGTACCACGTCTGGTAGGCATAAGGGTCTCTTCAAGACACACACATTTCTCATTTGCATCCCTTAACTTTTCCCAACAGGAAGTGAGCTATTTTGGATTTTGTGTGTTTTTAAGTGTTTTTTCACGTACCAAACTTTGAAATACTCTTCCTAGGGGGTTCATCACATTCACACAAAATGTGGTCAGCATGATATTATAGCCCTGACACACAACTATGAACTGATTTTTAATATCTTGGAATGGTATGGCTATGGTCAGCCTTAAAATTAACTTGTAATGCTGCCCAAACAGTTCATGTTTTAATACAATTATGTATTAAATAATTTCAAAAAGGTATTACCTGATTTTGAGGCTACAACTTTTCACATATGTTCATTGTTGGAGTGTCATCACATCCATTAAGCAATAATAGTTCACTATTTTCGCTGGAGACTCATTATATCCAGTCTTAAAACTTCAACGCAAGTCGCAAATGACTCTCCCATTTCTAATACGCGACTGCCATCTACTGGCAAAAGTTGGTATTGTTTCTCAAGTGATTCCTCAATGACAAGTTTTGTTTCTTTTTGCGAGCCAGTAACCATAACGATGTATGAGTAACAGCGGCAGCCTACGTGACAAAATGTACTGACAACACCCAGCCCACAGCAACGTTTTTTCTCATCTACCTTAATTATATGGATTGAATAACTAAAATAAAAGACAGGCTTTTACTGGCAGGAAAGTATCATATATTTCAAAGATTAACACATATAATGCATATCTTGCAATGACGTTCAATGTTATTTGGTTTAAAAAAAACCGTGTTGTAGCATTTTAAGGACTCAATACAAAACAGCTGTTCGGAAAGTTAGCTTGAAAACCAAGAAGCCTTATTAAGGAATTCGAGCCGTTTCTATTTGACTTCATTCGATTGAAGTGAATGCCGTAACCCAATTAAATGTAATTCGCGTCGGAATACACATAATAGCCTACACTGTCAACGTGAAATAAAAATATATAGAGGTTTAAATCGATCCTATATTGGGACATTTGTTATGATGGCTGGTGCAACGGGCATTTTCGGTACCGTTGACCATAATCGAATGCTAGCATTTATATCATTACACTGACCAAGTCCTGTTAAAAAGCACATTTTTGGTTCCTTTGTGGAAACAGTGAAGTTGTCTACACAATCTATTCTCCTCACAGACTAACTGCGTCGCTGTAACTTCCCCCCATTTCTGATACGGGGATTCCATTTATTGGCAGAAAGTGGAACTTTTATATTTTTCTTCCTTCAACTGATTTTTCAACGATAGGTTTTTTTTTTCTTTCTAGCGAGCCAGTAGGCATAACGATGTATGATTTACAGCTGCAGCCTACGTGACAAAATGTATTGACAACACCCAGCCCGACGTTTCTTTGCATCTATTTTCATTTTTGAATAGAATATCTGAAATAAATATTAAAGACATTTAATGACTGTCTTTAACTGGCAGGAGAGTAGCATATATTTAAAAGAGTCAAAAGTCAAAAAGAAACGTTAACGTTTGAGATGGCTCTGGTCGAACTCTGTGTTAACATGAGACCGTTATGTTCAACAAAGGTATGGCATGCAGGTAATTGCGAGATGACGCGCATTGGCTAACAGCAGCCAGCCTGTCCACTGTCTGTGTGAGTCAAAAAACAGGTCAGCTACGTTTGTTTACATGAATAGAAAACTTTCAGTTAAATCGCCAGATATGTTAGTTTATTTTGCTTGTCATTAAACACGAATTAAGAGAACATACAATTTCGCTAGGAATTTTTGACTTAATATGAAAATACCGGATTGAGGGCAGAGATTTGGCATCTCCTTTAGATTTGGCTGAACAAATGCATTTCAGGCAGCATAATTACCGGTGAAATGGAAAAGAATGATGCTGGCTAACTCGACGTTTAATGCAATATTATCCGACACTTCGGAGAGAAATTATTTAACCAGGATTAAAGGAAACATACAACTTTTGGCCAATAGATGGCGTACGTGTATAAGAGGGCAGTATAGCTTAATGGTTCAGACAGTGGATTAAGACATGCAAGGTCCGCGGTTCCATCCCCGGTGCGGCCACAATAAAGTTGAATAGTTTCTTTACGCCAATGGTTTTATTTTGAGTGCATATTTATAACCGAATGACTTCTCAAGCGTAAATTGTGCCTCCCGCTGTAAAATCTATTGAAATTAATTCATCTCTGCTCTCCATACAGGACTGGAGCATATTATTACACTGTGCAAGGAAGAAGTAATTTTTGTTTCATTCTACATTGTCTGATGTGGCAGAAACTTCACATATGTTCATTTTTGGAGTGTAATCTCATCCATATACCAAGAAAGGCTCAATGGAATAGCGCCACCATCTGGGAACAGGAAGTGGCTTTAATTTTACTTGACATCTTCCAATTTGGCTGAAAATGTACAAATATGTTAATTATTGGAGTGTAATCAAATCCATAAACCATACACGGCTCAATATTATAGCGCCACCATCTGGCAATAGGAAGTGAGGCTTATATCATTGATGCATTCCAATAGCAGCAGAAACATCTTCATTGATCAAAGGGGAATTCCTGTGCACACTATACGTTGTCCAGGAAGGTGATTATTTCCAAAGTGTGTACATATTGTGAAACATGTCATTGGCACAACTATGCCACCAAGGCGGTTGCGCCCATGGTGCTTGGGCCCGTTCATTGCTGCTTGCAGCTATATTTAGGGCCCAAGCACCGTAGGGTGCGAAGGACCCTATTGTTATTGGAAGGATTATTATTATTATTATTAGGGCCCAAGCACCGTAGGGTGCGAAGGACCCTATTGTTATTGGAAGGATTATTATTATTATTATTATTATTATTATTATTATTCTTTCTCTTCCGTCAAATGGGCATTTTTGAGGGCCTTGCCATGGCTAAAAAGTCTTGAAATTTTGCAGACACATCAGAAGTGGTGGCCGTCAGGGTCTATCAGATGCTCAGACCTGGGTGTGGCCGAGGGACTCCACAGCGCCCCCTATTGCGCTGCCCCCCCCCCCCCCCATTGCATTGTTGTCTATTGTGGGCAGGCACTTTGAGCTACATGAACCTAATTTGGTATGCATGTGTCGCTCCTCAATTGAAACACATTTTTCATTGGCATTAATGCAAATATGCGAACAGGAAGTGAGCTATTTTGGATTTTGTGTGTTTTACACGTACTACACTTTTACGTACTCCTCCTAGGCGGTTCATCGCATTCACACAAAATGCGGTAAGAATGGTCTCAAGATAGTCATGATTCTAAATTGCCAGGATATTTTTGATATCTCAAACGGTATGGTCATGGCGAGGCGTACAATTTTTATGTCACGCCGCGCCAAAAGGAAGTGGCCATAATTTTGTGGTTTACATCGTCTGATCTGGCTGATATTTCACAATTATGTTCATTGTGTGAGTATACTCACACTCATGTCCCAAGAAGAAGTCAATGTTATTGCGCCACCATCTGGCAACAGGAAGTGAGGTTTTTATCATATTTGTATGCGTTCCTGCTAGGGTATTCATCACATTCACACAAAATGCAGTCAGCATGATCTTAGGATAGTCCTGAACCTAAAAGCGAAAGGGATTTTTGATATCTCAAACGGTTTGGCAATGGCGAGGCGTACAATACACACGAGCGAAAACAGGAAGTGGGCTTAATTCCGTTCTACATCATCTGATTGGGCTGATATTTTACAGATATATTCACTGTTGGAGTGCAATCACATCCATATCCACATACATCTGGGCGTGGCTACGCAGCGCCCCCTATGGTTCTTTTCTAATATTGTGGACATATACTTTCACGTAAATTCACCGAATATTTTATTCATATGGGTCTCCTCAAGACACACACATTTCTCATTTGCATCCCTTAACTTTTCCAAACAGGAAGTGAGCTATTCTGGATTTTGTGTGTTTTTAAGTGTTTTTACACGTACCAAACTCTGAAATACTCCTCCTAGGGGGTTCATCACATTCACACCAAATGTGGTGAGAATGGTCTCAGGATAATCCTGATGCTAAATTGAAAGGATATTTCTGATATGTCAAACGGTACGGCTATGGCGAGGCGTACAATTTGAGGTCTCGCTGCGGGAACAGGAAGTGGTCTTAATTTCATTCCAGATGGTCTGATCTGGTTGATATTAAACAGATATGTTTGTTGTGGGAGTGTAATCACATCCATATCCCAAAAATGACTCAATGTTATAGCGCCACCATCTGGCAACAGGAAGTGGCCTTAATTTCACTCAACATCTTCCGATGTGGCCGAAAATTTAGAAATATGTATATTGTTGGAGTGTAATTAAATCCATATTCCAAAAACGACTCAATGTTATAGCGCCACCATCTGGAAACTAGAACATTGAATTGACCTTAATTTCACTCAACATCTTCCGATGTGGCTAAAAATTTAGAAATAGGTTTATTATTGGAGTGTAATCAAATTCAAAAACCATACACGGCTCAATAATATAGCGCCACCATCTGGCAACAGGAAGTGAGTCTCATATCATTGATGCATTCCAATAGCAACACCAACATCTTCATTGATCAAAGGGGAATTCCTGTGCACACTATACGTTGCCAAGGAAGGTGATTATTTCCAAAGTGTGTACATATTGTTAAACATGTCATTGGCACAACTGTGCCACCAAGGCGGTTGCGCCCATGGTGCTTGGGCCCGTTCATTGCTGCTTGCAGCTATATTTATTATTATTATTATTAGGGCCCAAGCACCGTAGGGTGCGAAGGACCCTATTGTTATTGTAAAGATTATTATTAGGGCCCAAGCACCGTAGGGTGCGAAGGACCCTATTGTTATTGGAAGGATTATTATTATTATTAGGGCCCAAGCACCGTAGGGTGCGAAGGACCCTATTGTTATTGGAAGGATTATTATTATTATTATTATTATTATTATTATTAGGGCCCAAGCACCGTAGGGTGCGAAGGACCCTATTGTTATTGGAAGGATTATTATTATTATTAGGGCCCAAGCACCGTAGGGTGCGAAGGACCCTATTGTTATTGTAAAGATTATTATTATTAGGGCCCAAGCACCGTAGGGTGCGAAGGACCCTATTGTTATTGGAAGGATTATTATTATTATTATTATTATTCTTTTTTTTTCAATGTTTTGTGCATTTTTGAGGTGCTTGCCATGAATGAAAACTCACAGAATTTTGCACACACATCAGAAGTGGTGGCTGTCAGGATCTTTCAGATGCTCAGATCTGGGCGTCGCTGAGGGACTCCACAGCGCCCCCTATCGCATTGTTTTCTATTGTGGGCAGGCACTTTGAGCTACCTGCACCTCATTTAGCATGCATATACCACTTCTCAGGCCAAACACATTTCTAATTCACATCTAATCAAATATGCAAACAGGAAGTCAGCCATTTTGGATTTTGTGCGTTTTACACGTACTACACTTTTAAGTACTCCTCCTAGGGGGTTCATCGCATTCACACCAACTGTGGTCAGAATGGTCTCAGGATAGTCATGATACTAAATTGCCAGGATATTTTTGATAGCTCAAACGGGACAGTCATGGGGAGGAGTACAATTTTTATGTCACGCCGCGCCAACAGGAAGTGGCCGTAATTTCAGGGTCTACATCGTCTGATCTGGCTGATATTTCAGAAATACGTTTATTGTTGGAGTATAATCACATCCATATTCCAAGAACGGGTCAATGTTATAGCGCCACCATCTGGCAACAGGAAGTGAGGTCTTTATCATATTTGTATGCCTTCCTGCTATGGCATTCATCACATTCACACGAAATGTGGTCAGCATGATCTTAGGATAGTCATGACCATAAGCTGTGAAGGGATTTTTGATATCTCAAAAGGTATGGAAATGGCGAGTCGTACAGTACACATATTGCGTGCAAAAAAATGACTTTTTTTCCGACATCGTCCGATCTGGCTGATATTTTACAAATATGTTCACTGTTGGAGTACAATATTAAATATATACATATCAATCGGGGCGTGGCTAGACAGCGCCCCCTATAATTATTATTCTCTTTATTTTCAATGTATTTTACATTTTTGAGGTGCTTGCCATGGATGAAAACTCACAGAATTTTGCACACACATGAGAAGTCTTGGCTGTCAGGAAGTATCAGATGCTCAGACCTGGGCGTGGCCGAGGGACTCTACAGCGCCCCCTAATGCTTTGTCTTCTATTGTGGACAGGCACTTTGAGCTACCTTCACCTAATTTGGTAGGCATGTGAGGCTCCTCTGGACAAACACATTTCTCATTCGCATCGAAGGAAATATGTAAACAGGAAGTCAGCCATTTTGAATTTTGTGCATTTTATACGTACTACACTTTTAAGTACTCCTCCTAGGGGGTTCATTGCATTCACAGGAAATGTGGTCAAAGTGGTCTCAGGATAGTCATGATACTAATTCCAAAGGATATTTTTGATATCTCAAACGGTATGGTCATGGCGAGGCGTACAATTTTCATGTCACGCCGCGCCAACAGGAAGTTGCCATAAATTCATGGTCTACATTGTCTGATCTTGCTGATATTTTACAAATATGTTCACTGTTAGAGTGTAATCACATCCAAATACCAAGAAGAAATCAATGTTATAGCGCCACCATCTGGCAACGGACGTGAGGTTTTTATCATGTTTGTATGCGTTCCTGCTAAGGTATTCATCACATTCACACCAAATGTAGTCATCATGATCTTAGAATAGTCCTGACCCTAAATGACGAAAGGATTTTTGATATCTCAAACGGTTTGGCAATGGCGAGGCGTATAATACACACGTTACGCCCAAAAACAGGAAGTGGGCTTAATTCCGTTCTACATCATCTGATCGGGCTGATATTTTACAAATATATTCACTTTTGGAGTGCAATCACATCCATATCCACATTCATCTGGGCGTGGCTACACAGCGCCCCCTATGGCTTTTTTCTAATATTGTGGACACATACTTTCACGTAAATGCACCACGTCTGGTAGGCATAAGGGTCTCCTCAAGACACACACATTTCTCATTTGCATCCCTTAACTTTTCCCAACAGGAAGTGAGCTATTTTGGATTTTGTGTGTTTTTAAGTGTTTTTTCACGTACCAAACTTTGAAATACTCTTCCTAGGGGGTTCATCACATTCACACAAAATGTGGTCAGCAAGATGTTATAGCCCTGACATACAACTATGAACTGATTTTTAATATCTTGGAATGGTATGGCTATGGTCAGCCTGAAAATTAACTTGTAATGCTGCCCAAACAGGAAGATTATGTATTAAATCATTTCAAAAAGGTATTAAATTCTACATTGCCTGATTTTGAGGCTACAACTTTTCACATATGTTCATTGTTGGAGTGTCATCACATCCATTAAGCAATAATAGTTCACGATTTTCGCTGGAGACTCATTATATCCAGTCTTAAAACTTCAACGCAAGTCGCAACTGACTCTCCCATTTCTAATACGCGACTGCCATCTACTGGCAAAAAAAAGGTATTGTTTCTCGTATTCTGGGATAAAGTGATTTCTCAACGACAGGTTTTATTAATTTTTGCGAGCCAGTAACCATAACGATGTATGAGTAACAGCGGCAGCCTACGTGACTAAATGTACTGACAACACCCAGCCCACAGCAACGTTTTTTCTCATCTACCTTAATTAACTCGATTGAATAACTAAAATAAAAAACAGGCTTTTACTGGCAGGAAAGTATCACATATGTAAAAGATTAACACATATAATGCATATATTGCATTGACGTTAAATGGTGTTAAAAAATCGTATTGTAGCATTTTAAGGACTCAATACAAAACGGCTGTTCGGAAAGTTAGTTTGAAAACCAAGAAGCCTTATTAAGGAATTCGAGCCGTTTCTATTTGACTTCATTCGATTGAAGTGAATGCCGTAACCCAATTAGTAATTCGCGTCGGAATACACATAATAGCCTACACTATCAACGTGAAATAAAAATATATAGAGGTTTAAATCGATCCTATATTGGTACTTTTGTTATGATGGCTGGTGCAACGGGCATATGGTCAGCCTTAAAATTAACTTGTAATGCTGCCCAAACAGGAAAATTATGTATTAAATCATTTCAAAAAGGTATTAAATTCTACATTGCCTGATTTTGAGGCTACAACTTTTCACATCTGTTCATTGTTGGAGTGTCATCACATCCATTGAGCAATAATAGTTCACGATTTTCGCTGGAGACTCATTATATCCAGTCTTAAAACTTCAACGCAAGTCGCAACTGACTCTCCCATTTCTAATACGCGACTTCCATCTATTGGCAAAAAAAAAGGTATTGTTTCTCGTATTCTGGGATAAAGTGATTTCTCAACGACAGGTTTTATTAATTTTTGCGAGCCAGTAACCATAACGATGTATGAGTAACAGCGGCAGCCTACGTGACTAAATGTACTGACAACACCCAGCCCACAGCAACGTTTTTTCTCATCTACCTTAATTAACTCGATTGAATAACTAAAATATAAAACAGGCTTTTACTGCCAGGAAAGTATCATATATGTAAAAGATTAACACATATAATGCATATATTGCATTGACGTTAAATGGTGTTAAAAAATCGTATTGTAGCATTTTAAGGACTCAATACAAAACGGCTGTTCGGAAAGTTAGTTTGAAAACCAAGAAGCCTTATTTAGGAATTCGAGCCGTTTCTATTTGACTTCATTCGATTGAAGTGAATGCCATAACCCAATTAGTAATTCGCGTCGGAATACAAATAATAGCCTACACTGTCAACGTGAAATAAAAATATATAGAGGTTTAAATCGATCCTATATTGGCACTTTTGTTATGATGGCTGGTGCAACGGGCATTTTCGGTAATGTTGACCATAATCGAATGCTAGCATTTATATCATTACACTGACCAAGTACCGTTAAAAAGCATATTTTAAGCTCCCTTCTGGAAACAGTGAAGTTGTCTACACGGTCTACTCTAATCACAGACTAACTGCGTCGCTGTAACTTCCCCCATTTCTGATACGGGGATTCCATTCATTGGCAAAAAATGGTACTTTCATTTTTTTCTTCCTTCAAGTGATTTTTCAACGATAGGTTTTTTTATTTTTATAGCGTGCCAGTATGCATAACGATGTATGATTTACAGCTGCAGCCTACGTGACAAAATGTAATGACAACACCCAGCCCGACGTTTCTTTGCATCTATTTTCATTATATGAATTGAATAACTAAAATAAATATTAAACACATTTAAAGACTTAAAGACAGGCTTTAACTGGCACGAAAGTATCATATATTTAAAACATGAACACATGAAGTCAAAAAGAAACGTCAGCCTTTGAGGTGTCTCTGCTCGAACGCTGTGTTAACATGAGACCGTTATGTTCAACAAAGGTATCGCATGCAGGTCGTTGCCAGATGACACGCACGGGGTAACAGCAGCCAACCTGTCCACTGTTTGTGTGAGTCAAAAAACAGGTCAACTACGTTGGTTTACATGAATATAAAACTTTCAGTTAAATCGCCAGCTATGTTAGTTTATTAGATTGTCATTAAACACGAATTAAGAGAAGATACAATTTCGCTAGGAATGGTGACTTAATATGAAAATACTGTATTGAGGGCAGAGAGTTGGCATCTCTTTTAGATTTGGCTGAACAAATGCGTTTCAGGCAGCATAATTACCAGTGAAATGGAAAAGAATGATGCTGGCTAACTAGACGTTTCATGCAATATTATCCGACACTTCGGAGAGAAATTATTTAACCAAGATAAAAGGAAACATACAACTTTTGGCCAATAGATGGCACCCGTGTATCAGCGTGCAGTGCAGCGTAATGGTTCGGGCGGTGGATTAAGGCACGCAAATTCAGCGGTTCCATCCCCGGTGCAGCCACAATAAAATTGAACAGTTTCTTGAAGGTAATGGTTTTATTTTGAGTACATATCTATAGCCTAATGACTTTTCAAGCATAAATTGTGCCTCCCCGTGTAAAAACTATGGAAATTAATTAATCTCTGCTCTCCATACAGGACTGTAGCATGTTCTCACAATGTTCAAGCTAGAAGTTATTTTTGTTTCATTCTACATTGTCTCATGTGGCTGAAACTTCACTCATGTTCATTTTTGGAATGTAATCTCATCCATATCCCAATAAAGGCTCAATGGCATAGCACCACCTCCTGGGAACAGGAAGTGTGGCTTCATTTCATTTCACATCGTCTGATTTTGCTGACGCTTTAGAGCAGGGGTCACCAACCTTTTTGAAACTGAGAGCTACTTCATGGGTACTGAGTCATACTAAGCGCTACCAGTTTCTTTTGTCACGTGCACAATACTGACCTTTGAACTAGAGTAGGTCAGAGTTCACCTTTTCAACTTCATGGATAGTAAACATATTTTTAAGATATTGTCATTTTTAAATCTATATAAATGCAAGTGTGATTAAAAATAAATAGCAACAGAATAAAATTAAATTTTAGATGCAGCTCACTAGTGAGTTGTGCTATTTTTAGAACAGGCCTGCGGGCGACTCATGTGGTCCTTGGGGGCGACCTGGTGCCCGCGGGCACCGTGTTGGTGACCCCTGCTTTAGAGATATGTTCCATGTTGGATTATAATCACATCCATATACCAAGAAAGGCTCAATGGCATAGCGCCACCATCTGGCAACAGGAAGTGGCTTTAATTTTACTCGACATCTTCCAATTTGGCTGAAAATGTACAAATATGTTAATTATTGGAGTGTAATCAAATCCATGAACCATACTCGGCTCAATATTATAGCGCCACCATCTGGCAATAGGAAGTGAGGCTTATATCATTGATGCATTCCAATAGCAGCAGCAACATCTTCATTGATCAAAGGGGAATTCCTGTGCACATTATACGTTGTCCAGGAAGGTGATTATTTCCAAAGTGTGTACATATTGTGAAACATGTCATTGGCACAACTATGCCACCAAGGCGGTTGCGCCCATGGTGCTTGGGCCCGTTCATTGCTGCTTGCAGCTATATTTATTATTATTATTCTTTTTCTTCAGGCAAATGGGCATTTTTGAGGGCCTTGCCATGCGTAAAAAGTCTTGACATTTTGCACACACATCAGAAGTGGTTGCTGTCAGGAGCTCTCAGATGCTCAGACCTGGGCGTGGCCGAGGGACTCCACAGCGCCCCCTATCGCATTGTCTTCTATTGTGGGCAGGCACTTTGAGCTACCTGCACCTAATTTGGTGGCCATATAGCGCTCCTCGGTCCAAACACATTTCTCATTCGCATCTAATCAAATATCCAAACAGGAAGTCAGCCATTTTGGTTTTTCTGAGTTTTACACGTACTACACTTTTAAGTACTCCTCCTAGGGGGTTCATCGCATTCACACCAACGGTGGTCAGAATGGTCTCAGGATAGTCATGATGCTAAATTGCCAGGATATTTTTGATAGCTCACACGGGACGGTCATGGGGAGGAGTACAATTTTTATGTCACGCCGCGCCAACAGGAAGTGGCTATAATTTCATGGTCTACATTGTCTGATCTGGCTGATATTTTAGAAATTTGTTTACTGTTGGAGTGTAATCACATCCATATCCCAAGAACAGGTCAATGTTATAGTGCCACCATCTGGCAACAGGAAGTGAGGTCTTTAACATATTTGTATGCATTCCTGCTAGGGCATTCAGCACATTCACACCAAATGCGGTCAGCATGATCTTAAGATAGTCCTTACGCTAAGTTGTGAAGGGATTTTTGATATCTCAAACGGTATGGAAATGGCGAGTCGTACAGTACACATATTGCGTGCAAAAAAATGACTTTTTTTTCGACATCGTCCGATCTGGCTGATATTTTACAAATATGTTCACTGTAGCAGTACAATATCAGATATATACATATCAATCGGGGCGTGGCTAGACAGCGCCCCCTATAATTATTATTCTCTTTTTTTTCAATGTATTTTGCATTTTAGAGGTTCTTGCCATGAATGGAAACTCACAGAATTTTGCACACACATGAGAAGTGTTGGCTGTCAGGATGTATCAGATGCTCAGACCTGGGCGTGGCCAAGGGACTCCACAGCGCCCCCTAATGCTTTGTCTTCTATTGTGGACAGGCACTTTGAGCTACCTTCACCTAATTTGGTATGCATGTGGGCCTCCTCTGGACAAACACATTTCTCATTCACATCGAATCAAATATGTAAACAGGAAGTCAGCCATTTTTAATTTTGTGCATTTTACACGTACTACACTTTTAAGTACTCCTCCTAGGGGGTTCATTGCATTCACACGAAATGTGGTCAAAGTGGTCTCAGGATAGTCATGATACTAATTCCAAAGGATATTTTTGATATCTCAAACGGTATGGTCATGGCGAGGCGTACAATTTTCATGTCACGCCACGCCAACAGGAAGTAGCCATAAATTCATGGTCTACATTGTCTGATCTGGCTGATATTTTACAAATATGTTCACTGTTAGAGTGTAATCACATCCAAATACCAAGAAGAAATCAATGTTATAGCGCCACCATCTGGCAACGGACGTGAGGTTTTTATCATGTTTGTATGCGTTCCTGCTAAGGTATTCATCACATTCACACCAAATGTAGTCATCATGATCTTAGAATAGTCCTGACCCTAAATGACGAAAGGATTTTTGATATCTCAAACGGTTTGGCAATGGCGAGGCGTATAATACACACGTTACGCACAAAAACAGGAAGTGGGCTTAATTCCGTTCTACATCATCTGATCGGGCTGATATTTTACAAATATATTCACTTTTGGAGTGCAATCACATCCATATCCACATTCATCTGGGCGTGGCTACACAGCGCCCCCTATGGCTTTTTTCTAATATTGTGGACATATACTTTCACGTAAATGCACCACGTCTGGTAGGCATAAGGGTCTCCTCAAGACACACACATTTCTCTTTTGCATCCCTTAACTTTTCCCAACAGGAAGTGAACTATTTTGGATTTTGTGTGTTTTTAAGTGTTTTTTCACGTACCAAACTTTGAAATACTTTTCCTACGGGGTTCATCACATTCACACAAAATGTGGTCAGCATGATATTATAGCCCTGACACACAACTATGAACTGATTTTTAATATCTTGGAATGGTATGGCTGTGGTCAGCCTTAAAATTAACTTGTAATGCTGCCCAAATAGAAAAATTATATATTAAATAATTTCAAAAAGGTATTAAATTCTACATTGCCTGATTTTGAGGCTACATCTTTTCACATATGTTCATTGTTGGAGTGTCATCACATCCATTAAGCAATAATAGTTTACTATTTTCGCTGGAGACTCATTATCTCCAGTCTTAAAACTTCAACTCAAGTCGCAACTGACTCTCCCATTTCTAATACGCGACTGCCATCTAGTGGCAAAGGTTAGTATTCTTTCTAATTTTCGGTATGGTTTCTCTTTCTTGGATGAAGTGATTTCTCAACGACAAGTTTTGTTTCTTTTTGCGAGCCAGTAACCATAACGATGTATGAGTAACAGCGGCAGCCTACATGACAAAATGTACTGAAAACACCCAGCCCACAGCAACGTTTTTTCTCATCTATCTTAATTAACTCGATTGAATAACTAAAATAAAAAACAGGCTTTTACTGGCAGGAAAGTATCATATATTTAAAAGATTAATACATATAATGCATATATTGCTTTTACGTTCAATGTTATTTGGATTTTGAAAAAACCGTGTTGTAGCATTTTAAGGACTCAATACAAAACAGCTGTTCGGAAAGTTAGCTTGAAAATCAAGAAGCCTTATTAAGGAATTCGAGCCGTTTCTATTTGACTTCATTCGGTTGAAGTGAATGCCGTAACCCAATTAAATGTAATTCGCGTCGGAATACACATAATAGCCTACACTGTCAACGTGAAATAAAAATATATAGAGGTTTAAATCGATCCTATATTGGGACATTTGTTATGATGGCTGGTGCAACGGGCATTTTCGGTACCGTTGACCATAATCGAATGCTAGCATTTATATCATTACACTGACCAAGTCCTGTTAAAAAGCACATCACCTTTGTGGAAACAGTGAAGTTGTCTACACAATCTATTCTACTCACAGACTAACTGCGTCGCTGTAACTTCCCCCCATTTCTGATACGGCGATTCCATTTATTGGCAGAAAGTGGAACTTTTATATTTTTCTTCCTTCAAGTGATTTTTCAACGATAGGTTTTTGTTTTTTTTCTAGCGAGCCAGTAGGCATAACGATGTATGATTTACAGCTGCAGCCTACGTGACAAAATGTATTGACAACACCCAGCCCGACGTTTCTTTGCATCTATTTTCATTACATGAATTGAATAACTAAAAGAAATATTAAAGACATTTAAAGACTTAAAGACAGGCTTTAACTGGCAGGAGAGTATCATATTTTTAAAAGATTAACACATGAAGTCAAAAAGAAACTTTAGCGTCTGAGGTGGCTCTGCTCGAACGCTGTGTTAACATGAGACCGTTTTGTTCAACAAAGGTATCACATGCAGGTCGTTGCGAGATGACACGCACGGGGTAACAGCAGCCAGCCAGTCCACTGTCTGTGTGAGTCAAAAAACAGGTCAGCTACGTTGGTTTACATGAATAGAAAACTTTCAGTTAAATCGCCAGCTATGTTAGTTTATTAGGCTTGTCATTAAACACGAATTAAGAGAACATACAATTTCGCTAGGAATGGTAAATTAATATTAAAATACTGTATTGAGGGCAGAGAGTTGGCATCTTTTAGATTTGGCTGAACAAATGCGTTTCAGGCAGCATAATTACCAGTGAAATGGAAAAGAATGATGCTGGTTAACTAGACGTTTCGTGCAATATTATCCGACACTTCGTAGAGAAATTATTAAACCAAGATAAAAGGAGACATTTGGCCAATAGATGGCACCCGTGTATAAGCGGGCAGTATAGCGTAATGGTTAGGGCGGTGGATTAAGGCACGCAAATTCAGCCGTTCGATCCCCGCTGCAGCCACAATGAATTTGAATAGTTTCTTGAAGCCAATTGTTTTCATTTTGAGTGCATGTTTATGGCCTAATGACTTTTCAAGCATAAATTGTGCCTCCCCGTGTAAAAACTATGGAAATTAATTAATCTCTGCTCTCCATACAGGACTGTAGCATGTTATCACAATGTGCAAGCAAGACGTTATTTTTATTTCATTCTACATTGTCTGTTGTGGCTGAAACTTCACACGTTCATTTTTGGAGTGTAATCTCATCCATTTTCCAATAAAGGCTAAATGGCAAAGCGCCACCCGCTGGCAACAGGAAGTGAGCCTTATATTGCATTCTTAAGCATTATTTTTCAATGGGTTCATGACATTCACGGTAAATGTGGTCAGCATGATGCTAGGATGGTCCTGACAAAACAGATTTTTGATTTACTGGGATGATATAGCTATGGTCAGGCAGATAAACACATCATGCCAGACAAACAGGAAGTGGTCATACTTAAATTCTCAAATGTCTGATGTGACTGCAACTTTACACAGATGCTCAGTGTTGGAGTGTAATCAAATCCATATTCCAAAAACGACTCAATGTTATAGCAGCATCATCTGGAAACAGGAATTGACCTTAATTTCGCTGAACATCTTCCGATGTGGCTGAAAATGTACAAATATGTTTATTTCTGGAGTGTAATCAAATTCAAAAAACATACACGGATCAATAATATAGCGCCACCATCTGGCAACAGGAAGTGAGGCTTATATCATTGATGCATTCCAATAGCAGCGCCAACATCTTCATTGATCAAAGGGAAATTCCTGTGCACACTATACGTTGTCCAGGAAGGTGATTATTTCCAAAGTGTGTACATGTTGTGAAACATGTCATTGGCAGAACTATGCCACCAAGGCGGTTGCCCCCATGGGGCTTGGGCCCGTTCATTGCTGCTTGCAGCTATATTTATTATTATTATTATTATTAGGGCCCAAGCACCGTAGGGTGCGAAGGACCCTATTGTTATTGGAAGGATTATTATTATTATTATTATTATTATTATTATTATTAGGGCCCAAGCACCGTAGGGTGCGAAGGACCCTATTGTTATTGGAAGGATTATTATTATTATTATTATTATTATTAGGGCCCAAGCACCGTAGGGTGCGAAGGACCCTATTGTTATTGTAAAGATTATTATTATTATTATTATTATTATTATTCTTTTTTCTATATGCAAATGGGCCTTTTTGAGGTGCTTGCCATGCATAAAAAGTCTGGGAATTTTGCACACACATCAGAAATGAGGACCTTCAGGATTGATTAGATGCTCAGACCTGGGCGTGGCCGAGAGACTCCACAGCGCCCCCTATCGCATTGTCATCTATTGTGGGCAGGCACTTTGAGCTACCTTCACAAAATTTAGTACGCATATAGCACTCCTCGGACCAAAAACATTTATAATTTGCATCTAATCAAATATACAAACAGGAAGTCAGCAATTTTGGATTTTGTGCGTTTTACATGTACTGCACTTTTAAGTACTCCTCCTAGGGGGTTCATCACAGACACACCACCTGTGGTCAGAATGGTCTCAGGATATTCACGATGCTAAATTGCCAGGATATTTTTGATAGCTCAAACGGGACGGTCCTGGGGAGGCGTAGAATTTTTATGTCACGCCGCGCCAACAGGAAGTGGCCGTAATTTCATGGTCTACATTGTCTGATCTGGCTGATATTTTAGAAATACGTTTATTGTTGGAGTATAATCACATCCATATCCCAAGAACGGGTCAATATTATAGCGCCACCATCTGGCAACAGGAAGTGAGGTCTTTATCATATTTGTATGCATTCCTGCTAGGGCATTCATCACATTCACACGAAATGTGGTCAGCATGATCTTAGGATAGTCATGACCATAAGCTGTGAAGGGATTTTTGATATCTCAAACGGTATGGAAATGGCGAGTCGTACAGTACACATATTGCGTGCAAAAAAATGACTTTTTTTTCGACATCGTCCGATCTGGCTGATATTTTATAAATATGTTCACTGTTGGAGTACAATATGAAATATATACATATCAATCGGGGCGTGGCTAGACAGCGCCCCCTATAATTTTTATTCTCTTTTTTTTCAATGTATTTTGCATTTTTGAGGTGCTTGCCATGGATGAAAACTCACGGAATTTTGCACACACATGAGAATTGTTGGCTGTTAGGATGTTTCAGATGCTCAGACCTGGGCGTGGCCGAGGGACTCCACAGCGCCCCCTAATGCTTTGTCTTCTATTGTGGACAGGCACTTTGAGCTACCTTCACCTAATTTGGTATGCATGTGGGCCTCCTCTGGACAAACACATTTCTCATTCGCATCGAATCAAATATGTGAACAGGAAGTCAGCCATTTTGAATTTTGTGCATTTTACACGTACTACACTTTTAAGTACTCCTCCTAGGGGGTTCATTGCATTCACAGGAAATGTGGTCAAAGTGGTCTCAGGATAGTCATGATACTAATTCCAAAGGATATTTTTGATATCTCAAACGGTATGGTCATGGCGAGGCGTACAATTTTCATGTCACGCCGCGCCAACAGGAAGTAGCCATAAATTCATGGTCTACATTGTCTGATCTGGCTGATATTTTACAAATATGTTCACTGTTAGAGTGTAATCACATCCATATACCAAGAAGTAGTCAATGTTATAGCGCCACCATCTGGCAACATAAGTGAGGTTTTTATCATGTTTGTATGCGTTCCTGCTAGGGTATTCATCACATTCACACCAAATGTAGTCATCATGATCTCAGAATAGTCCTGACCCTAAATGACGAAAGGATTTTTGATATCTCAAAACGGTTTGGCAATGGCGAGGCGTATAATACACACGTTACACCCAAAAACAGGAAGTGGGCTTAATTCCGTTCTACATCATCTGATCGGGCTGATATTTTGCAAATATATTCACTTTTGGAGTGCAATCACATCCATATCCACATTCATCTGGGCGTGGCTACACAGCGCCCCCTATGGCTTTTTTCTAATATTGTGGACACATACTTTCACGTAAATGCACCACGTCTGGTAGGCATAAGGGTCTCCTCAAGACACACACATTTCTCATTTGCATCCCTTAACTTTTCCCAACAGGAAGTGAGCTATTTTGGATTTTGTGTGTTTTTAAGGGTTTTTTTTCACGTACCAAACTTTGAAATACTCTTCCTAGGGGGTTCATCACATTCACACAAAATGTGGTCAGCATGGTATTATAGCCCTGACACACAACTATGAACTGATTTTTAAAATCTTGGAATTGTATGGCTATGGTCAGCCTTAAAATTAACTTGTAATGCTGCCCAAACAGTTCATGTTTTAATACAATTATGTATTAAATAATTTTAAAAAGGTATTCAATTCTACATTGCCTGTTTTTGAGGCTAACACTTTTCACATATGTTCATTGTTGGAGTGTCATCACATCCATTAAGCAATAATAGTTCACTATTTTCGCTGGAGACTCATTATATCCAGTCTTAAAACGTCAACGCAAGTCGCAAATGACTCTCCCATTTCTAATACGCGACTGCCATCTACTGGCAAAAGTTGGTATTGTTTCTCAAGTAATTCGTCAATGACAAGTTTTGTTTCTTTTTGCGAGCCAGTAACCATAACGATGTATGAGTAACAGCGGCAGCCTACGTAACAAAATGTACTGACAACACCCAGCCCACAGCAACGTTTTTTCTCATCTACCTTAATTATATGGATTGAATAACTAAAATAAAAGACAGGCTTTTACTGGCAGGAAAGTAGCATATATTTCAAAGATTAACACATATAATGCATATCTTCTAATGACGTTCAATGTTATTTGGTTTTAAAAAAATCGTGTTGTAGCATTTTAAGGACTCAATACAAAACAGCTGTTCGGAGGGTTAGCTTGAAAACCAAGAAGCCTTATTAAGGAATTCGAGCCGTTTCTATTTGACTTCATTCGATTGAAGTGAATGCCGTAACCCAATTAAATGTAATTCGCGTCGGAATACACATAATAGCCTACACTGTCAACGTGAAATAAAAATATATAGAGGCTTAAATCGATCCTATATTGGGACATTTGTTATGATGGCTGGTGCAACGGGCATTTTCGGTACCGTTGACCATAATCGAATGCTAGCATTTATATCATTAGACTGACCAAGTCCTGTTAAAAAGCACATTTTTGGTTCCTTTGTGGAAACAGTGAAGTTGTCTACACAATCTATTCTACTCACAGACTAACTGCGTCGCTGTAACTTCCCCCCATTTCTGATACGGGGATTCCATTTATTGGCAGAAAGTGGAACTTTTATATTTTTCTTCCTTCAACTGATTTTTCAACGATAGGTTTTTTTTTTTTTTTCTAGCGAGCCAGTAGGCAAAACGATGTATGATTTACAGCTGCAGCCTACGTGACAAAATGTATTGACAACACCCAGCCCGACGTTTCTTTGCATCTATTTTCATTTTTGAATAGAATATCTGAAATAAATATTAAAGACATTTAATGACTGTCTTTAACTGGCAGGAGAGTAGCATATATTTAAAAGAGTCAAAAGTCAAAAAGAAACGTTAACGTTTGAGATGGCTCTGGTCGAACTCTGTGTTAACATGAGACCGTTATGTTCAACAAAGGTATGGCATGCAGGTCGTTGCGAGATGACGCGCATTGGCTAACAGCAGCCAGCCTGTCCACTGTCTGTGTGGGTCAAAAAACAGGTCAGCTACGTTTGTTTACATGAATAGAAAACTTTCAGTTAAATCGCCAGATATGTTAGTTTATTTTGCTTGTCATTAAAAGCGAATTAAGAGAACAGAGAACATACAATTTCGCTAGGAATTTTTGACTTAATATGAAAATACCGGATTGAGGGCAGAGACTTGGCATGTCCTTTAGATTTGGCTGAACAAATGCGTTTCAGGCAGCATAATTACCGGTGAAATGGAAAAGAATGATGCTGGCTAACTCGACGTTTAATGCAATATTATCCGACACTTCGGAGAGAAATTATTTAACCAGGATAAAAGGAAACAAACAACTTTTGGCCAATAGATGGCGTACGTGTATAAGAGGGCAGTATAACTTAATGGTTCAGACAGTGGATTAAGACATGCAAGGTCCGCGGTTCCATCCCCGGTGCGGCCACAATAAAGTTGAATAGTTTCTTTACGCCAATGGTTTTATTTTGAGTGCATATTTATAACCGAATGACTTCTCAAGCGTAAATTGTGCCTCCCGCTGTAAAATCTATTGAAATTAATTAATCTCTGCTCTCCATACAGGACTGGAGCATATTATTACACTGTGCAAGCAAGAAGTAATTTTTGTTTCATTCTACATTGTCTGATGTGGCAGAAACTTCACACATGTTCATTTTTGGAGTGTAATCTCATCCATATACCAAGAAAGGCTCAATGGCATAGCGCCACCATCTGGGAACAGGAAGTGGCTTTAATTTTACTTGACATCTTCCAATTTGGCTGAAAATGTACAAATATGTTAATTATTGGAGTGTTATCAAATCCATGAACCATACACGGCTCAATATTATAGCGCCACCATCTGGCAATAGGAAGTGAGGCTCATATCATTGATGCATTCCAATAGCAGCAGCAACATCTTCATTGATCAAAGGGGAATTCCTGTGCACACTATACGTTGTCCAGGAAGGTGATTATTTCCAAAGTGTGTACATATTGTGAAACATGTCATTGGCGCAACTATGCCACCAAGGCGGTTGCGCCCATGGTGCTTGGGCCCGTTCATTGCTGCTTGCAGCTATATTTATTATTATTATTCTTTTTCTTCAGGCAAATGGGCTTTTTTGAGGGCCTTGCCATGCGTAAAAAGTCTTGACATTTTGCACACACATCAGAAGTGGTTGCTGTCAGGAGCTCTCAGATGCTCAGACCTGGGCGTGGCCGAGGGACTCCACAGCGCCCCCTATCGCATTGTCTTCTATTGTGGGCAGGCACTTTGAGCTACCTGCACCTAATTTGGTGGCCATATAGCGCTCCTCGGTCCAAATACATTTCTCATTCGGATCTAATCAAATATCCAAACAGGAAGTCAGCCATTTTGGATTTTCTGAGTTTTACACGTACTACACTTTTAAGTACTCCTCCTAGGGGGTTCATCGCATTCACACCACCTGTGGTCAGAATGGTCTCAGGATAGTCATGATGCTAAATTGCCAGGATATTTTTGATAGCTCAAACGGGACGGTCATGGGGAGGAGTACAATTTTTATGTCACGCCGCGCCAACAGGAAGTGGCCGTAATTTCATGGTCTACATTGTCTGATCTGGCTGATATTTTAGAACTTTGTTTATTGTTGGACTACAATCACATCCATATCCCAAGAACAGGTCAATGTTGTAGCGCCACCATCTGGCAACAGGAAGTGAGGTCTTTAACATATTTGTATGCATTCCTGCTAGGGCATTCAGCACATTCACACCAAATGCGGTCAGCATGATCTTAAGATAGTCCTTACGCTAAGTTGTGAAGGGATTTTTGATATCTCAAACGGTATGGAAATGGCGAGTCGTACAGTACACATATTGCGTGCAAAAAAATGACTTTTTTTTCGACATCGTCCGATCTGGCTGATATTTTACAAATATGTTCACTGTAGCAATACAATATCAGATATATACATATCAATCGGGGCGTGGCTAGACAGCGCCCCCTATAATTATTATTCTCTTTTTTTTCAATGTATTTTGCATTTTTCAGGTGCTTGCCATGGATGGAAACTCACAGAATTTTGCACACACATGAGAAGTGTTGGCTGTCAGGATGTATCAGATGCTCAGACCTGGGCGTGGCCAAGGGACTCCACAGCGCCCCCTAATGCTTTGTCTTCTATTGTGGACAGGCACTTTGAGCTACCTTCACCTAATTTGGAAAGCATGTGGGGCTCCTCTGGACAAACACATTTCTCATTCGCATCGAATCAAATATGTAAACAGGAAGTCAGCCATTTTGAATTTTGTGCATTTTACACGTACTACACTTTTAAGTACTCCTCCTAGGGGGTTCATTGCATTCACACGAAATGTGGTCAAAGTGGTCTCAGGATAGTCATGATACTAATTCCAAAGGATATTTTTGATATCTCAAACGGTATGGTCATGGCGAGGCGTACAATTTTCATGTCACGCCGCGCCAACAGGAAGTTGCCATAAATTCATGGTCTACATTGTCTGATCTGGCTGATATTTTACAAATATGTTCACTGTTAGAGTGTAATCACATCCAAATACCAAGAAGAAATCAATGTTATAGCGCCACCATCTGGCAACGGACGTGAGGTTTTTATCATGTTTGTATCCGTTCCTGCTAATGTATTCATCACATTCACACCAAATGTAGTCATCATGATCTTAGAATAGTCCTGACCCTAAATGACGAAAGGATTTTTGATATCTCAAACGGTTTGGCAATGGCGAGGCGTATAATACACACGTTACGCACAAAAACAGGAAGTGGGCTTAATTCCGTTCTACATCATCTGATCGGGCTGATATTTTACAAATATATTCACTTTTGGAGTGCAATCACATCCATATCCACATTCATCTGGGCGTGGCTACACAGCGCCCCCTATGGCTTTTTTCTAATATTGTGGAAATATACTTTCACGTAAATGCACCACGTCTGGTAGGCATAAGGGTCTCCTCAAGACACACACATTTCTCATTTGCATCCCTTAACTTTTCCCAACAGGAAGTGAGCTATTTTGGATTTTGTGTGTTTTTAAGTGTTTTTTCACGTACCAAACTTTGAAATACTTTTCCTACGGGGTTCATCACATTCACACAAAATGTGGTCAGCATGATATTATAGCCCTGACACACAACTATGAACTGATATTTAATATCTTGGAATGGTATGGCTATGGTCAGCCTTAAAATTAACTTGTAATGCTGCCCAAATAGGAAAATTATATATTAAATAATTTCAAAAAGGTATTAAATTCTACATTGCCTGATTTTGAGGCTACATCTTTTCACATATGTTCATTGTTGGAGTGTCATCACATCCATTAAGCAATAATAGTTTACTATTTTCGCTGGAGACTCATTATCTCCAGTCTTAAAACTTCAACTCAAGTCGCAACTGACTCTCCCATTTCTAATACGCGACTGCCATCTAGTGGCAAAGGTTAGTATTCTTTCTAATTTTCGGTATGGTTTCTCTTTCTTGGATGAAATGATTTCTCAACGACAAGTTTTGTTTCTTTTTGCGAGCCAGTAACCATAACGATGTATGAGTAACAGCGGCAGCCTACATGACAAAATGTACTGAAAACACCCAGCCCACAGCAACGTTTTTTCTCATCTATCTTAATTAACTCGATTGAATAACTAAAATAAAAAACAGGCTTTTACTGGCAGGAAAGTATCATATATTTAAAAGATTAATACATATAATGCATATATTGCTTTGACGTTCAATGTTATTTGGATTTTAAAAAAACCGTATTGTAGCATTTTAAGGACTCAATACAAAACAGCTGTTCGGAAAGTTGGCTTGAAAACCAAGAAGCCTTATTAAGGAATTCGAGCCGTTTCTATTTGACTTCATTCGATTGAAGTGAATGCCGTAACCCAATTAAATGTAATTCGCGTCGGAATACACATAATAGCCTACACTGTCAACGTGAAATAAAAATATATAGAGGTTTAAATCGATCCTGTATTGGGACATTTGTTATGATGGCTGGTGCAACGGGCATTTTCGGTACCGTTGACCATAATCGAATGCTAGCATTTATATCATTACACTGACCAAGTCCTGTTAAAAAGCACATTTTTGGTTCCTTTGTGGAAACAGTGAAGTTGTCTACACAATCTGTTCTACTCACAGACTAACTGCGTCGCTGTAACTTCCCCCCATTTCTGATACGGCGATTCAATTAATTGGCAGAAAGTGGTACTTTCATTTTTTTCTTCCTTCAAGTGATTTTTGAACGATAGGTTTTTGTTTTTTTCTAGCGAGCCAGTAGGCATAACGATGTATGATTTACAGCTGCAGCCTACGTGACAAAATGTATTGACAACACCCACCCCTACGTTTCTTTGCATCTATTTTCATTACATGAATTGAATAACTAAAAGAAATATGAAAGACATTTAAAGACTTAAAGACAGGCTTTAACTGGCAGGAGAGTATCATATTTTTAAAAGATTAACACATGAAGTCAAAAAGAAACTTTAGCGTCTGAGGTGGCTCTGCTCGAACGCTGTGTTAACATGAGACCGTTTGGTTCAACAAAGGTATCACATGCAGGTCGTTGCGAGATGACACGCACGGGCTAACAGCAGCCAGCCAGTCCACTGTCTGTGTGAGTCAAAAAACAGGTCAGCTACGTTGGTTTACATGAATAGAAAACTTTCAGTTAAATCGCCAGCTATGTTAGTTTATTAGGCTTGTCATTAAACACGAATTAAGAGAACATACAATTTCGCTAGGAATGGTAAATTAATATGAAAATACTGTATTGAGGGCAGAGAGTTGGCATCTCTTTTAGATTTGGCTGAACAAATGCGTTTCAGGCAGCATAATTACCAGTGAAATGGAAAAGAATGATGCTGGTTAACTAGACGTTTCGTGCAATATTATCCGACACTTCGTAGAGAAATTATTAAACCAAGATAAAAGGAGACATTTGGCCAATAGATGGCACCCGTGTATAAGCGGGCAGTATAGCGTAATGGTTAGGGCGGTGGATTAAGGCACGCAAATTCAGCCGTTCGATCCCCGCTGCAGCCACAATGAATTTGAATAGGATCTTGAAGCCAATTGTTTTCATTTTGAGTGCATATTTATGGCCGAATGACTTCTCAAGCGTAAATTGTGCCTCCCCGTGTAAAAACTATGGAAATTAATTAATCTCTGCTCTCCATACAGGACTGTAGCATGTTATCACAATGAGCACAATAGGCAATAGGAAGTGAGGCTTATATCATTGATGCATTCCAATAGCAGCAGCAACATCTTCATTGATCAAAGGGGAATTCCTGTGCACACTATACGTTGTCCAGGAAGGTGATTATTTCCAAAGTGTGTACATATTGTGAAAAATGTCATTGGCACAACTGTGCCACCAAGGCGGTTGCGCCCATGGTGCTTGGGCCCGTTCATTGCTGCTTGCAGCTATATTTAGGGCCCAAGCACCGTAGGGTGCGAAGGACCCTATTGTTATTGGAAGGATTATTATTATTATTATTATTATTATTATTCTTTCTCTTCCGTCAAATGGGCATTTTTGAGGGCCTTGCCATGGCTAAAAAGTCTTGAAATTTTGCACACACATCAGAAGTGGTGGCCGTCAGGATCTATCAGATGCTCAGACCTGGGTGTCGCCGAGGGACTCCACAGCGCCCCCGATTGCGCTGCCCCCCCCCCCTGCATTGTTGTCTATTGTGGGCAGGCACTTTGAGCTACATGAACCTAATTTGGTATGCATGTGTGGCTCCTCAATTGAAACACATTTCTAATTCGCATTGATGCAAATATGCGAACAGGAAGTCAGCCATTTTGAATTTTGTGCGTTTTCACATGTACTACACTTTTAAGTACTCCTCCTAGGCGGTTCATCGCATTCACACCAAATGTGGTAAGAATGGTCTCAAGATAGTCATGATTCTAAATTGCCAGGATATTTTTGATATCTCAAACGGTATGGTCATGGCGAGGCGTACAATTTTTATGTCACGCCGCGCCAAAAGGAAGTGGCCATAATTTTGTGGTTTACATCGTCTGATCTGGCTGATATTTTACAAATTTGTTCACTATGTGAGTATACTCACATCCATATCCCAAAAACTAGTCAATGTTATAGCGCCACCATCTGGCAACAGGAAGTGAGGTTTTTATCATATTTGTATGCGTTCCTGCTAGGGTATTCATCACATTCACACCAAATGTAGTCAGCATGATCTTAGCATAGTCCTGACTCTAAACGCCAAAGGGATTTTTGATATCTCAAACGGTTTGGCAATGGCGAGGCGTACAATACACACGTTACGAGCGAAAACAGGAAGTGGGCTTAATTCCGTTCTACATCGTCTGATTGGGCTGATATTTTACAGATACATTCAATGTGTGTAATCACATCCATATCCACATACATCTGGGCGTGGTTACGCAGCGCCCCCTATGGCTCTTTTCTAATATTGTGGACATATACTTTCACGTAAATTCACCGAATATTTTATGCATATGGGTCTCCTCAAGACACACACATTTCTCATTTGCATCCCTTAACTTTTCCAAACAGGAAGTGAGCTATTCTGGATTTTGTGTGTTTTTAAGTGTTTTTACACGTACCAAACTCTGAAATACTCCTCCTAGGGGGTTCATCACATTCACATCAAATGTGGTGAGAATGGTCTCAGGATAATCCTGATGCTAAATTGAAAGGATATTTCTGATATGTCAAACGGTACGGCTATGGCGAGGCGTACAATTTGAGGTCTCGCTGCGGGAACAGGAAGTGGTCTTAATTTCATTCCAGATGGTCTGATCTGGTTGATATTACACAGATATGTTCGTTGTGGGAGTGTAATCACATCCATATCCCAAAAATGACTCAATGTTATAGCGCCACCATCTGGCAACAGGAAGTGGCCTTAATTTTACTCGACATCTTCCGATGTTGCCGAAAATGTAGAAATATGTATATTGTTGGAGTGTAATTAAATCCATATTCCAAAAACGACTCAATGTTATAGTGCCACCATCTGGAAACTAGAACATTGAATTGACCTTAATTTCACTCAACATCTTCCGATGTGGCTGAAAATTTAGAAATAGGTTTATTATTGGAGTGTAATCAAATTCAAAAACCATACATGGCTCAATAATATAGCGCCACCATCTGGCAACAGGAAGTGAGTCTCATATCATTGATGTATTCCAATAGCAACACCAACATCTTCATTGATCAAAGGGGAATTCCTGTGCACACTATACGTTGCCAAGGAAGGTGATTATTTCCAAAGTGTGTACATATTGTTAAACATGTCATTGGCACAACTGTGCCACCAAGGCGGTTGCGCCCATGGTGCTTGGGCCCGTTCATTGCTGCTTGCAGCTATATTTAGGGCCCAAGCACCGTAGGGTGCGAAGGACCCTATTGTTATTGGAAGGATTATTATTATTATTATTAGGGCCCAAGCACCGTAGGGTGCGAAGGACCCTATTGTTATTGGAAGGATTATTATTATTATTATTATTATTATTATTATTATTCTTTTTTTTTCAATGTTTTGTGCATTTTTGAGGTGCTTGCCATGGATGAAAACTCACAGAATTTTGCACACACATCAGAAGTGGTGGCTGTCAGGGTGTCTCAGATGCTCAGACCTGGGCGTCGCTGAGGGACTCCACAGCGCCCCCTATCGCATTGTCATCTATTCTGGGCAGGCACTTTGAGCTACCTTCACAAAATTTAGTAGGCATATAGCACTCCTCGGTCCAAACACATTTCTCATTCGCATCTAATCAAATATCCAAACAGGAAGTCAGCCATTTTGGATTTTGTGCGTTTTACACGTACTGCACTTTTAAGTACTCCTCCTAGGGGGTTCATTACATTCACACCACCTGTGGTCAGAATGGTCTCAGGATATTCATGATGCTAAATTGGCAGGATATTTTTGATAGCTCAAACGGGACGGTCCTGGGGAGGCGTAGAATTTTTATGTCACGCCACGCCAACAGGAAGTGGCCGTAATTTCATGGTCTACATCGTCTGATCTGGCTGATATTTTAGAAATACGTTTATTGTTGGAGGCTAATCACAACCATATCCCAAGAACGGGTCAATGTTATAGCGCCACCATCTGGCAACAGGAAGTGAGGTCTTCATCATATTTGAATGCCTTCCTGCTAGGTCATTCATCACATTCACACAAAATGTGGTCAGCATGATCTTAGGATAGTCATAACCATAAGCTGTGAAGGGATTTTTGATATCTCAAACGGTATGGAAATGGCGAGTCGTAAAGTACACATATTGCGTGCAAAAAAATGACTTTTTTTTCGACATCGTCCGATCTGGCTGATATTTTACAAATATGTTCACTGTTGGAGTACAATATGAAATATATACATATCAATCGGGGCGTGGCTAGACAGCGCCCCCTATAATTATTATTCTCTTTTTTTTCAATGTATTTTGCATTTTTGAGGTGCCTGCCATGGATGAAAACTCACAGAATTTTCCACACACATGAGAAGTGTTGGCTGTCAGGATGTATCAGATGCTCAGACCTGGGCGTGGCCGAGGGACTCCACAGCGCCCCCTAATGCTTTGTCTTCTATTGTGGACAGGCACTTGGAGCTACCATCACCTAATTTGGTATGCATGTGGGGCTCCTCTGGACAAACACATTTCTCTTTCGCATCCAAGCAAACATGTGAACAGGAAGTCAGCCATTTTGAATTTTGTGCATTTTACACGTACTACACTTTTAAGTACTCCTCCTAGGGGGTTCATTGCATTCACACGAAATGTGGTCTAAGCGGTCTCAGGATAGTCATGATAGTAATTCCAAAGGATATTTTTGATATCTCAAACGGTATGGTCATGGCGAGGCGTACAATTTTCATGTCACGCCGCGCCAACAGGAAGTAGCCATAAATTCATGGTCTACATTGTCTGATCTGGCTGATATTTTACAAATATGTTCACTGTTAGAGTGTAATCACATCCATATACCAAGAAGAAATCAATGTTATAGCGCCACCATCTGGCAACGGACGTGAGGTTTTTATCATGTTTGTATGCGTTCCTGCTAGGGTATTCATCACATTCACACCAAATGTAGTCATCATGATCTTAGAATAGTCCTGACCTTAAATGACGAAAGGATTTTTGATATCTCAAACGGTTTGGCAATGGCGAGGCGTATAATACACACGTTACACCCAAAAACAGGAAGTGGGCTTCATTCCGTTCTACATCATCTGATCGGGCTGATATTTTGCAAATATATTCACTTTTGGAGTGCAATCACATCCATATCCACATTCATCTGGGCGTGGCTACACAGCGCCCCCTATGGCTTTTTTCTAATATTGTGGACACATACTTTCACGTAAATGCACCACGTCTGGTAGGCATAAGGGTCTCCTCAAGACACACACATTTCTCATTTGCATCCCTTAACTTTTCCCTACAGGAAGTGAGCTATTTTGGATTTTGTGTGTTTTTAAGTGTTTTTTCACGTACCAAACTTTGAAATACTCTTCCTAGGGGGTTCATCACATTCAAACAAAATGTGGTCAGCATGGTATTATAGCCCTGACACACAACTACGAACTGATTTTTAATATCTTGGAATGGTATGGCTATGGTCAGCCTTAAAATTAACTTGTAATGCTGCCCAAACAGTTCATGTTTTAATACAATTATGTATTAAATAATTTCAAAAAGGTATTCAATTCTACATTGCCTGATTTTGAGGCTAACACTTTTCACATATGTTCATTGTTGGAGTGTCATCACATCCATTAAGCAATAATAGTTCACTATTTTCGCTGGAGACTCATTATATCCAGTCTTAAAACTTCAACGCAAGTCGCAAATGACTCTCCCATTTCTAATACGCGACTGCCATCTACTGGCAAAAGTTGGTATTGTTTCTCAAGTAATTTCTCAATGAAAGGTTTTGTTTCTTTTTGCGAGCCAGTAACCATAACGATGTATGAGTAACAGCGGCAGCCTACGTGACAAAATGTACTGACAACCCCCAGCCCACAGCAACGTTTTTTCTCATCTACCTTAATTATATGGATTGAATAACTAAAATAAAAAAAGGCTTTTACTGGCAGGAAAGTATCATATATTTAAAAGATTAACACATATAATGCATATATTGCTTTGACGTTCAATGTTATTTGGATTTTAAAAAAACCGTATTGTAGCATTTTAAGGACTCAATACAAAACAGCTGTTCGGAAAGTTGGCTTGAAAACCAAGAAGCCTTATTAAGGAATTCGAGCCGTTTCTATTTGACTTCATTCGATTGAAGTGAATGCCGTAACCCAATTAAATGTAATTCGCGTCGGAATACACATAATAGCCTACACTGTCAACGTGAAATAAAAATATATAGAGGTTTAAATCGATCCTGTATTGGGACATTTGTTATGATGGCTGGTGCAACGGGCATTTTCGGTACCGTTGACCATAATCGAATGCTAGCATTTATATCATTACACTGACCAAGTCCTGTTAAAAAGCACATTTTTGGTTCCTTTGTGGAAACAGTGAAGTTGTCTACACAATCTGTTCTACTCACAGACTAACTGCGTCGCTGTAACTTCCCCCCATTTCTGATACGGCGATTCAATTTATTGGCAGAAAGTGGTACTTTCATTTTTTTCTTCCTTCAAGTGATTTTTCAACGATAGGTTTTTGTTTTTTTCTAGCGAGCCAGTAGGCATAACGATGTATGATTTACAGCTGCAGCCTACGTGACAAAATGTATTGACAACACCCAGCCCGACGTTTCTTTGCATCTATTTTCATTACATGAATTGAATAACTAAAATAAATATTAAAGACATTTAAAGACTTAAAGACAGGCTTTAACTGGCAGGAGAGTATCATATTTTTAAAAGATTAACACATGAAGTCAAAAAGAAACTTTAGCGTCTGAGGTGGCTCTGCTCGAACGCTGTGTTAACATGAGACCGTTTTGTTCAACAAAGGTATCACATGCAGGTCGTTGCGAGATGACACGCACGGGCTAACAGCAGCCAGCCAGTCCACTGTCTGTGTGAGTCAAAAAACAGGTCAGCTACGTTGGTTAACATGAATAGAAAACTTTCAGTTAAATCGCCAGCTATGTTAGTTTATTAGGCTTGTCATTAAACACGAATTAAGAGACCATACAATTTCGCTAGGAATGGTAAATTAATATGAAAATACTGTATTGAGGGCAGAGAGTTGGCATCTCTTTTAGATTTGGCTGAACAAATGCGTTTCAGGCAGCATAATTACCAGTGAAATGGAAAAGAATGATGCTGGTTAACTAGACGTTTCGTGCAATATTATCCGACACTTCGTAGAGAAATTATTAAACCAAGATAAAAGGAGACATTTGGCCAATAGATGGCACCCGTGTATAAGCGGGCAGTATAGCGTAATGGTTAGGGCGGTGGATTAAGGCACGCAAATTCAGCCGTTCGATCCCCGCTGCAGCCACAATGAATTTGAATAGTTTCTTGAAGCCAATTGTTTTCATTTTGAGTGCATGTTTATGGCCTAATGACTTTTCAAGCATAAATTGTGCCTCCCCGTGTAAAAACTATGGAAATTAATTAATCTCTGCTCTCCATACAGGACTGTAGCATGTTATCACAATGTGCAAGCAAGACGTTATTTTTATTTCATTCTACATTGTCTGATGTGGCTGAAACTTCACACGTTCATTTTTGGAGTGTAATCTCATCCATTTTCCAATAAAGGCTAAATGGCAAAGCGCCACCCGCTGGCAACAGGAAGTGAGCCTTATATTGCATTCTTAAGCATTATTTTTCAATGGGTTCATGACATTCACGGTAAATGTGGTCAGCATGATGCTAGGATGGTCCTGACAAAACAGATTTTTGATTTACTGGGATGATATAGCTATGGTCAGGCACATAAAAAACACATCATGCCAGACAAACAGGAAGTGGTCATACTTAAATTCTCCAATGTCTGATGTGACTGCAACTTTACACAGATGCTCAGTGTTGCTGCTCAATCAAATCCATATTCCAAAAACGACTCAATGTTATAGCAGCATCATCTGGAAACAGGAATTGACCTTAATTTCGCTGAACATCTTCCGATGTGGCTGAAAATGTACAAATATGTTTATTTCTGGAGTGTAATCAAATTCAAAAAACATACACGGATCAATAATATAGCGCCACCATCTGGCAACAGGAAGTGAGGCTTATATCATTGATGCATTCCAATAGCAGCGCCAACATCTTCATTGATCAAAGGGAAATTCCTGTGCACACTATACGTTGTCCAGGAAGGTGATTATTTCCAAAGTGTGTACATGTTGTGAAACATGTCATTGGCACAACTATGCCACCAAGGCGGTTGCGCCCATGGTGCTTGGGCCCGTTCATTGCTGCTTGCAGCTATATTTATTATTATTATTATTCTTTTTTTTTCAATGTTTTGTGCATTTTTGAGGTGCTTGCCATGGATGAAAACTCACAGAATTTTGCACACACATCAGAAGTGGTGGCTGTCAGGTGGTCTCAGATGCTCAGACCTGGGCGTGGCTGAGGGACTCCACAGCGCCCCCTATCGCATTGTCATCTATTGTGGGCAGGCACTTTGAGCTACCTTCACAAAATTTAGTACGCATATAGCACTCCTCGGACCAAACACATTTCTCATTCGCATCTAATCAAATATACAAACAGGAAGTCAGCCATTTTGGATGTTGTGCGTTTTACACGTACTGCACTTTTAAGTACTCCTCCTAGGGGGTTCATCACATTCACACCACCTGTGGTCAGAATGGTCTCAGGATATTCATGATGCTAAATTGCCAGGATATTTTTGATAGCTCAAACGGGACGGTCCTGGGGAGGCGTATAATTTTTATGTCACGCCACGCCAACAGGAAGTGGCCGTAATTTCATGGTCTACATCGTCTGATCTGGCTGATATTTTAGAAATACGTTTATTGTTGGAGTATAATCACATCCATATCCCAAGAACGGGTCAATGTTATAGCGCCACCATCTGGCAACAGGAAGTGAGGTCTTTATCATATTTGTATGCCTTCCTGCTAGGGCATTCATCACATTCACACGAAATGTGGTCAGGATGATCTTAGGATAGTCATGACCATAAGCTGTGAAGGGATTTTTGATATCTCAAACGGTATGGAAATGGCGAGTCGTAAAGTACACATATTGCGTGCAAAAAAATGACTTTTTTTTCGACATCGTCCGATCTGGCAGATATTTTATAAATATGTTCACTGTTGGAGTACAATATGAAATATATACATATCAATCGGGGCGTGGCTAGACAGCGCCCCCTATAATTATTATTCTCTTTTTTTTCAATGTATTTTGCATTTTTGAGGTGCTTGCCATGGATGAAAACTCACAGAATTTTGCACACACATGAGAAGTGGTGACTGTCAGCATGTATCAGATGCTCAGACCTGGGCGTGGCCGAGGGACTCCACAGCGCCCCCTAATGCTTTGTCTTCTATTGTGGACAGGCACTTTGAGCTACCTTCACCTAATTTGGTATGCATGTGGGGCTCCTCTGCACAAACACATTTCTCTTTCGCATCCAATCAAATATGTGAACAGGAAGTCAGCCATTTTGAATTTTGTGCATTTTACACATACTACACTTTTAAGTACTCCTCCTAGGGGGTTCATTGCATTCACACGAAATGTGGTCGAAGCGGTCTCAGGATAGTCATGATACTAATTCCAAAGGATATTTTTGATATCTCAAACGGTATGGTCATGGCGAGGCGTACAATTTTCATGTCACGCCGCGCCAACAGGAAGTAGCCATAAATTCATGGTCTACATTGTCTGATCTGGCTGATATTTTACAAATATGTTCACTGTTAGAGTGTAATCACATCCATATACCAAGAAGTAGTAAATGTTATAGCGCCACCATCTGGCAACGGAAGTGAGGTTTTTCTCATGTTTGTATGCGTTCCTGCTAGGGTATTCATCACATTCACACCAAATGTAGTCATCATGATCTTAGAATAGTCCTGACCCTAAATGACAAAAGGATTTTTGATATCTCAAACGGTTTGGCAATGGCGAGGCGTATAATACACACGTTACACCCAAAAACAGGAAGTGGGCTTAATTCCGTTCTACATCATCTGATCGGGCTGATATTTTGCAAATATATTCACTTTTGGAGTGCAATCACATCCATATCCACATTCATCTGGGCGTGGCTACACAGCGCCCCCTATGGCTTTTTTCTAATATTGTGGACACATACTTTCACGTAAATGCACCACGTCTGGTAGGCATAAGGGTCTCCTCAAGACACACACATTTCTCATTTGCATCCCTTAACTTTTCCCAACAGGAAGTGAGCTATTTTTGATTTTGTGTGTTTTTAAGTGTTTTTTCACGTACCAAACTTTGAAATACTCTTCCTAGGGGGTTCATCACATTCACACAAAATGTGGTCAGCATGGTATTATAGCCCTGACACACAACTATGAACTGATTTTTAATATCTTGGAATGGTATGGCTATGGTCAGCCTTAAAATTAACTTGTAATGCTGCCCAAACAGTTCATGTTTTAATACAATTATGTATTAAATAATTTCAAAAAGGTATTAAATTCTACATTGCCTGATTTTGAGGCTAACACTTTTCACATATGTTCATTGTTGGAGTGTCATCACATCCATTAAGCAATAATAGTTCACTATTTTCGCTGGAGACTCATTATATCCAGTCTTAAAACTTCAACGCAAGTCGCAAATGACTCTCCCATTTCTAATACGCGACTGCCATCTAGTGGCAAAGGTTAGTATTCTTTCTAATTTTCGGTATTGTTTCTCTTTTTCTTGGATAAAGTGATTTCTCAACGACAAGTTTTGTTTCTTTTTGCGAGCCAGTAACCATAACGATGTATGAGTAACAGCGGCAGCCTACGTGACAAAATGTACTGACAACACCCAGCCCACAGCAACGTTTTTTCTCATCTACCTTAATTATATGGATTGAATAACTAAAATAAAAGACAGGCTTTTACTGGCAAGGAAAGTAGCATATATTTCAAAGATTAACACATATAATGCATATCTTGCAATGACGTTCAATGTTATTTGGTTTAAAAAAAACCGTGTTGTAGCATTTTAAGGACTCAATACAAAACAGCTGTTCGGAAAGTTAGCTTGAAAACCAAGAAGCCTTATTAAGGAATTCGAGCCGTTTCTATTTGACTTCATTCGATTGAAGTGAATGCCGTAACCCAATTAAATGTAATTCGAGTCGGAATACACATAATAGCCTACACTGTCAACGTGAAATAAAAATATATAGAGGTTTAAATCGATCCTATCTTGGGACATTTGTTATGATGGCTGGTGCAACGCGCATTTTCGGTACCGTTGACCATAATCGAATGCTAGCATTTATATCATTACACTGACCAAGTCCTGTTAAAAAGCACATTTTTGGTTCCTTTGTGGAAACAGTGAAGTTGTCTACACAATCTATTCTACTCACAGACTAACTGCGTCGCTGTAAATTCCCCCCATTTCTGATACGGGGAATCCATTTATTCGCAGAAAGTGGTACTTTTATATATTTCTTCCTTCAAGTGATTTTTCAACGATAGGTTTTTTTTTCTTTTCTAGCGAGCCAGTAGGCATAACGATGTATGATTTACAGCTGCAGCCTACGTGACAAAATGTATTGACAACACCCAGCCCGACGTTTCTTTGCATCTATTTTCATTATATGAATAGAATATCTGAAATAAATATTAAAGACATTTAATGACAGTCTTTAACTGGCAGGAGAGTAGCATATATTTAAAAGAGTCAAAAGTCAAAAAGAAACGTTAACGTTTGAGATGGCTCTGGTCGAACTCTGTGTTAACATGAGACCGTTATGTTCAAAAAAGGTATGGCATGCAGGTCGTTGGCTAACAGCAGCCAGCCTGTCCACTGTCTGTGTGAGTAAAAAAACAGGTCAGCTACGTTTGTTTACATGAATAGAAAACTTTCAGTTAAATCGCCAGATATGTTAGTTTATTTTGCTTGTCATTAAACACGAATTAAGAGAACATACAATTTCGCTAGGAATTTTTGACTTAATATGAAAATACCGGATTGAGGGCAGAGACTTGGCATCTCCTTTAGATTTGGCTGAACAAATGCGTTTCAGGCAGCATAATTACCGGTGAAATGGAAAAGAATGATGCTGGCTAACTTGACGTTTAATGCAATATTATCCGACATTTAGGAGAGAAATTATTTAACCAAGATAAAAGGAAACATACAACTTTTGGCCAATAGATGGCGGACGTGTATAAGAAGGCAGTATAGCTTAATGGTTCAGACAGTGGATTAAGACATGCAAGGTCCTCGGTTCCATCCCCGGTGCGGCCACAATAAAGTTGAATAGTTTCTTTACGCCAATGGTTTTATTTAGAGTGCATATTTATAACCGAATGACTTCTCAAGCGTAAATTGTGCCTCCCGCTGTAAAATCTATTGAAATGAATTAATCTCTGCTCTCCATACAGGACTGGAGCATATTATTACAATGTGCAAGGAAGAAGTCATTTTTGTTTCATTCTACATTGTCTGATGCGGCAGAAACTTCAGACATGTTCATTTTAGGAGTGTAATCTCATCCATATACCAAGAACGGCTCAATATTATAGCGCCACCATCTGGCAACAGGAAGTGGCTTAAATTTTACTTGACATCTTCCAATTTGGCTGAAAATGTACAAATATGTTAATTATTGGAGTGTAATCAAATCCATGAACCATACACGGCTCAATATTATAGCGCCACCATCTGGTAATAGGAAGTGAAGTTTATATCATTGATGCATTCCAATAGCAGCAGCAACATCTTCATTGATCAAAGGGGAATTCCGGTGCACACTATACGTTGTCCAGGAAGGTGATTATTTCCAAAGTGTGTACATATTGTGAAACATGTCATTGGCACAACTATGCCACCAAGGCGGTTGCGCCCATGGTGCTTGGGCCCGTTCATTGCTGCTTGCAGCTATATTTATTATTATTATTCTTTTTTCTATATGCAAATGGGCCTCTTTGAGGTGCTTGCCATGCATAAAAAGTCTGGGAATTTTGCACACACATCAGAAATGAGGACCTTCAGAATTGATTAGATGCTCAGACCTGGGCGTGGCCGAGAGACTCCACAGCGCCCCCTATCGCATTGTCATCTATTGTGGGCAGGCACTTTGAGCTACCTTTACAAAATTTAGTACGCATATAGCACTCCTCGGACCAAAAACATTTATAATTTGCATCTAATCAAATATACAAACAGGAAGTCAGCAATTTTGGATTTTGTGCGTTTTACATGTACTGCACTTTTAAGTACTCCTCCTAGGGGGTTCATCGCATTCACACCACCTGTGGTCAGAATGGTCTCAGGATATTCATGATGCTAAATTGCCAGGATATTTTTGATAGCTCAAACGAGACGGTCCTGGGGAGGCGTAGAATTTTTATGTCACGCCGCGCCAACAGGAAGTGGCCGTAATTTCATGGTCTACATTGTCTGATCTGGCTGATATTTTAGAAATACATTTATTGTTGGAGTATAAACACATCCATATCCCAAGAACGGGTCAATGTTAAAATTGTGCCTCCCGCTGTAAAATCTATGGAAATTAATTCATCTCTGTTCTCCATACTGGACTGGAGCATATTATTACAATGTGCAAGCAAGAAGTAATTTTTGTTTCATTCTACATTGTCTGATGTGGCAGAAACTTCACACATGTTCATTTTTGGAGTGTAATCTCATCCATATACCAAGAAAGGCTCAATGGCATAGCGCCACCATCTGGCAACAGGAAGTGGCTTTAATTTTACTTGACATCTTCCAATTTGGCTGAAAATGTACAAATATGTTAATTATTGGAGTGTAATCAAATCCATAAACCATACACGGCTCAATATTATAGCACCAGCATCTGGCAACAGGAAGTGGCTTTAATTTTACTCGACATCTTCCAATTTGGCTGAAAATGTACAAATATGTTCATTTTTGGAGTGAAATCAAATCCATAAACCATACACAGCTCAATATTATAGCGCCACCATCTGGCAACAGGAAGTGGCTTTAATTTTACTTGACATCTTCCAATTTGGCTGAAAATGTACAAATATGTTAATTATTGGAGTGTAATCAAATCCATGAACCATACACGGCTCAATATTATATGGCCAGCATCTGGCAACAGGAAGTGGCTTTAATTTTACTCGACATCTTCCAATTTGGCTGAAAATGTACAAATATGTTCATTATTGGAGTGTAATCAAATCCATAAACCATACACGGCTCAATATTATACCGCCACCATCTGGCAACAGGAAGTGGCTTAAATTTTACTTGACATCTTCCAATTTGGCTGAAAATGTACAAATATGTTAATTATTGGAGTGAAATCAAATCCATAAACCATACACGGCTCAATATTATAGCGCCACCATCTGGCAATAGAAAGTGAGGCTTATATCATTGATGCATTTCAATAGCAGCAGAAACATCTTCATTGATCAAAAAGGAATTCCTGTGCACACTTGCGTTGTCCAGGAAGGTGATTATTTCCAAAGTGTGTACATATTGTGAAACATGTCATTGTCACAACTATGCCACCAAGGCGGTTGCGCCCATGGTGCTTGGGCCCGTTCATTGCTGCTTGCAGCTATATTTAGGGCCCAAGCACCGTAGGGTGCGAAGGACCCTATTGTTATTGTAAAGATTATTATTATTATTATTATTATTATTCTTTTTCTTCAGGCAAATGGGCTTTTTTGAGGGCCTTGCCATGCGTAAAAAGTCTTGACATTTTGCACACACATCAGAAGTGGTTGCTGTCAGGAGCTCTCAGATGCTCAGACCTGGGCGTGGCCGAGGGACTCCACAGCGCCCCCTATCGCATTGTTTTCTATTGTGGGCAGGCACTTTGAGCTACCTGCACCTAATTTGGTGGCCATATAGCGCTCCTCGGTCCAAACACATTTCTCATTCGCATCTAATCAAATATCCAAACAGGAAGTCAGCCATTTTGGTTTTTCTGAGTTTTACACGTACTACACTTTTAAGTACTCCTCCTAGGGGGTTCATCGCATTCACACCAACGGTGGTCAGAATGGTCTCAGGATAGTCATGATGCTAAATTGCCAGGATATTTTTGATAGCTCAAACGGGACGGTCATGGGGAGGAGTACAATTTTTATGTCACGCCGCGCCAACAGGAAGTGGCCATAATTTCATGGTCTACATTGTCTGATCTGGCTGATATTTTAGAAATTTGTTTATTGTTGGAGTGTAATCACATCCATATCCCAAGAACAGGTCAATGTTATAGCGCCACCATCTGGCAATAGGAAGTGAGGTCTTTAACATATTTGTATGCATTCCTGCTAGGGCATTCAGCACATTCACACCAAATGCGGTCAGCATGATCTTAAGATAGTCCTTACGCTAAGTTGTGAAGGGATTTTTGATATCTCAAACGGTATGGAAATGGCGAGTCGTACAGTACACATATTGCGTGCAAAAAAATGACTTTTTTTTCGACATCGTCCGATCTGGCTGATATTTTACAAATATGTTCACTGTAGCAGTACAATATCAGATATATACATATCAATCGGGGCGTGGCTAGACAGCGCCCCCTATAATTATTATTCTCTTTTTTTTCAATGTATTTTGCATTTTTGAGGTTCTTGCCATGGATGGAAACTCACAGAATTTTGCACACACATGAGAAGTGTTGGCTTTCAGGATGTATCAGATGCTCAGACCTGGGCGTGGCCAAGGGACTCCACAGCGCCCCCTAATGCTTTGTCTTCTATTGTGGACAGGCACTTTGAGCTACCTTCACCTAATTTGGTATGCATGTGGGGCTCCTCTGGACAAACACATTTCTCATTCGCATCGAATCAAATATGTAAACAGGAAGTCAGCCATTTTGAATTTTGTGCATTTTACACGTACTACACTTTTAAGTACTCCTCCTAGGGGGTTCATTGCATTCACACGAAATGTGGTCAAAGTGGTCTCAGGATAGTCATGATACTAATTCCAAAGGATATTTTTGATATCTCAAACGGTATGGTCATGGCGAGGCGTACAATTTTCATGTCACGCCGCGCCAACAGGAAGTAGCCATAAATTCATGGTCTACATTGTCTGATCTGGCTGATATTTTACAAATATGTTCACTGTTAGAGTGTAATCACATCCAAATACCAAGAAGAAATCAATGTTATAGCGCCACCATCTGGCAACGGACGTGAGGTTTTTATCATGTTTGTATGCGTTCCTGCTAAGGTATTCATCACATTCACACCAAATGTAGTCATCATGATCTTAGAATAGTCCTGACCCTAAATGACGAAAGGATTTTTGATATCTCAAACGGTTTGGCAATGGCGAGGCGTATAATACACACGTTACGCCCAAAAACAGGAAGTGGGCTTAATTCCGTTCTACATCATCTGATCGGGCTGATATTTTACAAATATATTCACTTTTGGAGTGCAATCACATCCATATCCACATTCATCTGGGCGTGGCTACACAGCGCCCCCTATGGCTTTTTTCTAATATTGTGGACATATACTTTCACGTAAATGCACCACGTCTGGTAGGCATAAGGGTCTCCTCAAGACACACACATTTCTCTTTTGCATCCCTTAACTTTTCCCAACAGGAAGTGAACTATTTTGGATTTTGTGTGTTTTTAAGTGTTTTTTCACGTACCAAACTTTGAAATACTCTTCCTAGGGGGTTCATCACATTCACACAAAATGTGGTCAGCATGATATTATAGCCCTGACACACAACTATGAACTGATTTTTAATATCTTGGAATGGTATGGCTGTGGTCAGCCTTAAAATTAACTTGTAATGCTGCCCAAATAGAAAAATTATATATTAAATAATTTCAAAAAGGTATTAAATTCTACATTGCCTGATTTTGAGGCTACATCTTTTCACATATGTTCATTGTTGGAGTGTCATCACATCCATTAAGCAATAATAGTTTACTATTTTCGCTGGAGACTCATTATCTCCAGTCTTAAAACTTCAACTCAAGTCGCAACTGACTCTCCCATTTCTAATACGCGACTGCCATCTAGTGGCAAAGGTTAGTATTCTTTCTAATTTTCGGTATGGTTTCTCTTTTTCTTGGATAAAGTGATTTCTCAACGACAAGTTTTGTTTCTTTTTGCGAGCCAGTAACCATAACGATGTATGAGTAACAGCGGCAGCCTACATGACAAAATGTACTGAAAACACCCAGCCCACAGCAACGTTTTTTCTCATCTATCTTAATTAACTCGATTGAATAACTAAAATAAAAAACAGGCTTTTACTGGCAGGAAAGTATCATATATTTAAAAGATTAATACATATAATGCATATATTGCTTTGACGTTCAATGTTATTTGGATTTTTAAAAAACCGTATTGTAGCATTTTAAGGACTCAATACAAAACAGCTGTTCGGAAAGTTGGCTTGAAAACCAAGAAGCCTTATTAAGGAATTTGAGCCGTTTCTATTTGACTTCATTCGATTGAAGTGAATGCCGTAACCCAATTAAATGTAATTCGCGTCGGAATACACATAATAGTCTACACTGTCAACGTGAAATAAAAATATATAGAGGTTTAAATCGATCCTATATTTGGACATTTGTTATGATGGCTGGTGCAACGCGCATTTTCGGTACCGTTGACCATAATCGAATGCTAGCATTTATATCATTAGACTGACCAAGTCCTGTTAAAAAGCACATTTTTGGTTCCTTTGTGGAAACAGTGAAGTTGTCTACACAATCTGTTCTACTCACAGACTAACTGCGTCGCTGTAACTTCCCCCCATTTCTGATACGGCGATTCAATTAATTGGCAGAAAGTGGTACTTTCATTTTTTTCTTCCTTCAAGTGATTTTTCAACGATAGGTTTTTGTTTTTTTCTAGCGAGCCAGTAGGCATAACGATGTATGATTTACAGCTGCAGCCTACGTGACAAAATGTATTGACAACACCCAGCCCGACGTTTCTTTGCATCTATTTTCATTACATGAATTGAATAACTAAAAGAAAAATGAAAGACATTTAAAGACTTAAAGACAGGCTTTAACTGGCAGGAGAGTATCATATTTTTAAAAGATTAACACATGAAGTCAAAAAGAAACTTTAGCGTCTGAGGTGGGTCTGCTCGAACGCTGTGTTAACATGAGACCGTTTTGTTCAACAAAGGTATCACATGCAGGTCGTTGCGAGATGACACGCACGGGCTAACAGCAGCCAGCCAGTCCACTGTCTGTGTGAGTCAAAAAACAGGTCAGCTACGTTGGTTTACATGAATAGAAAACTTTCAGTTAAATCGCCAGCTATGTTAGTTTATTAGGCTTGTCATTAAACACGAATTAAGAGAACATACAATTTCGCTAGGAATGGTAAATTAATATGAAAATACTGTATTGAGGGCAGAGAGTTGGCATCTCTTTTAGATTTGGCTGAACAAATGCGTTTCAGGCAGCATAATTACCAGTGAAATGGAAAAGAATGATGCTGGTTAACTAGACGTTTCGTGCAATATTATCCGACACTTCGTAGAGAAATTATTAAACCAAGATAAAAGGAGACATTTGGCCAATAGATGGCACCCGTGTATAAACGGGCAGTATAGCGTAATGGTTAGGGCGGTGGATTAAGGCACGCAAATTCAGCTGTTCGATCCCCGCTGCAGCCACAATGAATTTGAATAGTTTCTTGAAGCCAATTGTTTTCATTTTGAGTCCATATTTATGGCCGAATGACTTCTCAAGCGTAAATTGTGCCTCCCCGTGTAAAAACTATGGAAATTAATTAATCTCTGCTCTCCATACAGGACTGTAGCATGTTATCACAATCTGCAAGCAAGAAGTAATTTTTGTTTCATTCTACATTGTCTGATGTGGCAAAAACTTCACACATGTTCATTTTTGGAGTGTAATCTCATCAATATACCAAGACAGGCTCAATGGCATAGCGCCACCAACAGGAAGTGGCTTTAATTTTACTTGACATCTTCCAATTTGGCTGAAAATGTACAAATATGTTAATTATTGGAGTGTAATCAAATCCATAAACCATACACGGCTCAATATTATAGCGCCAGCATCTGGCAACAGGAAGTGGCTTTAATTTTACTCGACATCTTCCAATTTGGCTGAAAATGTACAAATATGTTCATTTTTGGAGTGAAATCAAATCCATAAACCATACACAGCTCAATATTATAGCGCCACCATCTGGCAATAGGAAGTGAGGCTTATATCATTGATGCATTCCAATAGCAGCAGCAACATCTTCATTGATCAAAGGGGAATTCCTGTGCACACTATTCGTTGTCCAGGAAGGTGATTATTTCCAAAGAGTGTACATATTGTGAAAAATGTCATTGGCACAACTGTGCCACCAAGGCGGTTGCGCCCATGGTGCTTGGGCCCGTTCATTGCTGCTTGCAGCTATATTTAGGGCCCAAGCACCGTAGGGTGCGAAGGACCCTATTGTTATTGTAAAGATTATTATTATTATTAGGGCCCAAGCACCGTAGGGTGCGAAGGACCCTATTGTTATTGGAAGGATTATTATTATTATTATTATTATTATTATTATTATTATTCTTTTTCTTCAGGCAAATGGGCTTTTTTGAGAGCCTTGCCATGCGTAAAAAGTCTTGACATTTTGCACACACATCAGAAGTGGTTGCTGTCAGGAGCTCTCAGATGCTCAGACCTGGCCGTGGCCGAGGGACTCCACAGCGCCCCCTATCGCATTGTCTTCTATTGTGGACAGGCACTTTGAGCTACCTTCACCTAATTTGGTGGCCATATAGCGCTCCTCGGTCCAAACACATTTCTTATTCGGATCTAATCAAATATCCAAACAGGAAGTCAGCCATTTTGGATTTTCTGCGTTTTACACGTACTACACTTTTAAGTACTCCTCCTAGGGGGTTCATCGCATTCACACCAACTGTGGTCAGAATGGTCTCAGGATATTCATGATGCTAAATTGCCAGGATATTTTTGATAGCTCAAACGGGACGGTCATGGGGAGGAGTACAATTTTTATGTCACGCCGCGCCAACAGGAAGTGGCCATAATTTCATGGTCTACATTGTCTGATCTGGCTGATATTTTAGAAATTTGTTTATTGTTGGAGTGTAATCACATCCATATCCCAAGAACGGGTCAATGTTATAGCGCCACCATCTGGCAATAGGAAGTGAGGTCTTTAACATATTTGTATGCATTCCTGCTAGGGCATTCAGCACATTCACACCAAATGCGGTCAGCATGATCTTAAGATAGTCCTTACACTAAATTGTGAAGGGATTTTTGATATCTCAAACGGTATAAAAATGGCGAGTCGTACAGTACACATATTGCGTGCAAAAAAATGACTTTTTTTTCGACATCGTCCGATCTGGCTGATATTTTACAAATATGTTCACTGTAGCAGTACAATATCAGATATATACATATCAATCGGGGCGTGGCTAGACAGCGCCCCCTATAATTATTATTCTCTTTTTTTTCAATGTATTTTGCATTTTTGAGGTGCTTGCCATGGATGGAAACTCACAGAATTTTGCACACACATGAGAAGTGTTGGCTGTCAGGATGTATCAGATGCTCAGACCTGGGCGTGGCCAAGGGACTCCACAGCGCCCCCTAATGCTTTGTCTTCTATTGTGGACAGGCACTTTGAGCTACCTTCACCTAATTTGGTATGCATGTGGGGCTCCTCTGGACAAACACATTTCTCATTCGCTTCGAATCAAATATGTAAACAGGAAGTCAGCCATTTTGAATTTTGTGCATTTTACACGTACTACACTTTTAAGTACTCCTCCTAGGGGGTTCATTGTATTCACACGAAATGGGGTCAAACTGGTCTCAGGATAGTCATGATACTAATTCCAAAGGATATTTTTGATATCTCAAACGGTATGGTCATGGCGAGGCGTACAATTTTCATGTCACGCCGCGCCAACAGGAAGTTGCCATAAATTCATGGTCTACATTGTCTGATCTGGCTGATATTTTACAAATATGTTCACTGTTAGAGTGTAATCACATCCAAATACCAACAAGAAATCAATGTTATAGCGCCACCATCTGGCAACGGACGTGAGGTTTTTATCATGTTTGTATGCGTTCCTGCTAAGATATTCATCACATTCACACCAAATGTAGTCATCATGATCTTAGAATAGTCCTGACCGTAATTGACGAAAGGATTTTTGATATCTCAAACGGTTTGGCAATGGCGAGGCGTATAATACACACGTTACGCGCAAAAACAGGAAGTGGGCTTAATTCCGTTCTACATCATCTGATCGGGCTGATATTTTACAAATATATTCACTTTTGGAGTGCAATCACATCCATATCCACATTCATCTGGGCGTGGCTACACAGCGCCCCCTATGGCTTTTTTCTAATATTGTGGACATATACTTTCACGTAAATGCACCACGTCTGGTAGGCATAAGGGTCTCCTCAAGACACACACATTTCTCATTTGCATCCCTTAACTTTTCCCAACAGGAAGTGAGCTATTTTGGATTTTGTGTGTTTTTAAGTGTTTTTTCACGTACCAAACTTTGAAATACTTTTCCTACGGGGTTCATCACATTCACACAAAATGTGGTCAGCATGATATTATAGCCCTGACACACAACTATGAACTGATATTTAATATCTTGGAATGGTATGGCTATGGTCAGCCTTAAAATTAACTTGTAATGCTGCCCAAATAGGAAAATTATATATTAAATAATTTCGAAAAGGTATTAAATTCTACATTGCCTGATTTTGAGGCTACATCTTTTCACATATGTTCATTGTTGGAGTGTCATCACATCCATTAAGCAATAATAGTTTACTATTTTCGCTGGAGACTCATTATCTCCAGTCTTAAAACTTCAACTCAAGTCGCAACTGACTCTCTCATTTCTTATACGCGACTGCCATCTAGTGGCAAAGGTTAGTATTCTTTCTAATTTTCGGTATTGTTTCTCTTTTTCTTGGATAAAGTGATTTCTCAACGACAAGTTTTGTTTCTTTTTGCGAGCCAGTAACCATAACGATGTATGAGTAACAGCGGCAGCCTACATGACAAAATGTACTGAAAACACCCAGCCCACAGCAACGTTTTTTCTCATCTATCTTAATTAACTCGATTGAATAACTAAAATAAAAAACAGGCTTTTACTGGCAGGAAAGTATCATATATTTAAAAGATTAACACATATAATGCATATATTGCTTTGACGTTCAATGTTATTTGGATTTTAAAAAAACCGTATTGTAGCATTTTAAGGACTCAATACAAAACAGCTGTTCGGAAAGTTGGCTTGAAAACCAAGAAGCCTTATTAAGGAATTCGAGCCGTTTCTATTTGACTTCATTCGATTGAAGTGAATGCCGTAACCCAATTAAATGTAATTCGCGTCGGAATACACATAACAGCCTACACTGTCAACGTGAAATAAAAATATATAGAGGTTTAAATCGATCCTGTATTGGGACATTTGTTATGATGGCTGGTGCAACGGGCATTTTCGGTACCGTTGACCATAATCGAATGCTAGCATTTATATCATTACACTGACCAAGTCCTGTTAAAAAGCACATTTTTGGTTCCTTTGTGGAAACAGTGAAGTTGTCTACACAATCTGTTCTACTCACAGACTAACTGCGTCGCTGTAACTTCCCCCCATTTCTGATACGGCGATTCCATTTATTGGCAGAAAGTGGTACTTTCATTTTTTTCTTCCTTCAAGTGATTTTTCAACGATAGGTTTTTGTTTTTTTCTAGCGAGCCAGTAGGCATAACGATGTATGATTTACAGCTGCAGCCTACGTGACAAAATGTATTGACAACACCCAGCCCGACGTTTCTTTGCATCTATTTTCATTACATGAATTGAATAACTAAAATAAATATTAAAGACATTTAAAGACTTAAAGACAGGCTTTAACTGGCAGGAGAGTATCATATTTTTAAAAGATTAACACATGAAGTCAAAAAGAAACTTTAGCGTCTGAGGTGGCTCTGCTCGAACGCTGTGTTAACATGAGACCGTTTTGTTCAACAAAGGTATCACATGCAGGTCGTTGCGAGATGACACGCACGGGCTAACAGCAGCCAGCCAGTCCACTGTCTGTGTGAGTCAAAAAACAGGTCAGCTACGTTGGTTTACATGAATAGAAAACTTTCAGTTAAATCGCCAGCTATGTTAGTTTATTAGGCTTGTCATTAAACATGAATTAAGAGAACATACAATTTCGCTAGGAATGGTAAATTAATATGAAAATACTGTATTGAGGGCAGAGAGTTGGCATCTCTTTTAGATTTGGCTGAACAAATGCGTTTCAGGCAGCATAATTACCAGTGAAATGGAAAAGAATGATGCTGGTTAACTAGACGTTTCGTGCAATATTATCCGACACTTCGTAGAGAAATTATTAAACCAAGATAAAAGGAGACATTTGGCCAATAGATGGCACCCGTGTATAAGCGGGCAGTATAGCGTAATGGTTAGGGCGGTGGATTAAGGCACGCAAATTCAGCCGTTCGATCCCCGCTGCAGCCACAATGAATTTGAATAGTTTCTTGAAGCCAATTGTTTTCATTTTGAGTGCATGTTTATGGCCTAATGACTTTTCAAGCATAAATTGTGCCTCCCCGTGTAAAAACTATGGAAATTAATTAATCTCTGCTCTCCATACAGGACTGTAGCATGTTATCACAATGTGCAAGCAAGACGTTATTTTTATTTCATTCTACATTGTCTGATGTGGCTGAAACTTCACACGTTCATTTTTGGAGTGTAATCTCATCCATTTTCCAATAAAGGCTAAATGGCAAAGCGCCACCCGCTGGCAACAGGAAGTGAGCCTTATATTGCATTCTTAAGCATTATTTTTCAATGGGTTCATGACATTCACGGTAAATGTGGTCAGCATGATGCTAGGATGGTCCTGACAAAACAGATTTTTGATTTACTGGGATGATATAGCTATGGTCAGGCACATAAAAAACACATCATGCCAGACAAACAGGAAGTGGTCATACTTAAATTCTCCAATGTCTGATGTGACTGCAACTTTACACAGATGCTCAGTGTTGGAGTGTAATCAAATCCATATTCCAAAAACGACTCAATGTTATAGCAGCATCATCTGGAAACAGGAATTGACCTTAATTTCGCTGAACATCTTCCGATGTGGCTGAAAATGTACAAATATGTTTATTTCTGGAGTGTAATCAAATTCAAAAAACATACACGGATCAATAATATAGCGCCACCATCTGGCAACAGGAAGTGAGGCTTATATCATTGATGCATTCCAATAGCAGCGCCAACATCTTCATTGATCAAAGGGAAATTCCTGTGCACACTATACGTTGTCCAGGAAGGTGATTATTTCCAAAGTGTGTACATGTTGTGAAACATGTCATTGGCAGAACTATGCCACCAAGGCGGTTGCCCCCATGGGGCTTGGGCCCGTTCATTGCTGCTTGCAGCTATATTTATTATTATTATTCTTTTTTCTATATGCAAATGGGCCTTTTTGAGGTGCTTGCCATGCATAAAAAGTCTGGGAATTTTGCACACACATCAGAAATGAGGACCTTCAGGATCGATTAGATGCTCAGACCTGGGCGTGGCCGAGGGACTCCACAGCGCCCCCTATCGCATTGTCATCTATTGTGGGCAGGCACTTTGAGCTACCTTCACCAAATTTAGTAGGCATATAGCACTCCTCGGACCAAACACATTTCTCATTTGCATCTAATCAAATATACAAACAGGAAGTCAGCGATTTTGGATTTTGTGCGTTTTACACGTACTGCACTTTTAAGTACTCCTCCTAGGGGGTTCATCACATTCACACCACCTGTGGTCAGAATGGTCTCAGGATATTCATGATGCTAAATTGCCAGGATATTTTTGATAGCTCAAACGGGACAGTCATGGGGAGGAGTACAATTTTTATGTCACGCCGCGCCAACAGGAAGTGGCCGTAATTTCATGGTCTACATTGTCTGATCTGGCTGATATTTTAGAAATACGTTTATTGTTGAAGTATAATCACATCCATATGCCAAGAACGAGTCAATGTTATAGCGCCACCATCTGGCAACAGGAAGTGAGGTCTTTATCATATTTGTATGCCTTCCTGCTAGGGCATTCATCACATTCACACGAAATGTGGTCCGCATGATCTTAGGATAGTTATGACCATAAGCTGTGAAGGGATTTTTGATATCTCAAACGGTACGGAAATGGCGAGTCGTACAGTACACATATTGCGTGCAAAAAAATGACTTTTTTTTGACATCGTCCGATCTGGCTGATATTTTACAAATATGTTCAATGTTGGAGTACAATATGAAATATATACATATCAATCGGGGCGTGGCTAGAGAGCGCCCCCTATAATTATTATTCTCTTTTTTTTCAATGCATTTTGCATTTTTGAGGTGCTTGCCATGGATGAAAACTCACGGAATTTTGCACACACATGCAAAGTTTTGGCTCTCAGGATGTATCAGATGCTCAGACCTGGGCATGGCCGAGGGACTCCACAGCGCCCCCTATTGCTTTGTCTTCTATTGTGGACAGGCACTTTGACCTACCTTCACCTAATTTGGTATGCATGTGGGACTCCTCTGGACAAACACATTTCTCATTCGCATCAAATCAAATATGTGAACAGGAAGTCAGCCATTTTGAATCTTGTGCGTTTTACACGTACTACACTTTTAAGTACTCCTCCTAGGGAGTTCATTGCATTCACACGAAATATGGTCAAAGTGGTCTCAGGATAGTCATGATACTAATTCCAAAGGATATTTTTGATATCTCAAACGGTATGGTCATGGCGAGGCGTAAAATTTTCATGTCACGCCGCGCCAACAGGAAGTAGCCATAAATTCATGGTCTACATTGTCTGATCTGGCTGATATTTTACAAATATGTTCACTGTTAGAGTGTAATCACATCCATATACCAAGAAGAAATCAATGTTATAGCGCCACCATCTGGCAACGGAAGTGAGGTTTTTATCATGTTTGTATGCGTTCCTGTTAGGGTATTGATCACATTCACACCAAATGTAGTCATCATGATCTTAGAATAGTCCTGACCCTAAATGACGAAAGGATTTTTGATATCTCAAACGGTTTGGCAATGGCGAGGCGTATAATACACACGTTACGCCCAAAAACAGGAAGTGGGCTTAATTCCGTTCTACATCATCTGATCGGGCTGATATTTTACAAATATATTCACTTTTGGAGTGCAATCACATCCATATCCACATTCATCTGGGCGTGGCTACACAGCGCCCCCTATGGCTTTTTTCTAATATTGTGGACATATACTTTCACGTAAATGCACCACGTCTGGTAGGCATAAGGGTCTCCTCAAGACACACACATTTCTCATTTGCATCCCTTAACTTTTCCCAACAGGAAGTGAGCTATTTTGGATTTTGTGTGTTTTTAAGTGTTTTTTCACATACCAAACTTTGAAATACTCTTCCTAGGGGGTTCATCACATTCACAAAAAATGTGGTCAGCATGATATTATAGCCCTGACACACAACTATGAACTGATTTTTAATATCTTGGAATGGTATGGCTCTGGTCAGCCTTAAAATTAACTTGTAATGCTGCTCAAACAGTTCATGTTTTAATACAATTATGTATTAAATAATTTCAAAAAGGTATTCAATTCTACATTGCCTGATTTTGAGGCTACAACTTTTCACATATGTTCATTGTTGGAGTGTCATCACATCCATTAAGCAATAATAGTTCACTATTTTCGCTGGAGACTCATTATATCCAGTCTTAAAACTTCAACGCAAGTCGCAAATGACTCTCCCATTTCTAATACGCGACTGCCATCTACTGGCAAAAGTTATTGCATATCTTGCAATGACGTTCAATGTTATTTGGTTTAAAAAAAAACGTGTTGTAGCATTTTAAGGACTCAATACAAAACGGCTGTTCGGAAAGTTAGCTTGAAAACCAAGAAGCCTTATTAAGGAATTCGAGCCGTTTCTATTTGACTTCATTCGGTTGAAGTGAATGCCGTAACCCAATTAAATGTAATTCGCGTCGGAATACACATAATAGCCTACACTGTCAACGTGAAATAAAAATATATAGAGGTTTAAATCGATCCTGTATTGGGACATTTGTTATGATGGCTGGTGCAACGGGCATTTTCGGTACCGTTGACCATAATCGAATGATAGCATTTATATCATTACACTGACCAAGTCCTGTTAAAAAGCACATCACCTTAGTGGAAACAGTGAAGTTGTCTACACAATCTATTCTACTCACAGACTAACTGTGTCGCTGTAACTTCCCCCCATTTCTGATACGGGGATTCCATTTATTGGCAGAAAGTGGAACTTTTATATTTTTCTTCCTTCAAGTGATTTTTCAACGATAGGTTTTTGTTTTTTTTCTAGCGAGCCAGTAGGCATAACGATGTATGATTTACAGCTGCAGCCTACGTGACAAAATGTATTGACAACACCCAGCCCGACGTTTCTTTGCATCTATTTTCATTTTTGAATAGAATATCTGAAATAAATATTAAAGACATTTAATGACTGTCTTTAACTGGCAGGAGAGTACCATATATTTAAAAGAGTCAAAAGTCAAAAAGAAACGTTAACGTTTGAGATGGCTCTGGTCGAACTCTGTGTTAACATGAGACCGTTATGTTCAACAAAGGTATGGCATGCAGGTCGTTGCGAGATGACGCGCACGGGCTAACAGCAGCCAGCCAGTCCACTGTCTGTGTGAGTCAAAAACACAGGTCAGCTACGTTTGTTTACATGAATAGAAAACTTTCAGTTAAATCGCCAGATATGTTAGTTTATTTTGCTTGTCATTAAACACGAATTAAGAGAACATACAATTTCGCTAGGAATTTTTGACTTAATATGAAAATACCGGATTGAGGGCAGAGACTTGGCATCTCCTTTAGATTTGGCTGAACAAATGCGTTTCAGGCAGCATAATTACCGGTGAAATGGAAAAGAATGATGCTGGTTAACTAGACGTTTCGTGCAGTATTATCCGACACTTCGTAGAGAAATTATTAAACCAAGATAAAAGGAGACATTTGGCCAATAGATGGCACCTGTGTATAAGCGGGCAGTATAGCGTAATGGTTAGGGCGGTGGATCAAGGCACGCAAATTCAGCCGTTCGATCCCCGCTGCAGCCACAATGAATTTGAATAGTTTCTTGAAGCCAATTGTTTTCATTTTGAGTGCATGTTTATGGCCTAATGACTTTTCAAGCATAAATTGTGCCTCCCCGTGTAAAAACTATGGAAATTAATTAATCTCTGCTCTCCATACAGGACTGTAGCATGTTATCACAATGTGCAAGCAAGACGTTATTTTTATTTCATTCTACATTGTCTGATGTGGCTGAAACTTCACACGTTCATTTTTGGAGTGTAATCTCATCCATTTTCCAATAAAGGCTAAATGGCAAAGCGCCACCCGCTGGCAACAGGAAGTGAGCCTTATATTGCATTCTTAAGCATTATTTTTCAATGGGTTCATGACATTCACGGTAAATGTGGTCAGCATGATGCTAGGATGGTCCTGACAAAACAGATTTTTGATTTACTGGGATGATATAGCTATGGTCAGGCACATAAAAAACACATCATGCCAGACAAACAGGAAGTGGTCATACTTAAATTCTCCAATGTCTGATGTGACTGCAACTTTACACAGATGCTCAGTGTTGGAGTGTAATCAAATCCATATTCCAAAAACGACTCAATGTTATAGCAGCATCATCTGGAAACAGGAATTGACCTTAATTTCGCTGAACATCTTCCGATGTGGCTGAAAATGTACAAATATGTTTATTTCTGGAGATTGCTGAACAAATGCGTTTCAGGCAGCATAATTACCAGTGAAATGGAAAAGAATGATGCTGGTTAACTAGACGTTTCGTGCAATATTATCCGACACTTCGTAGAGAAATTATTGAACCAAGATAAAAGGAGACATTTGGCCAATAGATGGCACCCGTGTATAAACGGGCAGTATAGCGTAATGGTTAGGGCGGTGGATTAAGGCACGCAAATTCAGCTGTTCGATACTCCTCCTAGGGGGTTCATTGCATTCACACGAAATGTGGTCAAAGTGGTCTCAGGATAGTCATGATACTAATTCCAAAGGATATTTTTGATATCTCAAACGGTATGGTCATGGCGAGGCGTACAATTTTCATGTCACGCCGCGCCAACAGGAAGTAGCCATAAATTCATGGTCTACATTGTCTGATCTGGCTGATATTTTACAAATATGTTCACTGTTAGAGTGTAATCACATCCAAATACCAAGAAGAAATCAATGTTATAGCGCCACCATCTGGCAACGGACGTGAGGTTTTTATCATGTTTGTATGCGTTCCTGCTAAGGTATTCATCACATTCACACCAAATGTAGTCATCATGATCTTAGAATAGTCCTGACCCTAAATGACGAAAGGATTTTTGATATCTCAAACGGTTTGGCAATGGCGAGGCGTATAATACACACGTTACGCCCAAAAACAGGAAGTGGGCTTAATTCCGTTCTACATCATCTGATCGGGCTGATATTTTACAAATATATTCACTTTTGGAGTGCAATCACATCCATATCCACATTCATCTGGGCGTGGCTACACAGCGCCCCCTATGGCTTTTTTCTAATATTGTGGACATATACTTTCACGTAAATGCACCACGTCTGGTAGGCATAAGGGTCTCCTCAAGACACACACATTTCTCTTTTGCATCCCTTAACTTTTCCCAACAGGAAGTGAACTATTTTGGATTTTGTGTGTTTTTAAGTGTTTTTTCACGTACCAAACTTTGAAATACTCTTCCTAGGGGGTTCATCACATTCACACAAAATGTGGTCAGCATGATATTATAGCCCTGACACACAACTATGAACTGATTTTTAATATCTTGGAATGGTATGGCTGTGGTCAGCCTTAAAATTAACTTGTAATGCTGCCCAAATAGAAAAATTATATATTAAATAATTTCAAAAAGGTATTAAATTCTACATTGCCTGATTTTGAGGCTACATCTTTTCACATATGTTCATTGTTGGAGTGTCATCACATCCATTAAGCAATAATAGTTTACTATTTTCGCTGGAGACTCATTATCTCCAGTCTTAAAACTTCAACTCAAGTCGCAACTGACTCTCCCATTTCTAATACGCGACTGCCATCTAGTGGCAAAGGTTAGTATTCTTTCTAATTTTCGGTATGGTTTCTCTTTTTCTTGGATAAAGTGATTTCTCAACGACAAGTTTTGTTTCTTTTTGCGAGCCAGTAACCATAACGATGTATGAGTAACAGCGGCAGCCTACATGACAAAATGTACTGAAAACACCCAGCCCACAGCAACGTTTTTTCTCATCTATCTTAATTAACTCGATTGAATAACTAAAATAAAAAACAGGCTTTTACTGGCAGGAAAGTATCATATATTTAAAAGATTAATACATATAATGCATATATTGCTTTGACGTTCAATGTTATTTGGATTTTTAAAAAACCGTATTGTAGCATTTTAAGGACTCAATACAAAACAGCTGTTCGGAAAGTTGGCTTGAAAACCAAGAAGCCTTATTAAGGAATTTGAGCCGTTTCTATTTGACTTCATTCGATTGAAGTGAATGCCGTAACCCAATTAAATGTAATTCGCGTCGGAATACACATAATAGTCTACACTGTCAACGTGAAATAAAAATATATAGAGGTTTAAATCGATCCTATATTTGGACATTTGTTATGATGGCTGGTGCAACGCGCATTTTCGGTACCGTTGACCATAATCGAATGCTAGCATTTATATCATTAGACTGACCAAGTCCTGTTAAAAAGCACATTTTTGGTTCCTTTGTGGAAACAGTGAAGTTGTCTACACAATCTGTTCTACTCACAGACTAACTGCGTCGCTGTAACTTCCCCCCATTTCTGATACGGCGATTCAATTAATTGGCAGAAAGTGGTACTTTCATTTTTTTCTTCCTTCAAGTGATTTTTCAACGATAGGTTTTTGTTTTTTTCTAGCGAGCCAGTAGGCATAACGATGTATGATTTACAGCTGCAGCCTACGTGACAAAATGTATTGACAACACCCAGCCCGACGTTTCTTTGCATCTATTTTCATTACATGAATTGAATAACTAAAAGAAATATGAAAGACATTTAAAGACTTAAAGACAGGCTTTAACTGGCAGGAGAGTATCATATTTTTAAAAGATTAACACATGAAGTCAAAAAGAAACTTTAGCGTCTGAGGTGGGTCTGCTCGAACGCTGTGTTAACATGAGACCGTTTTGTTCAACAAAGGTATCACATGCAGGTCGTTGCGAGATGACACGCACGGGCTAACAGCAGCCAGCCAGTCCACTGTCTGTGTGAGTCAAAAAACAGGTCAGCTACGTTGGTTTACATGAATAGAAAACTTTCAGTTAAATCGCCAGCTATGTTAGTTTATTAGGCTTGTCATTAAACACGAATTAAGAGAACATACAATTTCGCTAGGAATGGTAAATTAATATGAAAATACTGTATTGAGGGCAGAGAGTTGGCATCTCTTTTAGATTTGGCTGAACAAATGCGTTTCAGGCAGCATAATTACCAGTGAAATGGAAAAGAATGATGCTGGTTAACTAGACGTTTCGTGCAATATTATCCGACACTTCGTAGAGAAATTATTAAACCAAGATAAAAGGAGACATTTGGCCAATAGATGGCACCCGTGTATAAACGGGCAGTATAGCGTAATGGTTAGGGCGGTGGATTAAGGCACGCAAATTCAGCTGTTCGATCCCCGCTGCAGCCACAATGAATTTGAATAGTTTCTTGAAGCCAATTGTTTTCATTTTGAGTCCATATTTATGGCCGAATGACTTCTCAAGCGTAAATTGTGCCTCCCCGTGTAAAAACTATGGAAATTAATTAATCTCTGCTCTCCATACAGGACTGTAGCATGTTATCACAATCTGCAAGCAAGAAGTAATTTTTGTTTCATTCTACATTGTCTGATGTGGCAAAAACTTCACACATGTTCATTTTTGGAGTGTAATCTCATCAATATACCAAGACAGGCTCAATGGCATAGCGCCACCAACAGGAAGTGGCTTTAATTTTACTTGACATCTTCCAATTTGGCTGAAAATGTACAAATATGTTAATTATTGGAGTGTAATCAAATCCATAAACCATACACGGCTCAATATTATAGCGCCAGCATCTGGCAACAGGAAGTGGCTTTAATTTTACTCGACATCTTCCAATTTGGCTGAAAATGTACAAATATGTTCATTTTTGGAGTGAAATCAAATTCAAAAAACATACACGGATCAATAATATAGCGCCACCATCTGGCAACAGGAAGTGAGGCTTATATCATTGATGCATTCCAATAGCAGCGCCAACATCTTCATTGATCAAAGGGAAATTCCTGTGCACACTATACGTTGTCCAGGAAGGTGATTATTTCCAAAGTGTGTACATGTTGTGAAACATGTCATTGGCAGAACTATGCCACCAAGGCGGTTGCGCCCATGGTGCTTGGGCCCGTTCATTGCTGCTTGCAGCTATATTTAGGGCCCAAGCACCGTAGGGTGCGAAGGACCCTATTGTTATTGGAAGGATTATTATTATTATTATTATTATTATTATTATTATTATTATTATTATTCTTTTTCATCAGGCAAATGGGCTTTTTTGAGGGCCTTGCCATGCGTAAAAAGTCTTGACATTTTGCACACACATCAGAAGTGGTTGCTGTCAGGAGCTCTCAGATGCTCAGACCTGGGCGTGGCCGAGGGACTCCACAGCGCCCCCTATCGCATTGTCTTCTATTGTGGGCAGGCACTTTGAGCTACCTGCACCTAATTTGGTGGCGAAATAGCGCTCCTCGGTCCAAACACATTTCTCATTCGGATCTAATCAAATATCTAAACAGGAAGTCAGCCATTTTGGATTTTCTGAGTTTTACACGTACTACACTTTTAAGTACTCCTCCTAGGGGGTTCATCGCATTCACACCAACTGTGGTCAGAATGGTCTCAGGATAGTCATGATGCTAAATTGCCAGGATATTTTTGATAGCTCAAACGGGACAGTCACGGGGAGGATTACAATTTTTATGTCACGCCACGCCAACAGGAAGTGGCCATAATTTCATGGTCTACATTGTCTGATCTGGCTGATATTTTAGAAATTTGTTTATTGTTGGAGTGTAATCACATCCATATCCCAAGAACAGGTCAGTGTTATAGCGCCACCATCTGGCAATAGGAAGTGAGGTCTTTAACATATTTGTATGCCTTCCTGCTAGGGCATTCAGCACATTCACACCAAATGCGGTCAGCATGATCGTAAGATAGTCCTTACGCTAAATTGAGAAGGGATTTTTGATATCTCAAACGGTATGGAAATGGCGAGTCGTACAGTACACATATTGCGTGCAAAAAAATGACTTTTTTTTCGACATCGTCCGATCTGGCTGATATTTTAGAAATATGTTCATTGTAGCAGTACAATATCAGATATATACATATCAATCGGGGCGTGGCTAGACAGCGCCCCCTATAATTATTATTCTCTTTTTTTTCAATGTATTTTGCATTTTTGAGGTGCTTGCCATTGATGGAAACTCACAGAATTTTGCACACACATGAGAAGTGTTGGCTGTCAGGATGTATCAGATGCTCAGACCTGGGCGTGGCCAAGGGACTCCACAGCGCCCCCTAATGCTTTGTCTTCTATTGTGGACAGGCACTTTGAGCTACCTTCACCTAATTTGGTATGCATGTGGGACTCCTCTGGACAAACACATTTCTCATTCGCATCGAATCAAATATGTAAACAGGAAGTCAGCCATTTTGAATTTTGTGCATTTTACACGTACTACACTTTTAAGTACTCCTCCTAGGGGGTTCATTGCATTCACACGAAATGTGGTCAAATTGGTCTCAGGATAGTCATGATACTAATTCCAAAGGATATTTTTGATATCTCAAACGGTATGGTCATGGCGAGGCGTACAATTTTCATGTCACGCCGCGCCAACAGGAAGTTGCCATAAATTCATGGTCTACATTGTCTGATCTGGCTGATATTTTACAAATATGTTCACTTTTAGAGTGTAATCACATCCAAATACCAAGAAGAAATCAATGTTATAGCGCCACCATCTGGCAACGGACGTGAGGTTTTTATCATGTTTGTATGCGTTCCTGCTCAGGTATTCATCACATTCACACCAAATGTAGTCATCATGATCTTAGAATAGTCCTGACCCTAAATGACGAAAGGATTTTTGATATCTCAAACGGTTTGGCAATGGCGAGGCGTATAATACACACGTTACGCCCAAAAACAGGAAGTGGGCTTAATTCCGTTCTACATCATCTGATCGGGCTGATATTTTACAAATATATTCACTTTTGGAGTGCAATCACATCCATATCCACATTCATCTGGGCGTGGCTACACAGCGCCCCCTATGGCTTTTTTCTAATATTGTGGACATATACTTTCACGTAAATGCACCACGTCTAGTAGGCATAAGGGTCTCCTCAAGACACACACATTTCTCATTTGCATCCCTTAACTTTTCCCAACAGGAAGTGAGCTATTTTGGATTTTGTGTGTTTTTAAGTGTTTTTTCACGTACCAAACTTTGAAATACTCTTCCTAGGGGGTTCATCACATTCACACAAAATGTGGTCAGCATGATATTATAGCCCTGACACACAACTATGAACTGATTTTTAATATCTTGGAATGGTATGGCTATGGTCAGCCTTAAAATGAACTTGTAATGCTGCCCAAATAGGAAAATTATATATTAAATAATTTCAAAAAGGTATTAAATTCTACATTGCCTGATTTTGAGGCTACATCTTTTCACATATGTTCATTGTTGGAGTGTCATCACATCCATTAAGCAATAATAGTTTACTATTTTCGCTGGAGACTCATTATCTCCAGTCTTAAAACTTCAACTCAAGTCGCAACTGACTCTCCCATTTCTAATACGCGACTGCCATCTAGTGGCAAAGGTTAGTATTCTTTCTAATTTTCGGTATTGTTTCTCTTTTTCTTGGATAAAGTGATTTCTCAACGACAAGTTTTGTTTCTTTTTGCGAGCCAGTAACCATAACGATGTATAAGTAACAGCGGCAGCCTACATGACAAAATGTACTGAAAACACCCAGCCCACAGCAACGTTTTTTCTCATCTATCTTAATTAACTCGATTGAATAACTAAAATAAAAAACAGGCTTTTACTGGCAGGAAAGTATCATATATTTAAAAGATTAACACATATAATGCATATATTGCTTTGACGTTCAATGTTATTTGTATTTTAAAAAAACCGTATTGTTGCATTTTAAGGACTCAATACAAAACAGCTGTTCGGAAAGTTGGCTTGAAAACCAAGAAGCCTTATTAAGGAATTCGAGCCGTTTCTATTTGACTTCATTCGATTGAAGTGAATGCCGTAACCCAATTAAATGTAATTCGCGTCGGAATACACATAATTGCCTACACTGTCAACGTGAAATAAAAATATATAGAGGTTTAAATCGATCCTGTATTGGGACATTTGTTATGATGGCTGGTGCAACGGGCATTTTCGGTACCGTTGACCATAATCGAATGCTAGCATTTATATCATTACACTGACCAAGTACCGTTAAAAAGCATATTTTAAGCTCCCTTCTGGAAACAGTGAAGTTGTCTACACGGTCTACTCTACTGACAGACTAACTGCCTCGCTGTAACTTCCCCCCATTTCTGATACGGGGATTCCATTTATTTGCAGAAAGTGGTACTTTCATTTTTTTCTTCCTTCAAGTGATTTTTCAACGATAGGTTTTCGTTTTTTTATAGCGTGCCAGTATGCATAACGATGTATGATTTACAGCTGCAGCCTACGTGACAAAATGTATTGACAACACCCAGCCCGACGTTTCTTTGCATCTATTTTCATTATATGAATTGAATATCTGAAATAAATATTAAAGACATTTAATGACTGTCTTTAAATGGCAGGAGAGTATCATATATTTAAAAGAGTAACACATGAAGTCAAAAAGAAACGTGAGCGTTTGAGGTGGCTCTGGTCGAACTCTGAGTTAACATGAGACCGTTATGTTCAACAAAGGTATCGCATGCAGGTCCTTGCGAGATGACAGGCATGGGCTAACAGCAGCCAGCCTGTCCACTGTCTGTGTGAGTCAAAAAACAGGTCAGCTACGTTGGTTTACAAGAATAGAAAACTTTCAGTTAAATCACCAGCTATGTTAGTTTATTTTGCTTGTCATTAAACACGAATTAAGAGAACATACAATTTCGCGAGGAATTTTTGACTTAATATGAAAATACCGGATTGAGGGCAGAGACTTGGCATCTCCTTTAGATTTGGCTGAACAAATGCGTTTCAGGCAGCATAATTACCGGTGAAATGGAAAAGAATGATGCTGGCTAACGAGACGTTTAATGCAATATTATCAGACACTTCATAGAGAAATTATTTAACCAAGATAAAAGGAAACATACAACTTTTGGCCAATAGATGGCGTACGTGTATAAGAGGGCAGTATAGTTTAATGGTTCAGGCAGTGGATTAAAACATGCAAGGTCCGCGGTTCCATCCCCGGTGCGGCCACAATAAAGTTGAATAGTTTCTTTAAGCCAATGGTTTTATTTTGAGTGCATATTTATAACCGAATGACTTTTCAAGCATAAATTGTGCCTCCCGCTGTAAAATCTATGGAAATTAATTCATCTCTGCTCTCCATACAGGACTGTAGCATGTTATCACAATGTGCAAGCAAGAAGTTGTTTTTGTTTCATTCTACATTGTCTGATGTGGCTGAAACTTCACACATGTTCATTTTTGGAGTGTAATCTCATCCAAATACCAATAAAGGCTCAATGGCATAGCGCCACCATCTGGCAACAGGAAGTGGCCTTAATTTCACTCGACATCTTCCGATGTGGCTGAAAATGTAGAAATATTTTTATTATTGGAGTGTAATTAAATCCATATACCAAAAATTGCTCAATGTTATAGCGCCACCATCTGGCAACAGGAAGTGGCTTTAATTTTACTCGACATCTTCCAATTTGGCTGAAAATGTACAAATATGTTAATTTTTGGAGTGAAATCAAATACATAAACCATACCCGGCTCAATATTATAGCGCCACCATCTGGAAATAGGAAGTGAGGCTTATATCATTGATGCATTCCAATAGCAGCAGCAACATCTTCATTGATCAAAGGGGAATTCCTGTGCACACTATACGTTGTCCAGGAAGGTGATTATTTCCAAAGTGTGTACATATTGTGAAACATGTCATTGGCACAACTATGCCACCAAGGCGGTTGCGCCCATGGTGCTTGGGCCCGTTCATTGCTGCTTGCAGCTATATTTAGGGCCCAAGCACCGTAGGGTGCGAAGGACCCTATTGTTATTGTAAAGATTATTATTATTATTATTATTATTATTATTATTATTATTATTCTTTCTCTTCCGTCAAATGGGCATTTTTGAGGGCCTTGCCCTGGCTAAAAAGTCTTGAAATTTTGCAGACACATCAGAAGTGGTGGCCGACAGGATCTATCAGATGCTCAGACCTGGGTGTGGCCGAGGGACTCCACAGCGCCCCCTATTGCGCTGACCCCCCCCCCCCCCCCCTGCATTGTTGTCTATTGTGGGCAGGCACTTTGAGCTACATGAACCTAATTTGGTATGCATGTGTGGCTCCTCAATTGAAACACATTTCTCATTCGCATTGATGCAAATATGCGAACAGGAAGTCAGCCATTTTGAATTTTGTGCGTTTTCACATGTACTACACTTTTAAGTACTCCTCCTAGGCGGTTCATCGCATTCACACCAAATGTGGTCAAAGTGGTCTCAGGATAGTCATGATTCTAAATTGCCAGGATATTTTTGATATCTCAAACGGTATGGTCATGGCGAGGCGTACAATTTTTATGTCACGCTGCGCCAAAAGGAAGTGGTCATAATTTTGTAGTTTACATCGTCTGATCTGGCTGATATTTTACAAATATGTTCATTGTGTGAGTATACTCACATCTACCTCCCAAGAAGAAGTCAAAGTTATAGCGCCACCATCTGGCAACAGGAAGTGAGGTTTTTATCATATTTGTATGCGTTCCTGCTAGGGTATTCATCACATTCACACCAAATGTAGTCAGCATGATCTTAGGATAGTCCTGACACTAAAAGCCAAACGGATTTTTGATATCTCAAACGGTTTGGCAATGGCGAGGCGTACAATACACACGTTACGAGCGAAAACAGGAAGTGGGCTTAATTCCGTTCTACATCGTCTGATTGGGCTGATATTTTACAGATATATTCACTGTTGGAGTGCAATCACATCCATATCCACATACATCTGGGCGTGGCTACGCAGCGCCCCCTATGGTTCTTTTCTAATATTGTGGACATATACTTTCACGTAAATTCACCGAATATGGTATGCATATGGGTCTCCTCAAGACACACACATTTCTCATTTGCATCCCTTAACTTTTCCAAACAGGAAGTGAGCTATTCTGGATTTTGTGTGTTTTTAAGTGTTTTTACACGTACCAAACTCTGAAATACTCCTCCTAGGGGGTTCATCACATTCACACCAAATGTGGTGAGAATGGTCTCAGGATAATCCTGATGCTAAATTGAAAGGATATTTCTCATATGTCAAACGGTACGGCTATGGCGAGGCGTACAATTTGAGGTCTCGCCGCGGCAACAGGAAGTGGTCGTAATTTCATTCTAGATGGTCTGATCTGGTTGATATTACACAGATATGTTCGTTGTGGGAGTGTAATCACATCCATATCCCAAAAATGACTGAATGTTATAGCGCCACCATCTGGCAACAGGAAGTGGCCTTCATTTTACTCGACATCTTCCGATGTGGCCGAAAATTTAGAAATATGTATATTGTTGGAGTGTAATTAAATCCATATTCCAAAAATGACTCAATGTTATAGCGCCACCATCTGGAAACTATAACATTGAATTGATCTTAATTTCACTCAACATCTTCCGATGTGGCTTAGTATTTAGAAATAGGTTTATTATTGCAGTGTAATCAAATTCAAAAACCATACACGGCTCAATATTATAGCGCCACCATCTGGCAACAGGAAGTGAGGCTTATATCATTGATGCGTTCCAATAGCAGCACCAACATCTTCATTGATCAAAGGGGAATTCCTGTGCACACGATACGTTGTCCAGGAAGGTGATTATTTCCAAAGTGTGTACAGATTGTGAAACATGTCATTGGCACAACTATGCCACCAAGGCGGTTGCGCCCATGGTGCTTGGGCCCGTTCATTGCTGCTGGCAGCTATATTTATTATTATTATTCTTTTTCTTCAGGCAAATGGGCTTTTTTGAGGGCCTTGCCATGCATAAAAAGTCTTGACATTTTGCACACACATCAGAAGTGGTTGCTGTCAGGATCTCTCAGATGCTCAGACCTGGGCGTGGCCGAGGGACTCCACAGCGCCCCCTATCGCATTGTCTTCTATTGTGGGCAGGCACTTTGAGCTACCTTCACCTAATTTGGTATGCATGTGGGGCTCCTCTTGCCAAACACATTTCTCATTCGCATTGAATCAAATATGTGAACAGGAAGTCAGCCATTTTGAATTTTGTGCATTTTACACGTACTACACTTTGAAGTACTCCTCCTAGGGGGTTCATTGCATTCACACCAAATGTGGTCAAAGTGGTCTCAGGATAGTCATGATACTAATTCCAAAGGATATTTTTGATATCTCAAACGGTATGGTCATGGCGAGGCGTACAATTTTCATGTCACGCCGCGCCAACAGGAAGTTGCCATAAATTCATGGTCTACATTGTCTGATCTGGCTGATATTTTACAAATATGTTCACTGTTAGAGTGTAATCACATCCAAATACCAAGAAGAAATCAATGTTATAGCGCCACCATCTGGCAACGGACGTGAGGTTTTTATCATGTTTGTATGGGTTCCTGCTAAGGTATTCATCACATTCACACCAAATGTAGTCATCATGATCTTAGAATAGTCCTGACCCTAAATGACGAAAGGATTTTTGATATCTCAAACGGTTTGGCAATGGCGAGGCGTATAATACACACGTTACGCCCAAAAACAGGAAGTGGGCTTAATTCCGTTCTGCATCATCTGATCGGGCTGATATTTTACAAATATATTCACTTTTGGAGTGCAATCACATCCATATCCACATTCATCTGGGCGTGGCTACACAGCGCCCCCTATGGCTTTTTTCTAATATTGTGGACATATACTTTCACGTAAATGCACCACGTCTGGTAGGCATAAGGGTCTCCTCAAGACACACACATTTCTCATTTGCATCCCTTAACTTTTCCCAACAGGAAGTGAGCTATTTTGGATTTTGTGTGTTTTTAAGTGTTTTTTCACGTACCAAAGTTTGAAATACTCTTCCTAGGGGGTTCATCACATTCACACAAAATGTGGTCAGCATGATATTATAGCCCTGACACACAACTATGAACTGATTTTTAATATCTTGGAATGGTATGGCTATGGTCAGCCTTAAAATTAACTTGTAATGCTGCCCAAATAGGAAAATTATATATTAAATAATTTCAAAAAGGTATTAAATTCTACATTGCCTGATTTTGAGGCTACATCTTTTCACATATGTTCATTGTTGGAGTGTCATCACATCCATTAAGCAATAATAGTTTACTATTTTCGCTGGAGACTCATTATCTCCAGTCTTAAAACTTCAACGCAAGTCGCAACTGACTCTCCCATTTCTAATACGCGACTGCCATCTAGTGGCAAAGGTTAGTATTCTTTCTAATTTTCGGTATTGTTTCTCTTTTTCTTGGATAAAGTGATTTCTCAACGACAAGTTTTGTTTCTTTTTGCGAGCCAGTAACCATAACGATGTATGAGTAACAGCGGCAGCCTACGTGACAAAATGTACTGAAAACACCCAGCCCACAGCAACGTTTTTTCTCATCTATCTTAATTAACTCGATTGAATAACTAAAATAAAAAACTGGCTTTTACTGGCAGGAAAGTATCATATATTTAAAAGATTAACACATATAATGCATATATTGCTTTGACGTTCAATGTTATTTGGATTTTTAAAAAACCGTATTGTAGCATTTTAAGGACTCAATACAAAACAGCTGTTCGGAAAGTTGGCTTGAAAACCAAGAAGCCTTATTAAGGAATTTGAGCCGTTTCTATTTGACTTCATTCGATTGAAGTGAATGCCGTAACCCAATTAAATGTAATTCGCGTCGGAATACACATAATAGCCTACACTGTCAACGTGAAATAAAAATATATAGAGGTTTAAATCGATCCTGTATTGGGACATTTGTTATGATGGCTGGTGCAACGGGCATTTTCGGTACCGTTGACCATAATCGAATGCTAGCATTTATATCATTACACTGACCAAGTCCTGTTAAAAAGCATTTTTGGTTCCTTTGTGGAAACAGTGAAGTTGTCTACACAATCTGTTCTACTCACAGACTAACTGCGTCGCTGTAACTTCCCCCCATTTCTGATACGGCGATTCAATTTATTGGCAGAAAGTGGTACTTTCATTTTTTTCTTCCTTCAAGTGATTTTTCAACGATAGGTTTTTGTTTTTTTCTAGCGAGCCAGTAGGCATAACGATGTATGATTTACAGCTGCAGCCTACGTGACAAAATGTATTGACAACACGCAGCCCGACGTTTCTTTGCATCCATTTTCATTACATGAATTGAATAACTAAAATAAATATTAAAGACATTTAAAGACTTAAAGAAAGGCTTTAACTGGCAGGAGAGTATCATATTTTAAAAAGATTAACACATGAAGTCAAAAAGAAACTTTAGCGTCTGAGGTGGCTCTGCTCGAACGCTGTGTTAACATGAGACCGTTTTGTTCAACAAAGGTATCACATGCAGGTCGTTGCGAGATGACACGCACGGGCTAACAGCAGCCAGCCAGTCCACTGTCTGTGTGAGTCAAAAAACAGGTCAGCTACGTTGGTTTACATGAATAGAAAACTTTCAGTTAAATCGCCAGCTATGTTAGTTTATTAGGCTTGTCATTAAACACGAATTAAGAGAACATACAATTTCGCTAGGAATGGTAAATTAATATGAAAATACTGTATTGAGGGCATAGAGTTGGCATCTCTTTTAGATTTGGCTGAACAAATGCGTTTCAGGCAGCATAATTACCAGTGAAATGGAAAAGAATGATGCTGGTTAACTAGACGTTTCGTGCAATATTATCCGACACTTCGTAGAGAAATTATTAAACCAAGATAAAAGGAGACATTTGGCCAATAGATGGCACCCGTGTATAAGCGGGCAGTATAGCGTAATGGTTAGGGCGGTGGATTAAGGCACGCAAATTCAGCCGTTCGATCCCCGCTGCAGCCACAATGAATTTGAATAGTTTCTTGAAGCCAATTGTTTTCATTTTGAGTGCATGTTTATGGCCTAATGACTTTTCAAGCATAGATTGTGCCTCCCCGTGTAAAAACTATGGAAATTAATTAATCTCTGCTCTCCATACAGGACTGTAGCATGTTATCACAATGTGCAAGCAAGACGTTATTTTTATTTCATTCTACATTGTCTGATGTGGCTGAAACTTCACACGTTCATTTTTGGAGTGTAATCTCATCCATTTTCCAATAAAGGCTAAATGGCAAAGTGCCACCCGCTGGCAACAGGAAGTGAGCCTTATATTGCATTCTTAAGCATTATTTTTCAATGGGTTCATGACATTCACGGTAAATGTGGTCAGCATGATGCTAGGATGGTCCTGACAAAACAGATTTTAGATTTACTGGGATGATATAGCTATGGTCAGGCACATAAAAAAACACATCATGCCAGACAAACAGGAAGTGGTCATACTTAAATTCTCCAATGTCTGATGTGACTGCAACTTTACACAGATGCTCAGTGTTGGAGTGTAATCAAATCCATATTCCAAAAACGACTCAATGTTATAGCAGCATCATCTGGAAACAGGAATTGACCTTAATTTCGCTGAACATCTTCCGATGTGGCTGAAAATGTACAAATATGTTTATTTCTGGAGTGTAATCAAATTCAAAAAACATACACGGATCAATAATATAGCGCCACCATCTGGCAACAGGAAGTGAGGCTTATATCATTGATGCATTCCAATAGCAGCGCCAACATCTTCATTGATCAAAGGGAAATTCCTGTGCACACTATACGTTGTCCAGGAAGGTGATTATTTCCAAATTGTGTACATGTTGTGAAACATGTCATTGGCACAACTATGCCACCAAGGCGGTTGCCCCCATGGGGCTTGGGCCCGTTCATTGCTGCTTGCAGCTATATTTAGGGCCCAAGCACCGTAGGGTGCGAAGGACCCTATTGTTATTGTAAAGATTATTATTAGGGCCCAAGCACCGTAGGGTGCGAAGGACCCTATTGTTATTGGAAGGATTATTATTATTATTATTATTAGGGCCCAAGCACCGTAGGGTGCGAAGGACCCTATTGTTATTGGAAGGATTATTAGGGCCCAAGCACCGTAGGGTGCGAAGGACCCTATTGTTATTGGAAGGATTATTATTATTATTATTATTATTAGGGCCCAAGCACCGTAGGGTGCGAAGGACCCTATTGTTATTGGAAGGATTATTATTATTATTATTATTATTATTATTATTATTATTATTCTTTTTCTTCAGGCAAATGGGCTTTTTTGAGGGCCTTGCCATGCGTAAAAAGTCTTGACATTTTGCACACACATCAGAAGTGGTTGCTGTCAGGAGCTCTCAGATGCTCAGATCTGGGCGTGGCCGAGGGACTCCACAGCGCCCCCTATCGCATTGTCTTCTATTGTGGGCAGGCAGTTTGAGCTACTTACACCTAATTTGGTGGCCATATAGAGCTCCTCGGTCCAAACACATTTCTAATTCACATCTAATCAAATATGCAAACAGGAAGTCAGCCATTTTGGATTTTGTGCGTTTTACACGTACTACACTTTTAAGTACTCCTCCTAGGGGGTTCATCGCATTCACACCAACTGTAGTCAGAATGGTCTCAGGATAGTCATGATGCTAAATTGCCAGGATATTTTTGATAGCTCAAACGGGACGGTCATGGGGAGGAGTACAATTTTTATGTCACGCCGCGCCAACAGGAAGTGGCCATAATTTCATGGTCTACATCGTCTGATCTGGCTGATATTTCAGAAATACGTTCATTGTTGGAGTATAATCACATCCATATTCCAAGAACGGGTCAATGTTATAGCGCCACCATCTGGCAACAGGAAGTGAGGTCTTTAACATATTTGTATGCATTCCTGCTAGGGCATTAAGCACATTCACACGAAATGTGGTCAGCATGATCTTAGGATAGTCATGACCATAAGCTGTGAAGGGATTTTTGATATCTCAAAAGGTATGGAAATGGCGAGTCGTACAGTACACATATTGCGTGCAAAAAAATGACTTTTTTTCCGACATCGTCCGATCTGGCTGATATTTTACAAATATGTTCACTGTTGGAGTACAATATTAAATATATACATATCAATCGGGGCGTGGCTAGACAGCGCCCCCTATAATTATTATTCTCTTTTTTTCAATGTATTTTACATTTTTGAGGTGCTTGCCATGGATGGAAACTCACAGAATTTTGCACACACATGAGAAGTGTTGGCTGTCAGGATGTCTCAGATGCTCAGACCTGGGCGTGGCCGAGGGACTCCACAGCGCCCCCTAATGCTTTGTCTTCTATTGTGGACAGGCACTTTGAGCTACCTTCACCTAATTTGGTATGCATGTGGGGCTCCTCTGGACAAACACATTTCTCATTCGCATCGAATCAAATATGTAAACAGGAAGTAAGCCATTTTGAATTTTGTGCATTTTACACGTACTACACTTTTAAGTACTCCTCCTAGGGGGTTCATTGCATTCACACGAAATGTAGTCAAAGTGGTCTCAGGATAGTCATGATACTAATTCCAAAGGATATTTTTGATTGCTCAAACGGTATGGTCATGGCGAGGCGTACAATTTTCATGTCACGCCGCGCCAACAGGAAGTTGCCATAAATTCATGGTCTACATTGTCTGATCTGGCTGATATTTTACAAATATGTTCACTGTTAGAGTGTAATCACATCCAAATACCAAGAAGAAATCAATGTTATAGCGCCACCATCTGGCAACGGACGTGAGGTTTTTATCATGTTTGTATGCGTTCCTGCTAAGGTATTCATCACATTCACACCAAATGTAGTCATCATGATCTTAGAATAGTCCTGACCCTAAATGACGAAAGGATTTTTGATATCTCAAACGGTTTGGCAATGGCGAGGCGTATAATACACACGTTACGCCCAAAAACAGGAAGTGGGCTTAATTCCGTTCTACATCATCTGATCGGGCTGATATTTTACAAATATATTCACTTTTGGAGTGCAATCACATCCATATCCACATTCATCTGGGCGTGGCTACACAGCGCCCCCTATGGCTTTTTTCTAATATTGTGGACATATACTTTCACGTAAATGCACCACGTCTGGTAGGCATAAGGGTCTCCTCAAGACACACACATTTCTCATTTGCATCCCTTAACTTTTCCCAACAGGAAGTGAGCTATTTTGGATTTTGTGTGTTTTTAAGTGTTTTTTCACGTACAAAACTTTGAAATACTCTTCCTAGGGGGTTCATCACATTCACACAAAATGTGGTCAGCAAGATGTTATAGCCCTGACATACAACTATGAACTGATTTTTAATATCTTGGAATGGTATGGCTATGGTCAGCCTTAAAATTAACTTGTAATGCTGCCCAAACAGGAAAATTATGTGTTAAATCATTTCAAAAAGGTATTAAATTCTACATTGCCTGATTTTGAGGCTACAACTTTTCACATATGTTCATTGTTGGAGTGTCATCACATCCATTAAGCAATAATAGTTCACGATTTTCGCTGGAGACTCATTATATCCAGTCTTAAAACTTCAACGCAAGTCGCAACTGACTCTCCCATTTCTAATACGCGACTGCCATCTATTGGCAAAAAAAAGGTATTGTTTCTCGTATTCTGGGATAAAGTGATTTCTCAACGACAGGTTTTATTCATTTTTGCGAGCCAGTAACCATAACGATGTATGAGTAACAGCGGCAGCCTACGTGACTAAATGTACTGACAACACCCAGCCCACAGCAACGTTTTTTCTCATCTACCTTAATTAACTCGATTGAATAACTAAAATAAAAAACAGGCTTTTACTGGCAGGAAAGTATCATATATGTAAAAGATTAACACATATAATGCATATATTGCATTGACGTTAAATGGTGTTAAAAAATCGTATTGTAGCATTTTAAGGACTCAATACAAAACGGCTGTTCGGAAAGTTAGTTTGAAAACCAAGAAGCCTTATTAAGGAATTCGAGCCGTTTCTATTTGACTTCATTCGATTGAAGTGAATGCCGTAACCCAATTAGTAATTCGCGTCGGAATACACATAATAGCCTACACTATCAACGTGAAATAAAAATATATAGAGGTTTAAATCGATCCTATATTGGGACTTTTGTTATGATGGCTGGTGCAACGGGCATATGGTCAGCCTTAAAATTAACTTGTAATGCTGCCCAAACAGGAAAATTATGTATTAAATCATTTCAAAAAGGTATTAAATTCTACATTGCCTGATTTTGAGGCTACAAATTTTCACATCTGTTCATTGTTGGAGTGTCATCACATCCATTAAGCAATAATAGTTCACGATTTTCGCTGGAGACTCATTATATCCAGTCTTAAAACTTCAACGCAAGTCGCAACTGACTCTCCCATTTCTAATACGCGACTTCCATCTATTGGCAAAAAAAAGGTATTGTTTCTCGTATTCTGGGATAAAGTGATTTCTCAACGACAGGTTTTATTAATTTTTGCGAGCCAGTAACCATAACGATGTATGAGTAACAGCGGCAGCCTACGTGACTAAATGTACTGACAACACCCAGCCCACAGCAACGTTTTTTCTCATCTACCTTAATTAACTCGATTGAATAACTAAAATATAAAACAGGCTTTTACTGGCAGGAAAGTATCATATATGTAAAAGATTAACACATATAATGCATATATTGCATTGACGTTAAATGGTGTTAAAAAATCGTATTGTAGCATTTTAAGGACTCAATACAAAACGGCTGTTCGGAAAGTTAGTTTGAAAACCAAGAAGCCTTATTAAGGAATTCGAGCCGTTTCTATTTGACTTCATTCGATTGAAGTGAATGCCATAACCCAATTAGTAATTCGCGTCGGAATACATATAATAGCCTACACTGTCAACGTGAAATAAAAATATATAGAGGTTTAAATCGATCCTATATTGGGACTTTTGTTATGATGGCTGGTGCAACGGGCATTTTCGGTAATGTTGACCATAATCGAATGCTAGCATTTATATCTTTACACTGACCAAGTACCGTTAAAAAGCATATTTTAAGCTCCCTTCTGGAAACAGTGAAGTTGTCTACACGGTCTACTCTAATCACAGACTAACTGCGTCGCTGTAACTTCCCCCATTTCTGATACGGGGATTCCATTCATTGGCAAAAAATGGTACTTTCATTTTTTTCTTCCTTCAAGTGATTTTTCAACGATAGGTTTTTTTATTTTTATAGCGTGCCAGTATGCATAACGATGTATGATTTACAGCTGCAGCCTACGTGACAAAATGTAATGACAACACCCAGCCCGACGTTTCTTTGCATCTATTTTCATTATATGAATTGAATAACTAAAATAAATATTAAACACATTTAAAGACTTAAAGACAGGCTTTAACTGGCACGAAAGTATCATATATTTAAAACATGAACACATGAAGTCAAAAAGAAACGTCAGCCTTTGAGGTGTCTCTGCTCGAACGCTGTGTTAACATGAGACCGTTATGTTCAACAAAGGTATCGCATGCAGGTCGTTGCCAGATGACACGCACGGGGTAACAGCAGCCAACCTGTCCACTGTTTGTGTGAGTCAAAAAACAGGTCAACTACGTTGGTTTACATGAATATAAAACTTTCAGTTAAATCGCCAGCTATGTTAGTTTATTAGATTGTCATTAAACACGAATTAAGAGAAGATACAATTTCGCTAGGAATGGTAACTTAATATGAAAATACTGTATTGAGGGCAGAGAGTTGGCATCTCTTTTAGATTTGGCTGAACAAATGCGTTTCAGGCAGCATAATTACCGGTGAAATGGAAAAGAATGATGCTGGCTAACTAGACGTTTCATGCAATATTATCCGACACTTCGGAGAGAAATTATTTAACCAAGATAAAAGGAAACATACAACTTTTGGCCAATAGATGGCACCCGTGTATCAGCGTGCAGTGCAGCGTAATGGTTCGGGCGGTGGATTAAGGCACGCAAATTCAGCGGTTCCATCCCCGGTGCAGCCACAATAAAATTGAACAGTTTCTTGAAGGTAATGGTTTTATTTTGAGTACATATCTATAGCCTAATGACTTTTCAAGCATAAATTGTGCCTCCCCGTGTAAAAACTATGGAAATTAATTAATCTCTGCTCTCCATACAGGACTGTAGCATGTTATCACAATGTTCAAGCTAGAAGTTATTTTTGTTTCATTCTACATTGTCTCATGTGGCTGAAACTTCACTCATGTTCATTTTTGGAATGTAATCTCATCCATATCCCAATAAAGGCTCAATGGCATAGCACCACCTCCTGGGAACAGGAAGTGTGGCTTCATTTCATTTCACATCGTCTGATTTTGCTGACGCTTTAGAGCAGGGGTCACCAACCTTTTTGAAACTGAGAGCTACTTCATGGGTACTGAGTCATACTAAGCGCTACCAGTTTCTTTTGTCACGTGCACAATACTGACCTTTGAACTAGAGTAGGTCAGAGTTCACCTAAACTTTTCAACTTCATGGATAGTAAACATATTTTTAAGATATTGTCATTTTTAAATCTATATAAATGCAAGTGTGATTAAAAATAAATAGCAACAGAATAAAATTAAATTTTAGATGCAGCTCACTAGTGAGTTGTGCTATTTTTAGAACAGGCCTGCGGGCAACTCATGTGGTCCTTGGGGGCGACCTGGTGCCCACGGGCACCGTGTTGGTGACCCCTGCTTTAGAGATATGTTCCATGTTGGATTATAATCACATCCATGTTCCAATAAATGCTCAATGTCACATCGCCACCTGCTGGCAACAGGAAGCGGCCTTAATTTCACTCAACATCTTCTGATGTGGCTTAGAATTTAGAAATAGGTTTATTATTGGAGTGTAATCAAATTCAAAAACCATACATGGTTCAATATTAAAGCGCCAGCATCTGGCAACAGGAAGTGAGGCTTATATCATTGATGCATTCCAATAGCAGCACCAACATCTTCATTGATCAAAGGGGAATTCCTGTGCACACTATACGTTGTCCAGGAAGGTGATTATTTCCAAAGTGTGTACATGTTGTGAAACATGTCATTGGCACAACTATGCCACCAAGGCGGATGCGCCCATGGTGCTTGGGCCCGTTCATTGCTGCTTGCAGCTATATTTAGGGCCCAAGCACCGTAGGGTGCGAAGGACCCTATTGTTATTGGAAGGATTATTATTATTATTATTATTATTATTATTATTCTTTTTTTTTCAATGTTTTGTGCATTTTTGAGGTGCTTGCCATGGATGAAAACTCACGGAATTTTGCACACACATCAGAAGTGGTGGCTGTCAGGTTGTCTCAGATGCTCAGACCTGGGCGTGGCTGAGGGACTCCACAGCGCCCCCTATCGCATTGTCATCTATTTTGGGCAGGCACTTTGAGCTACCTTCATAAAATTTAGTAGGGATATAGCACTCCTCGGTCCAAACACATTTCTCATTCGCATCTAATCAAATATCCAAACAGGAAGTCAGCCATTTTGGATTTTGTGCGTTTTACACGTACTGCACTTTTAAGTACTCCTCCTAGGGGGTTCATCACATTCACACCACCTGTGGTCAGAATGGTCTCAGGATATTCATGATGCTAAATTGGCAGGATATTTTTGATAGCTCAAACGGGACGGTCCTGGGGAGGCGTATAATTTTTATGTCACGCCACGCCAACAGGAAGTGGCCGTAATTTCATGGTGTACATCGTCTGATCTGGCTGATATTTTAGAAATACGTTTATTGTTGGAGGCTAATCACAACCATATCCCAAGAACGGGTCAATGTTATAGCGCCACCATCTGGCAACAGGAAGTGAGGTCTTCATCATATTTGAATGCCTTCCTGCTAGGGCATTCATCACATTCACACGAAATGTGGTCAGCATGATCTTAGGATAGTCATAACCATAAGCTGTGAAGGGATTTTTGATATCTCAAACGGTATGGAAATGGCGAGTCGTAAAGTACACATATTGCGTGCAAAAAAATGACTTTTTTTTCGACATCGTCCGATTTGGCTGATATTTTACAAATATGTTCACTGTTGGAGTACAATATGAAATATATACATATCAATCGGGGCGTGGCTAGACAGCGCCCCCTATAATTATTATTCTCTTTTTTTTCAATGTATTTTGCATTTTTGAGGTGCCTGCCATGGATGAAAACTCACAGAATTTTGCACACACATGAGAAGTGTTGGCTGTCAGGATGACTCAGATGCTCAGACCTGGGCGTGGCCGAGGGACTCCACAGCGCCCCCTAATGCTTTGTCTTCTATTGTGGACAGGCACTTTGAGCTACCTTCACCTAATTTGGTATGCATGTGGGCCTCCTCTGGACAAATACATTTCTCATTCGCATCGAATCAAATATGTGAACAGGAAGTCAGCCATTTTGAATTTTGTGCATTTTACACGTACTACACTTTTAAGTACTCCTCCTAGGGGGTTCATTGCATTCACAGGAAATGTGGTCAAAGTGGTCTCAGGATAGTCATGATACTAATTCCAAAGGATATTTTTGATATCTCAAACGGTATGGTCATGGCGAGGTGTACAATTTTCATGTCACGCCGCGCCAACAGGAAGTAGCCATAAATTCATGGTCTACATTGTCTGATCTGGCTGATATTTTACAAATATGTTCACTGTTAGAGTGTAATCACATCCATATACCAAGAAGAAATCAATGTTATAGCGCCACCATCTGGCAACGGAAGTAAGGTTTTTATCATGTTTGTATGCGTTCCTGCTAGGGTATTCATCACATTCACACCAAATGTAGTCATCATGATCTTAGAATAGTCCTGACCCTAAATGACGAAAGGATTTTTGATATCTCAAACGGTTTGGCAATGGCGAGGCGTATAATACACACGTTACGCCCAAAAACAGGAAGTGGGCTTAATTCCATTCTACATCATCTGATCGGGCTGATATTTTACAAATATATTCACTTTTGGAGTGCAATCACATCCATATCCACATTCATCTGGGCGTGGCTACACAGCGCCCCCTATGGCTTTTTTCTAATATTGTGGACATATACTTTCACGTAAATGCACCACGTCTGGTTGGCATAAGGGTCTCCTCAAGACACACACATTTCTCATTTGCATCCCTTAACTTTTCCCAACAGGAAGTGAGCTATTTTGGATTTTGTGTGTTTTTAAGTGTTTTTTCACGTACCAAACTTTGAAATACTCTTCCTAGGGGGTTCATCACATTCACACAAAATGTGGTCAGCATGATATTATAGCCCTGACACACAACTATGAACTGATTTTTAATATCTTGGAATGGTATGGCTATGGTCAGCCTTAAAATTAACTTGTAATGCTGCCCAAACAGTTCATGTTTTAATACAATTATGTATTAAATAATTTCAAAAAGGTATTAAATTCTACATTGCCTGATTTTGAGGCTACAACTTTTCACATATGTTCATTGTTGGAGTGCCATCACATCCATTAAGCAATAATAGTTCACTATTTTCGCTGGAGACTCATTATATCCAGTCTTAAAACATCAAGGCAAGTCGCAAATGACTCTCCCATTTCTAATACGCGACTGCCATCTACTGGCAAAACTTGGTATTGTTTCTCAAGTGATTTCTCAAATACAAGTTTTGTTTCTTTTTGCGAGCCAGTAACCATAACGATGTATGAGTAACAGCGGCAGCCTACGTGACAAAATGTACTGACAACACCCAGCCCACAGCAACGTTTTTTCTCATCCACCTTAATTATATGGATTGAATAACTAAAATAAAAGACAGGCTTTTACTGGCAGGAAAGTATCATATATTTCAAAGATTAACACATATAATGCATATCTTGCAATGACGTTCAATGTTATTTGGTTTATAAAAAACCGTGTTGTAGCATTTTAAGGACTCAATACAAAACAGCTGTTCGGAAAGTTAGCTTGAAAACCAAGAAGCCTTATTAAGGATTTCGAGCCGTTTCTATTTGACTTCATTCGGTTGAAGTGAATGCCGTAACCCAATTAAATGTAATTCGCGTCGGAATACACATAATAGCCTACACTGTCAACGTGAAATAAAAATATATAGAGGTTTAAATCGATCCTGTATTGGGACATTTGTTATGATGGCTGGTGCAACGGGCATTTTCGGTACCGTTGACCATAATCGAATGCTAGCATTTATATCATTACACTGACCAAGTCCTGTTAAAAAGCACATTTTGGGTTCCTTTGTGGAAACAGTGAAGTTGTCTACACAATCTATTCTACTCACAGACTAACTGCGTCGCTGTAACTTCCCCCCATTTCTGATACGGGGATTCCATTTATTGGCAGAAAGTGGAACTTTCATTTTTTTCTTCCTTCAAGTGATTTTTCAACGATAGGTTTTTGTTTTTTTTCTAGCGAGCCAGTAGGCATAACGATGTATGATTTACAGCTGCAGCCTACGTGACAAAATGTATTGACAACACCCAGCCCGACGTTTCTTTGCATCTATTTTCATTATTTGAATTGAATATCTAAAATAAATATTAAAGACATTTAATGACTGTCTTTAACTGGCAGGAGAGTGTCATATATTTAAAAGAGTAACACATGAAGTCAAAAAGAAACGGTAGCGTTTGAGGTGGCACTGCTCGAACGCTGTGTTAACAAGAGACCGTTATGTTCAACAATGGTATCGCATGCACGTCGTTGCGTAGCCTTTCCACTGTCTGTGTGAGTCAAAAAACAGGTCAGCTACGTTGGTTTACATGAATAGAAAACTTTCAGTTAAATCGCCAGCTATGTTAGTTTATTTTGCTTGTCATTAAACACGAATTAAGAGAACATACAATTTCGCTAGGAATTTTTGACTTAATATGAAAATACCGGATTGAGGGCAGAGACTTGGCATCTCCTTTAGATTTGGCTGAACAAATGCGTTTCAGGCAGCATAATTACCGGTGAAAAGGAAAAGAATGATGCTGGCTAACTAGACTTTTAATGCAATATTATCCGACACTTCGGCGAGAAATTATTTAACCAAGATGAAAGGAAACATACAACATTTGGCCAATAGATGGCGCCCGTGTATAAGAGGGCAGTATACCTTAATGGTTTAGGCAGTGGATTAAGACATGCAAGGTCGGCGGTTCTATCCCCAGTGCGGTCACAATGAAGTTGAATAGTTTGTTTAAGCCAATGGTTTTATTTTGAGTGCATATTTATAACCGAATGACTTTTCAAGCATAAAATGTGCCTCTCGCTGTAAAATCTATGGAAATTAATTCATCTCTGCTCTCCATACAAGACTGTAGCACGTTATCACAATGTGTTTGTTGTTTTTGTTTCATTCTACATTGTCTGATGTGGCTGAAACTTCACACATGTTCATTTTTGGAGTGTAATCTCATCCATATACCAATAAAGGCTCAATGGCATAGCGCCACCATCTGGCAACAGGAAATGGCCTTAATTTCACTCGACATCTTCCGATGTGGCTGAAAATGTAGAAATATTTTTATTATTGGAGTGTAATTAAATCCATATACCAAAAATGGCTCAATGTTATAGCGCCACCATCTGGCAAAAGGAAGTGACTTTAATTTTACTCGACATCTTCCAATTTGGCTGAAAATGTACAAATATGTTAATTATTGGAGTGTAATCAAATCCGTAAACCATACACGGCTCAATATTATAGCGCCACCATCTGGCAACAGGAAGTGAGGCTTATATCATTGATGCATTCCAATAGCAGCAGCAACATCTTCATTGATCAAAGGGGAATTCCTGTGCACACTAGACGTTGTCCAGGAAGGTGATTATTTCCAAAGTGTGTACATATTGTGAAACATGTCATTGGCACAACTATGCCACCAAGGCGGTTGCGCCCCTGGTGCTTGGGCCCGTTCATTGCTGCTTGCAGCTATATTTATTATTATTATTCTTTTTCTTCAGGCAAATGGGCTTTTTTGAGGGCCTTGCCATGCGTAAAAAGTCTTGACATTTTGCACACACATCAGAAGTGGTTGCTGTCAGGAGCTCTCAGATGCTCAGACCTGGGCGTGGCCGAGGGACTCCACAGCGCCCCCTATCACATTGTCTTCTATTGTGGGCAGGCACTTTGAGCTACCTGCACCTAATTTGGTGGCCATATAGCGCTCCTCGGTCCAAACACATTTCTCATTCGGATCTAATCAAATATCCAAACAGGAAGTCAGCCATTTTGGATTTTGTGAGTTTTACATGTACTACACTTTTAAGTACTCCTCCTAGGGGGTTCATCGCATTCACACCACCTGTGGTCAGAATGGTCTCAGGATAGTCATGATGCTAAATTGCCAGGATATTTTTGATAGCTCAAACGGGACGGTCATGGGGAGGAGTACAATTTTTATGTCACGCCGCGCCAACAGGAAGTGGCCATAATTTCATGGTCTACATTGTCTGATCTGGCTGATATTTTAGAAATTTGTTTATTGTTGGAGTGTAATCACATCAATATCCCAAGAACAGGTCAATGTTATAGCGCCACCATCTGGCAATAGGAAGTGAGGTCTTTAACATATTTGTATGCATTCCTGCTAGGGCATTCAGCACATTCACACCAAATGCGGTCAGCATGATCTTAAGATAGTCCTTACGCTAAGTTGTGAAGGGATTTTTGATATCTCAAACGGTATGGAAATGGCGAGTCGTACAGTACACATATTGCGTGCAAAAAAATGACTTTTTTTTCGACATCGTCCGATCTGGCTGATATTTTACAAATATGTTCACTTTAGCAGTACAATATCAGATATATACATATCAATCGGGGCGTGGCTAGACAGCGCCCCCTATAATTATTATTCTCTTTTTTTTCAATGTATTTTGCATTTTTGAGGTGCTTGCCATGGATGAAAACTCACGGAATTTTGCACACACATGAGAATTGTTGGCTGTCAGGATGTATCAGATGCTCAGACCTGGGCGTGGCCGAGGGACTCCACAGCGCCCCCTAATGCTTTGTCTTCTATTGTGGACAGGCACTTTGAACTACCTTCACCTAATTTGGTATGCATGTGGGCCTCCTCTGGAAAAACACATTTGTCATTCGCATCAAATCAAATATGTGAACAGGAAGTCAGCCATTTTGAATTTTGTGCATTTTACACGTACTACACTTTTAAGTACTCCTCCTAGGGGGTTCATTGCATTCACAGGAAATGTGGTCAAAGTGGTCTCAGGATAGTCTTGATACTAATTCCAAAGGATATTTTTGATATCTCAAACGGTATGGTCATGGCGAGGCGTACAATTTTCATGTCACGCCGCGCCAACAGGAAGTAGCCATAAATTCATGGTCTACATTGTCTGATCTGGCTGATATTTTAGAAATATGTTCACTGTTAGAGTGTAATCACATCCATATACCAAGAAGAAATCAATGTTATAGCGCCACCATCTGGCAACAGGAAGTGAGGTTTTTATCATGTTTGTATGCCTTCCTGCTAGGGTATTCATCACATTCACACCAAATGGAGTCATCATGATCTGAGAATAGTCCTGACCCTAAATGACGAAAGGATTTTTGATATCTCAAACGGTTTGGCAATGGCGAGGCGTTTAATACACACGTTACGCCCAAAAACAGGAAGTGGGCTTAATTCCGTTCTACATCATCTGATCGGGCTGATATTTTACAAATATATTCCCTTTTGGAGTGCAATCACATCCATATCCACATTCATCTGGGCGTGGCTACACAGCGCCCCCTATGGCTTTTTTCTAATATTGTGGACATATACTTTCACGTAAATGCACCACGTCTGGTAGGCATAAGGGTCTCCTCAAGACACACACATTTCTAATTTGCATCCCTTAACTTTTCCCAACAGGAAGTGAGCTATTTTGGATTTTGTGTGTTTTTAAGTGTTTTTTCACGTACCAAACTTTGAAATACTCTTCCTAGGGGGTTCATCACATTCACACAAAATGTGGTCAGCATGATATTATAGCCCTGACACACAACTGTGAACTGATTTTTAATAACTTGGAATGGAATGGCTATGGTCAGCCTTAAAATTAACTTGTAATGCTGCCCAAACAGGAAAATTATGTATTAAATCATTTCAAAAAGGTATTAAATTCTACATTGCCTGATTTTGAGGCTACAACTTTTCACATATGTTCATTGTTGGAGTGTCATCACATCCATTAAGCAATAATAGTTCACTATTTTCGCTGGAGACTCATTATATCCAGTCTTAAAACTTCAACGCAAGTCGCAACTGACTCTCCAATTTCTAATACGCGACTGCCATCTAGTGGCAAAGGTTAGTATTCTTTCTAATTTTCTTGGATAAAGTGATTTCTCAATGACAAGTTTTGTTTCTTTTTGCGAGCCAGTAACCATAACGATGTATGAGTAACAGCGGCAGCCTACGTGAGAAAATGTACTGACAACACCCAGCCCATAGCAACGTTTTTTTCATCTACCTTAATTATATGGATTGAATAACTAAAATAAAAGACAGGCTTTTACTGGCAGGAAAGTATCATATATTTAAAAGATTAACACATATAATGCAGATCTTGCATTGAAGTTCAATGTTATTTGGTTTAAAAAAAAACGTAGTGTAGCATTTTAAGGACTCAACACAAAACAGCTGTTCGGAAAGTTGGGTTGAAAACCAAGAAGCCTTATTAAGGAATTCGAGCCGTTTCTATTTGACTTCATTCGATTGAAGTGAATGCCGTAACCCAATTAAATGTAATTCGCGTCGCAATACACACAATCGCCTACACTGTCAACGTGAAATAAAAATATATAGAGGTTTAAATCGATCCTATATTGGGACATTTGTTATGATGGCTGGTGCAACGGGCATTTTCGGTACCGTTGACCATAAGCGAATGCTAGCAATTATATCATTACACTGACCAAGTCCTGTTAAAAAGCACATTTTTGGTTCCTTTGTGGAAACAGTGAAGTTGTCTACATAATCTATTCTACTCACAGACTAACTGCGTCGCTGTAACTTCCCCCCATTTCTGATACGGGGATTACATTTATTGGCAGAAATTGGTACTTTTATTTTTTTCTTCCTTCAAGTGATCTTTCAACGATAGGTTTTTGTTTTTTTCTAGCGAGCCAGTAGGCATAACGATGTATGATTTACAGCTGCAGCCTACGTGACAAAATGTATTGACAACACCCAGCCCGACGTTTCTTTGCATCTATTTTCATTATATGAATTGAATATCTAAAATAAATATTAAAGACATTTAAAGACTTAAAGACAGGCTTTAACTGGCAGGAGAGTATCATATATTTAAAAGATTTACACATATAATGCATATCTTGCAATGACGTTAAATGGTATTTTGTTAAAAAAAAACGTATTGTAGCATTTTCAGGACTCAATACAAAACTGCTGTTCGGAAAGTTAGCTTGAAAACCAAGAAGCCTTATTTAGGAATTCGCGCCGTTTCTATTTGACTTCATTCGATTGAAGTGAATGCCGTAACCCAATTAAATGGAATTCGCGTCGGAATACACATAATAGCCTACATTGTCAACGTGAAATAAAAATATATAGAGGTTTAAATCGATCCTATATTGGACTTTTGTTATCATGGCTGGTGCAAAGGGCATTTTCGGTACCATTGACCATAATCGAATGCTAGCATTTATATCATTAAACTGACCAAGTCCTGTTAAAAAGCACATTTTAGACTCCTTTGTGGAAACAGTGAAGTTGTCTACACAATATATTCTACTCACAGACTAACTGCGTCGCTGTAACTTCCCTCCATTTCTGAAACGGGGATTCCATTTATTGGCAAAAAGTGGTACTTTGATTTTTTTCTTCCTTCTAGTGATTTTTCAACGATAGGTTTTCGTTTTTTATATCGAGCCAGTAGGCATAACGATGTATGATTTACAGCTGCAGCCTACGTGACAAAATGTATTGACAACACCCAGCCCGACGTTTCTTTGCATCTATTTTCATTATTTTAATTGAATATCTAAAATAAATATTAAAGACATTTAATGACTGTCTTTAACTGGCAGGAGAGTGTCATATATTTAAAAGAGTAACACATGAAGTCAAAAAGAAACGGTAGCGTTTGAGGTGGCTCTGCTCGAACGCTGTGTTAACAAGAGACCGTTATGTTCAACAAAGGTATCACATGCACGTCGTTGCGTAGCCTTTCCACTGTCTGTGTGAGTCAAAAAACAGGTCAGCTACGTTGGTTTACATGAATAGAAAACTTTCAGTTAAATCGCCAGCTATGTTCGTTTATTTTGCTTGTCATTAAACACGAATTAAGAGAACATACAATTTCGCTAGGAATTTTTGACTTAATATGAAAATACCGGATTGAGGGCAGAGACTTGGCATCTCCTTTAGATTTGGCTGAACAAATGCGTTTCAGGCAGCATAATTACCGGTGAAATGGAAAAGAATGATGCTGGCTAACTAGACTTTTAATGCAATATTATCCGACATTTCGGCGAGAAATTATTTAACCAATATGAAAGGAAACATACAACATTTGGCCAGTAGATGGCGCCCGTGTATAAGAGGGCAGTATACCTTAATGGTTTAGGCAGTGGATTAAGACATGCAAGGTCGGCGGTTCTATCCCCAGTGCGGTCACAATGAAGTTGAATAGTTTGTTTAAGCCAATGGTTTTATTTTGAGTGCATATTTATAACCGAATGACTTTTCAAGCATAAAATGTGCCTCTCGCTGTAAAATCTATGGAAATTAATTCATCTCTGCTCTCCATACAGGACTGTAGCACGTTATCACAATGTGTTTGTTGTTTTTGTTTCATTCTACATTGTCTGATGTGGCTGAAACTTCACACATGTTCATTTTTGGAGTGTAATCTCATCCATATACCAATAAAGGCTCAATGGCATAGCGCCACCATCTGGCAACAGGAAGTGGCCTTAATTTCACTCGACATCTTCCGATGTGGCTGAAAATGTAGAAATATTTTTATTATTGGAGTGTAATTAAATCCATATACCAAAAATGGCTCAATGTTATAGCTCCACTATCTGGCAAAAGGAAGTGACTTTAATTTTACTCGACATCTTCCAATTTGGCTGAAAATGTACAAATATGTTAATTATTGGAGTGTAATCAAATCCATGAACCATACACGGCTCAATATTATAGCGCCACCATCTGGCAACCGGAAGTGAGGCTTATATCATTGATGCATTCCAATAGCAGCAGCAACATCTTCATTGATCAAAGGAGAATTCCTGTGCACACTATACGTTGTCCAGGAAGGTGATTATTTCCAAAGTGTGTACATATTGTGAAACATGTCATTGGCACAACTATGCCACCAAGGCGGTTGCGCCCCTGGTGCTTGGGCCCGTTCATTGCTGCTTGCAGCTATATTTATTATTATTATTATTATTATTATTATTATTATTATTCTTTCTCTTCCGTCAAATGGGCATTTTTGAGGGCCTTGCCATGGCTAAAAAGTCTTGAAATTTTGCAGACACATCAGAAGTGGTGGCCGTCAGGATCTATCAGATGCTCAGACCTGGGTGTGGCCGAGGGACTCCACAGCGCCCCCTATTGCGCTGACCCCCCCCCCCCATTGCATTGTTGTCTATTGTGGGCAGGCACTTTGAACTACATGAAACTAATTTGGTAACCATGTGTGGCTCCTCAATTCAAACACATTTCTCATTCGCATTGATGCAAATATGCGAACAGGAAGTGAGCTATTTTGGATTTTGTGTGTTTTACACGTACTACACTTTTACGTACTCCTCCTAGGGGGTTCATCACATTCACACCACCTGTGGTCAGAATGGTCTCAGGATATTCATGATGCTAAATTGCCAGGATATTTTTGATAGCTCAAACGGGACGGTAATGGCGAGGCGTGCAATTTTTATGTCACGCCGCGCCAACAGGAAGTGGCCGTAATTTCATGGTCTACATCGTCTGATCTGGCTGATATTTTAGAAATACGTTTATTGTTGGAGTATAATCACATCCATATCCCAAGAACGGGTCAATGTTATAGCGCCACCATCTGGCAACAGGAAGTGAGGTCTTTATCATATTTGTATGCCTTCCTGCTAGGGCATTCATCACATTCACACGGAATGTGGTCAGCATGATCTTAGGATAGTCATGACCATAAGCTGTGAAGGGATTTTTGATATCTCAAACGGTATGGAAATGGCGAGTCGTACAGTACACATATTGCGTGCAAAAAAATGACTTTTTTTTCGACATCGTCCGATCTGGCTGATATTTTATAAATATGTTCACTGTTGGAGTACAATATGAAATATATACATATCAATCGGGGCGTGGCTAGACAGCGCCCCCTATAATTATTATTCTCTTTTTTTTCAATGTATTTTGCATTTTTGAGGTGCTTGCCATGGATGAAAACTCACAGAATTTTGCACACACATGAGAAGTGGTGACTGTCAGCAGGTATCAGATGCTCAGACCTGGGCGTGGCTGAGGGACTCCACAGCGCCCCCTAATGCTTTGTCTTCTATTGTGGACAGGCACTTTGAGCTACCTTCACCTAATTTGGTATGCATGTGGGGCTCCTCTGCACAAACACATTTCTCTTTCGCATCCAATCAAATATGTGAACAGGAAGTCAGCCATTTTGAATTTTGTGCATTTTACACGTACTACACTTTTAAGTACTCCTCCTAGGGGGTTCATTGCATTCACACGAAATGTGGTCGAAGCGGTCTCAGGATAGTCATGATACTAATTCCAAAGGATATTTTTGATATCTAAAACGGTATGGTCATGGCGAGGCGTACAATTTTCATGTCACGCCGCGCCAACAGGAAGTAGCCATAAATTCATGGTCTACATTGTCTGATCTGGCTGATATTTTACAAATATGTTCACTGTTAGAGTGTAATCACATCCATATACCAAGAAGTAGTAAATGTTATAGCGCCACCATCTGGCAACGGAAGTGAGGTTTTTCTCATGTTTGTATGCGTTCCTGCTAGGGTATTCATCACATTCACACCAAATGTAGTCATCATGATCTTAGAATAGTCCTGACCCTAAATGACAAAAGGATTTTTGATATCTCAAACGGTTTGGCAATGGCGAGGCGTATAATACACACGTTACACCCAAAAACAGGAAGTGGGCTTAATTCCGTTCTACATCATCTGATCGGGCTGATATTTTGCAAATATATTCACTTTTGGAGTGCAATCACATCCATATCCACATTCATCTGGGCGTGGCTACACAGCGCCCCCTATGGCTTTTTTCTAATATTGTGGACACATACTTTCACGTAAATGCACCACGTCTGGTAGGCATAAGGGTCTCCTCAAGACACACACATTTCTCATTTGCATCCCTTAACTTTTCCCAACAGGAAGTGAGCTATTTTTGATTTTGTGTGTTTTTAAGTGTTTTTTCACGTACCAAACTTTGAAATACTCTTCCTAGGGGGTTCATCACATTCACACAAAATGTGGTCAGCATGGTATTATAGCCCTGACACACAACTATGAACTGATTTTTAATATCTTGGAATGGTATGGCTATGGTCAGCCTTAAAATTAACTTGTAATGCTGCCCAAACAGTTCATGTTTTAATACAATTATGTATTAAATAATTTCAAAAAGGTATTCAATTCTACATTGCCTGATTTTGAGGCTACATCTTTTCACATATGTTCATTGTTGGAGTGTCATCACATCCATTAAGCAATAATAGTTCACTATTTTCGCTGGAGACTCATTATATCCAGTCTTAAAACTTCAACGCAAGTCGCAAATGACTCTCCCATTTCTAATACGCGACTGCCATCTAGTGGCAAAGGTTAGTATTCTTTCTAATTTTCGGTATTGTTTCTCTTTTTCTTGGATAAAGTGATTTCTCAACGACAAGTTTTGTTTCTTTTTGCGAGCCAGTAACCATAACGATGTATGAGTAACAGCGGCAGCCTACGTGACAAAATGTACTGACAACACCCAGCCCACAGCAACGTTTTTTCTCATCTACCTTAATTATATGGATTGAATAACTAAAATAAAAGACAGGCTTTACTGGCAGGAAAGTAGCATATATTTCAAAGATTAACACATATAATGCATATCTTGCAATGACGTTCAATGTTATTTGGTTTAAAAAAAACCGTGTTGTAGCATTTTAAGGACTCAATACAAAACAGCTGTTCGGAAAGTTAGCTTGAAAACCAAGAAGCCTTATTAAGGAATTCGAGCCGTTTCTATTTGACTTCATTCGATTGAAGTGAATGCCGTAACCCAATTAAATGTAATTCGAGTCGGAATACACATAATAGCCTACACTGTCAACGTGAAATAAAAATATATAGAGGTTTAAATCGATCCTATCTTGGGACATTTGTTATGATGGCTGGTGCAACGCGCATTTTCGGTACCGTTGACCATAATCGAATGCTAGCATTTATATCATTACACTGACCAAGTCCTGTTAAAAAGCACATTTTTGGTTCCTTTGTGGAAACAGTGAAGTTGTCTACACAATCTATTCTACTCACAGACTAACTGCGTCGCTGTAAATTCCCCCCATTTCTGATACGGGGAATCCATTTATTCGCAGAAAGTGGTACTTTTATATATTTCTTCCTTCAAGTGATTTTTCAACGATAGGTTTTTTTTTCTTTTCTAGCGAGCCAGTAGGCATAACGATGTATGATTTACAGCTGCAGCCTACGTGACAAAATGTATTGACAACACCCAGCCCGACGTTTCTTTGCATCTATTTTCATTATATGAATAGAATATCTGAAATAAATATTAAAGACATTTAATGACAGTCTTTAACTGGCAGGAGAGTAGCATATATTTAAAAGAGTCAAAAGTCAAAAAGAAACGTTAACGTTTGAGATGGCTCTGGTCGAACTCTGTGTTAACATGAGACCGTTATGTTCAAAAAAGGTATGGCATGCAGGTCGTTGGCTAACAGCAGCCAGCCTGTCCACTGTCTGTGTGAGTAAAAAAACAGGTCAGCTACGTTTGTTTACATGAATAGAAAACTTTCAGTTAAATCGCCAGATATGTTAGTTTATTTTGCTTGTCATTAAACACGAATTAAGAGAACATACAATTTCGCTAGGAATTTTTGACTTAATATGAAAATACCGGATTGAGGGCAGAGACTTGGCATCTCCTTTAGATTTGGCTGAACAAATGCGTTTCAGGCAGCATAATTACCGGTGAAATGGAAAAGAATGATGCTGGCTAACTTGACGTTTAATGCAATATTATCCGACATTTAGGAGAGAAATTATTTAACCAAGATAAAAGGAAACATACAACTTTTGGCCAATAGATGGCGGACGTGTATAAGAAGGCAGTATAGCTTAATGGTTCAGACAGTGGATTAAGACATGCAAGGTCCTCGGTTCCATCCCCGGTGCGGCCACAATAAAGTTGAATAGTTTCTTTACGCCAATGGTTTTATTTAGAGTGCATATTTATAACCGAATGACTTCTCAAGCGTAAATTGTGCCTCCCGCTGTAAAATCTATTGAAATGAATTAATCTCTGCTCTCCATACAGGACTGGAGCATATTATTACAATGTGCAAGGAAGAAGTAATTTTTGTTTCATTCTACATTGTCTGATGCGGCAGAAACTTCAGACATGTTCATTTTAGGAGTGTAATCTCATCCATATACCAAGAACGGCTCAATATTATAGCGCCACCATCTGGCAACAGGAAGTGGCTTAAATTTTACTTGACATCTTCCAATTTGGCTGAAAATGTACAAATATGTTAATTATTGGAGTGTAATCAAATCCATGAACCATACACGGCTCAATATTATAGCGCCACCATCTGGTAATAGGAAGTGAAGTTTATATCATTGATGCATTCCAATAGCAGGAGCAACATCTTCATTGATCAAAGGGGAATTCCGGTGCACACTATACGTTGTCCAGGAAGGTGATTATTTCCAAAGTGTGTACATGTTGTGAAACATGTCATTGGCACAACTATGCCACCAAGGCGGTTGCGCCCATGGTGCTTGGGCCCGTTCATTGCTGCTTGCAGCTATATTTATTATTATTATTCTTTTTTTTTCAAAGTTTTGTGCATTTTTGAGGTGCTTGCCATGAATGAAAACTAACAGAATTTTGCACACACATCAGAAGTGGTGGCTGTCAGGATCTCTCAGATGCTCAGACCTGGGCGTCGCTGAGGGACTCCACAGCGCCCCCTATCGCATTGTCTTCTATTGTGGGCAGGCACTTTGAGCTTCCTGCACCATATTTAGTATGCATATAGCACTCCTCAGGCCAAACACATTTCAAATTCGCATCTAATCAAATATGCAAACAGGAAGTCAGCCATTTTGGATTTTGTGCGTTTTACACGTTCTACACTTTTAAGTACTCCTCCTAGGGGGTTCATCGCATTCACACCAACTATGGTCAGAATGGTCTCAGGATAGTCATGATACTAAATTGACAGGATATTTTTGATAGCTCAAACTGGACAGTCACGGGGAGGATTACAATTTTTATGTCACGCCACGCCAACAGGAAGTGGCCGTAATTTCATGGTCGACATCGTCTGATCTGGCTGATATTTTAGAAATATGTTTATTGTTGGAGTATAAACACATCCATATCCCAAGAACGGGTCAATGTTATAGCGCCACCATCTGGCAACAGGAAGTGTGGTCTTCATCATATTTGTATGTCTTCCTGCTAGGGCATTCATCACATTCACTCCAAATGTGGTCAGCATGATCTTAAGATAGTCCTTACACTAAATTGTGAAGGGATTTTTGATATCTCAAACGGTATGGAAATGGCGAGTCGTAGAGTAGACATAGTGCGTGCAAAAAAATGACTTTTTTTTCGATATCGTCCGATCAGGCTGATATTTTACAAATATGTTCACTGTTGGAATACAATATCAAATATATACATATCAATCGGGGCGTGGCTAGACAGCGCCCCCTATAATTATCATAATCTTTTTTTTCTATGTTTTGTGCATTTATGAGGTGCTTGCCATGGATGAAAACTCACGGAATTTTGCACACACATGAGAAGTGGTGTCTCTCAGGAACTGTCAGATGCTCAGACCTGGGCGTGGCCAAGGGACTCCACAGCGCCCCCTATTGCTTTGTCTTCTATTGTGGACAGGCACTTTGAGCTACCTTCACCTAATTTTGTAGGGTTGTGGGGCTCCTCTGCCCAAACACATTTCTTATTCGCATCGAATCAAATATGTGAACAGGAAGTCAGCCATTTTGAATTTTGTGCGTTTTACACGTACTACACTTTTAAGTACTCCTCCTAGGGGGTTCATTGCATTCACACCACATGTGGTCAAACTGGTCTCAGGATAGTCATGATACTAATTCCGAAGGATATTTTTGATATCTCAAACGGTATGGTCATGGCGAGGCGTACAATTTTCATGTCACGCCGCGCCAACAGGAAGTAGCCATAAATTCATGGTCTACATTGTCTGATCTGGCTGATATTTTACAAATAATGTTCACTGTTAGAGTGTAATCACATCCAAATACCAAGAAGAAATCAATGTTATAGCGCCACCATCTGGCAACGGAAGTGAGGGTTTTATCATGTTTGTATGCGTTACTGCTAGGGGATTCATCACATTCACACCAAATGTAGTCATCATGATCTTAGAATAGTCCTGACCCTAAATGACGAAAGGATTTTTGATATCTCAAACGGTTTGGCAATGGCAAGGCGTATAATACACACGTTACGCCCAAAAACAGGAAGTGGGCTTAATTCCGTTCTACATCATCTGATCGGGCTGATATTTTACAAATATATTCACTTTTGGAGTGCAATCACATCCATATCCACATTCATCTGGGCGTGGCTACACAGCGCCCCCTATGGCTTTTTTCTAATATTGTGGACATATACTTTCACGTAAATGCACTACGTCTGGTAGGCATAAGGGTCTCCTCAAGACACACACATTTCTCATTTGCATCCCTTAACTTTTCCCAACAGGAAGTGAGCTATTTTGGATTTTGTGTGTTTTTAAGTGTTTTTTCACGTACCAAACTTTGAAATACTCTTCCTAGGGGGTTCATCACATTCACACAAAATGTGGTCAGCATGATATTATAGCCCTGACACACAACTATGAACTGATTTTTAATATCTTGGAATGGTATGGCTATGGTCAGCCTTAAAATTAACTTGTAATGCTGCCCAAACAGTTCATGTTTTAATACAATTATGTATTAAATAATTTCAAAAAGGTATTAAATTCTACATTGCCTGATTTTGAGGCTACAACTTTTCACATATGTTCATTGTTGGAGTGTCATCACATCCATTAAGCAATAATAGTTCACTATTTTCGCTGGAGACTCATTATATCCAGTCTTAAAACTTCAACGCAAGTCGCAAATGACTCTCCCATTTCTAATACGCGACTGCCATCTACTGGCAAAAGTTGGTATTGTATATATCTTGCAATGACGTTCAATGTTATTTGGTTTAAAAAAAACCGTGTTGTAGCATTTTAAGGACTCAATACAAAACAGCTGTTCGGAAAGTTGGCTTGAAAACCAAGAAGCGTTATTAAAGAATTCGAGCCGTTTCTATTTGACTTCATTCGATTGAAGTGAATGCCGTAACCCAATTAAATGTAATTCGCGTCGGAATACACACAATCGCCTGCACTGTGAACGTGAAATGAAAATATATAGAGGTTTAAATCGATCCTATATTGGGACATTTGTTATGATGGCTGGTGCAACGGGCATTTTCGGTACCGTTGACCATAATCGAATGCTAGCATTTATATCATTACACTGACCAAGTCCTGTTAAAAAGCATTTTTGGTTCCTTTGTGGAAACAGTGAAGTTGTCTACATAATCTATTCTACTCACAGACTAACTGCGTCGCTGTAACTTCCCCCCATTTCTGATACGGGGATTCCATTTATTTGCTGAAAGTGGTACTTTTTTTTTTTTCTTCCTTCAAGTGATTTTTCAACGATAGGTTTTTGTTTTTTTCTAGCAGCAGTAGGCATAACGATGTATGATTTACAGCTGCAGCCTACGTGACAAAATGTATTGACAACACCCAGCCCGACGTTTCTTTGCATCTATTTTCATTATTTTAATTGAATATCTAAAATAAATATTAAAGACATTTAATGACTGTCTTTAACTGGCAGGAGAGTATCATATATTTAAAAGAGTAAGACATGAAGTCAAAAAGAAACGTGAGCGTTTGAGGTGGCTCTGGTCGAACTCTGTGTTAACATGAGACCGTAATGTTCAACAAAGGTATCGCATGCAGGTCCTTGCGAGATGACAGGCATGGGCTAACAGCAGCCAGCCTGTCCACTGTCTGTGTGAGTCAAAAAACAGGTCAGCTACGTTTGTTTACATGAATAGAAAACTTTCAGTTAAATCGCCAGATATGTTAGTTCATTTTGCTTGTCATTAAACACGAATTAAGAGAACATACAATTTCGCTAGGAATTTTTGACTTAATATGAAAATACCGGATTGAGGGCAGAGACTTGGCATCTCCTTTAGATTTGGCTGAACAAATGCGTTTCAGGCAGCATAATTACCGGTGAAATGGAAAAGAATGTTGCTGGCTAACTAGACGTTTATTGCAATATTATCCGACACTTAGGAGAGAAATTATCGAACCAAGATAAAAGGAAACATACAACTTTTGGCCAATAGATGGCGTACGTGTATAAGAGGGCAGTATAGCTTAATGGTTCAGACAGTGGATTAAGACATGCAAGGTCCTCGGTTCCATCCCCGGTGCGGCCACAATAAAGTTGAATAGTTTCTTTACGCCAATGGTTTTATTTTGAGTGCATATTTATAACCGAATGACTTCTCAAGCGTAAATTGTGCCTCCCGCTGTAAAATCTATTGAAATTAATTCATCTCTGCTCTCCATACAGGACTGGTGCATATTATTACAATGTGCAAGCAAGAAGTAATTTTTGTTTCATTCTACATTGTCTGATGTGGCAGAAACTTCACACATGTTCATTTTTGGAGTGTAATCTCATCCATTTTCCAATAAAGGCTCAATGGCAAAGCGCCACCCGCTGGCAACAGGAAGTGAGCCTTATATTGCATTCTTAAGCATTATTTTTCAATGGGTTCATGACATTCACGGTAAATGTGGTCAGCATGATGCTAGGATGGTCCTGACAAAACAGATTTTTGATTTACTGGGATGATATAGCTATGGTCAGGCACATAAAAAACACATCATGCCAGACAAACAGGAAGTGGTCATCCTTAAATTCTCCAATGTCTGATGTGACTGCAACTTTACACAGATGCTCAGTGTTGGAGTGTAATCAAATCCATATTCCAAAAACGACTCAATGTTAAAGCAGCATCATCTGGAAACAGGAATTGACCTTAATTTCGCTCAACGTCTTCCGATGTGGCTGAAAATGTACAAATATGTTTATTTCTGGAGTGTAATCAAATTCAAAAACCATACATGGCTCAATAATATAGCGCCACCCTCTGGCAATAGGAAGTGAGGCTTATATCATTGATGCCTTCCAATAGCAGCGCCAACATCTTCATTGATAAAAAGGGAATTCCTGTGCACACTATACGTTGTCCAGGAAGGTGATTACTTCCAAAGTGTGTACATGTTGTGAAACATGTCATTGGCAGAACTATGCCACCAAGGCGGTTGCCCCCATGGTGCTTGGGCCCGTTCATTGCTGCTTGCAGCTATATTTAGGGCCCAAGCACCGTAGGGTGCGAAGGACCCTATTGTTATTGGAAGGATTATTATTATTATTATTATTATTATTATTATTCTTTTTTTTTCAATGTTTTGTGCATTTTTGAGGTGCTTGCCATGGATGAAAACTCACAGAATTTTGCACACACATCAGAAGTGGTGGCTGTCAGGTTGCCTCAGATGCTCAGACCTGGGCGTGGCTGAGGGACTCCACAGCGCCCCCTATCGCATTGTCATCTATTGTGGGCAGGCACTTTGAGCTACCTTCACAAAATTTAGTACGCATATAGCACTCCTCGGTCCAAACACATTTCTCATTCGCATCTAATCAAATATACAAACAGGAAGTCAGCCATTTTGGATTTTGTGCGTTTTACACGTACTGCACTTTTAAGTACTCCTCCTAGGGGGTTCATCACATTCACACCACCTGTGGTCAGAATGGTCTCAGGATATTCATGATGCTAAATTGGCAGGATATTTTTGATAGCTCAAACGGGACGGTCCTGGGGAGGCGTATAATTTTTATGTCACGCCACGCCAACAGGAAGTGGCCGTAATTTCATGGTCTACATCGTCTGATCTGGCTGATATTTTAGAAATACGTTTATTGTTGGAGGCTAATCACATCCATATCCCAAGAACGGGTCAATGTTATAGCGCCACCATCTGGCAACAGGAAGTGAGGTCTTCATCATATTTGAATGCCTTCCTGCTAGGGCATTCATCACATTCACACGAAATGTGGTCAGCATGATCTTAGGATAGTCATAACCATAAGCTGTGAAGGGATTTTTGATATCTGAAACGGTATGGAAATGGCGAGTCGTAAAGTACACATATTGCGTGCAAAAAAATGACTTTTTTTTCGACATCGTCCGATCTGGCTGATATTTTACATATATGTTCACTGTTGGAGTACAATATGAAATATGTACATATCAATCGGGGCGTGGCTAGACAGCGCCCCCTATAATTATTATTCTCTTTTTTTTCAATGTATTTTGCATTTTTGAGGTGCTTGCCATGGATGGAAACTCACGGAATTTTGCACACACATGAGAAGTGTTGGCTGTCAGGACCTATCAGATGCTCAGACCTGGGCGTGGCCGAGGGACTCCACAGCGCCCCCTAATGCTTTGTCTTCTATTGTGGACAGGCACTTTGAGCTACCTTCACCTAATTTGGTGTGCATGTGGGGCTCCTCTGGACAAACACATTTCTCTTTCGCATCGAATCAAATATGTGAACAGGAAGTCAGCCATTTTGAATTTTGTGCATTTTACACGTACTACACTTTTAAGTACTCCTCCTAGGGGGTTCATTGCATTCACACGAAATGTGGTCAAAGTGGTCTCAGGATAGTCCTGATACTAATTCCAAAGGATATTTTTGATATCTCAAACGGTATGGTCATGGCGAGGTGTACAATTTTCATGTCACGCCGCGCCAACAGGAAGTAGCCATAAATTCATGCTCTACATTGTCTGATCTGGCTGATATTTTACAAATATGTTCACTGTTAGAGTGTAATCACATCCAAATACCAAGAAGAAATCAATGTTATAGCGCCACCATCTGGCAACGGAAGTGAGGTTTTTATCATGTTTGTATGCGTTCCTGCTAGGGTATTCATCACATTCACACCAAATGTAGTCATCATGATCTTAGAATAGTCCTGACCCTAAATGACGAAAGGATTTTTGATATCTCAAACGGTTTGGCAATGGCGAGGCGTATAATACACACGTTACGCCCAAAAACAGGAAGTGGGCTTAATTCCGTTCTACATCATCTGATCGGGCTGATATTTTACAAATATATTCACGTTTGGAGTGCAATCACATCCATATCCACATTCATCTGGGCGTGGCTACACAGCGCCCCCTATGGCTTTTTTCTAATATTGTGGACATATACTTTCACGTAAATGCACCACGTCTGGTAGACATAAGGGTCTCCTCAAGACACACACATTTCTCATTTGCATCCCTTAACTTTTCCCAACAGGAAGTGAGCTATTTTGGATTTTGTGTGTTTTTAAGTGTTTTTTCACGTACCAAAGTTTGAAATACTCTTCCTAGGGGGTTCATCACATTCACACAAAATGTGGTCAGCATGATATTATAGCCCTGACACACAACTATGAACTGATTTTTAATATCTTGGAATGGTATGGCTATGGTCAGCCTTAAAATTAACTTGTAATGCTGCCCAAACAGTTCATGTTTTAATACAATTATGTATTAAATAATTTCAAAAAGGTATTAAATTCTACATTGCCTGATTTTGAGGCTACAACTTTTCACATATGTTCCTTGTTGGAGTGTCATCACATCCATTAAGCAATAATAGTTCACTATTTTCGCTGGAGACTCATTATATCCAGTCTTAAAACTTCAACGCAAGTCGCAAATGACTCTCCCATTTCTAATACGCGACTGCCATCTAGTGGCAAAGGTTAGTATTTTTTCTAATTTTCGGTATTGTTTCTCTTTTTCTTGGATAAAGTGATTTCTCAACGACAAGTTTTGTTTCTTTTTGCGAGCCAGTAACCATAACGATGTATGAGTAACAGCGGCAGCCTACGTGACAAAATGTACTGACAACACCCAGCCCACAGCAACGTTTTTTCTCATCTACCTTAATTATATGGATTGAATAACTAAAATAAAAGACAGGCTTTTACTGGCAGGAAAGTAGCATATATTTCAAAGATTAACACATATAATGCATATCTTGCAATGACGTTCAATGTTATTTGGTTTAAAAAAAACCGTGTTGTAGCATTTTAAGGACTCAATACAAAACAGCTGTTCGGAAAGTTAGCTTGAAAACCAAGAAGCCTTATTAAGGAATTCGAGCCGTTTCTATTTGACTTCATTCGATTGAAGTGAATGCCGTAACCCAATTAAATGTAATTCGAGTCGGAATACACATAATAGCCTACACTGTCAACGTGAAATAAAAATATATAGAGGTTTAAATCGATCCTATCTTGGGACATTTGTTATGATGGCTGGTGCAACGCGCATTTTCGGTACCGTTGACCATAATCGAATGCTAGCATTTATATCATTACACTGATCAAGTCCTGTTAAAAAGCACATTTTTGGTTCCTTTGTGGAAACAGTGAAGTTGTCTACACAATCTATTCTACTCACAGACTAACTGCGTCGCTGTAAATTCCCCCCATTTCTGATACGGGGAATCCATTTATTCGCAGAAAGTGGTACTTTTATATATTTCTTCCTTCAAGTGATTTTTCAACGATAGGTTTTTTTTTCTTTTCTAGCGAGCCAGTAGGCATAACGATGTATGATTTACAGCTGCAGCCTACGTGACAAAATGTATTGACAACACCCAGCCCGACGTTTCTTTGCATCTATTTTCATTATATGAATTGAATATCTGAAATAAATATTAAAGACATTTAATGACTGTCTTTAACTGGCAGGAGAGTAGCATATATTTAAAAGAGTCAAAAGTCAAAAAGAAACGTTAACGTTTGAGATGGCTCTGGTCGAACTCTGTGTTAACATGAGACCGTTATGTTCAACAAAGGTATGGCATGCAGGTCGTTGCGAGATGACGCGCATTGGCTAACAGCAGCCAGCCTGTCCACTGTCTGTGTGAGTCAAAAAAACAGGTCAGCTACGTTTGTTTACATGAATAGAAAACTTCCAGTTAAATCGCCAGATATGTTAGTTTATTAGGCTTGTCATTAAACACGAATTAAGAGAACATACAATTTCGCTAGGAATTTTTGACTTAATATGAAAATACCGGATTGAGGGCAGAGACTTGGCATCTCCTTTAGATTTGGCTGAACAAATGCGTTTCAGGCAGCATAATTACCGGTGAAATGGAAAAGAATGATGCTGGCTAACTCGACGTTTAATGCAATATTATCCGACACTTCGGAGAGAAATTATTTAACCAGGATGAAAGGAAACATACAACTTTTGGCCAATAGATAACGTACGTGTATAAGAGGGCAGTATAGCTTAATGGTTCAGACAGTGGATTAAGACATGCAAGGTCCGCGGTTCCATCCCCGGTGCGGCCACAATAAAGTTGAATAGTTTCTTTACGCCAATGGTTTTATTTTGAGTGCATATTTATAACCGAATGACTTCTCAAGTGTAAATTGTGCCTCCCGCTGTAAAATCTATTGAAATTAATTAATCTCTGCTCTCCATACAGGACTGGAGCATATTATTACACTGTGCAAGCAAGAAGTATTTTTTGTTTCATTCGACATTGTCTGATGTGGCAGAAACTTCACACATGTTCATTTTTGGAGTGTAATCTCATCCATATACCAAGAAAGGCTCAATGGCATAGCGCCACCATCTGGCAACAGGAAGTGGCTTTAATTTTACTTGACATCTTCCAATTTGGCTGAAAATGGACAAATATGTTAATAATTGGAGTGTAATCAAATCCATGAACCATACACGGCTCAATATTATACCGCCACCATCTGGCAACAGGAAGTGGCTTAAATTTTACTTGACATCTTCCAATTTGGCTGAAAATGTACAAATATGTTAATTATTGGAGTGAAATCAAATCCATGAACCATACACGGCTCAATATTATAGCGCCACCATCTGGCAATAGGAAGTGAGGCTTATATCATTGATGCATTCCAATAGCAGCAGAAACATCTTCATTGATCAAAGGGGAATTCCTGTGCACACTATACGTTGTCCAGGAAGGTGATTATTTCCAAAGTGTGTACATGTTGTGAAACATGTCATTGGCAGAACTATGCCACCAAGGCGGTTGCGCCCATGGTGCTTGGGCCCGTTCATTGCTGCTTGCAGCTATATTTATTATTATTATTCTTTTTCTTCAGGCAAATGGGCTTTTTTGAGGGCCTTGCCATGCGTAAAAAGTCTTGACATTTTCCACACACATCAGAAGTGGTTGCTGTCAGGAGCTCTCAGATGCTCAGACCTGGGCGTGGCCGAGGGACTCCACAGCGCCCTCTATCGCATTGTCTTCTATTGTGGGCAGGCACTTTGAGCTACCTGCACCTAGTTGGGTAGCCGTATAGCGCTCCTCGGTCCAAACACATTTGTCATTCGAATCTAATCAAATATCCAAACAGGAAGTCAGCCATTTTGGATTTTCTGAGTTTTACACGTACTACACTTTTAAGTACTCCTCCTAGGGGGTTCATCGCATTCACACCAACTGTGGTCAGAATGGTCTCAGGATAGTCATGATGCTAAATTGCCAGGATATTTTTGATAGCTCAAACGGGACGGTCATGGGGAGGAGTACAATTTTTATGTCACACCGCGCCAACAGGAAGTGGCCATAATTTCATGGTCTACATTGTCTGATCTGGCTGATATTTTAGAAATACGTTTATTGTTGGAGTGTAATCACATCCATATCCCAAGAACAGGTCAATGTTATAGCGCCACCATCTGGCAATAGGAAGTGAGGTCTTTAACATATTTGTATGCATTCCTGCTAGGGCATTCAGCACATTCACACCAAATGTGGTCAGCATGATCTTAAGATAGTCCTTACGCTAAGTTGTGAAGGGATTTTTGATATCTCAAACGGTATGGAAATGGCGAGTCGTACAGTACACATATTGCGTGCAAAAAAATGACTTTTTTTTCGACATCGTCCGATCTGGCTGATATTTTACAAATATGTTCACTGTAGCAGTACAATATCAGATATATACATATCAATCGGGGCGTGGCTAGACAGCGCCCCCTATAATTATTATTCTCTTTTTTTTCAATGTATTTTGCATTTTTGAGGTGCTTGCCATGGATGAAAACTCACTGAATTTTGCACACACATGAGAAGTGTTGGCTGTCAGGATGTTTCAGATGCTCAGACCTGGGCATGGCCAAGGGACTCCACAGCGCCCCCTAATGCTTTGTCTTCTATTGTGGACAGGCACTTTGAGCTACCTTCACCTAATTTGGTATGCATGTGGGCCTCCTCTGGACAAACACATTTCTCATTCGCATCGAATCAAATATGTGAACAGGAAGTCAGCCATTTTGAATTTTGTGCATTTTACACGTACTACACTTTTAAGTACTCCTCCTAGGGGGTTCATTGCATTCACACGAAATGTGGTCAAATTGGTCTCAGGATAGTAATGATACTAATTCCGAAGGATATTTTTGATATCTCAAACGGTATGGTCATGGCGAGGCGTACAATTTTCATGTCACGCCGCGCCAACAGGAAGTAGCCATAAATTCATGGTCTACATTGTCTGATCTGGCTGATATTTTACAAATATGTTCACTGTTAGAGTGTAATCACATCCATATACCAAGAAGAAATCAATGTTATAGCGCCACCATCTGGCAACGGAAGTGATGTTTTTATCATGTTTGTATGCGTTCCTGCTAGGGTATTCATCACATTCACACCAAATGTAGTCATCATGATCTTAGAATAGTCCTGACCCTAAATGACGAAAGGATATTTGATATCTCAAACGGTTTGGCAATGGCGAGGCGTATAATACACACGTTACGCCCAAAAACAGGAAGTGGGCTTAATTCCGTTCTACATCATCTGATCGGGCTGATATTTTACAAATATATTCACTTTTGGAGTGCAATCACATCCATATCCACATTCATCTGGGCGTGGCTACACAGCGCCCCCTATGGCTTTTTTCTAATATTGTGGACATATACTTTCACGTAAATGCACCACGTCTGGTAGGCATATGGGTCAGCTCAAGACACACACATTTCTCATTTGCATCCCTTAACTTTTCCCAACAGGAAGTGAGCTATTTTGGATTTTGTGTGTTTTTAAGTTTTTTTTTCAAGTACCAAACTTTGAAATACTCTTCCTAGGGGGTTCATCACATTCACACAAAATGTGGTCAGCATGATATTATAGCCCTGACACACAACTATGAACTGATTTTTAATATCTTGGAATGGTATGGCTATGGTCAGCCTTAAAATTAACTTGTAATGCTGCCCAAACAGTTCATGTTTTAATACAATTATGTATTAAATAATTTCAAAAAGGTATTAAATTCTACATTGCCTGATTTTGAGGCTACAACTTTTCACATATGTTCATTGTTGGAGTGTCATCACATCCATTAAGCAATAATAGTTCACTATTTTCGCTGGAGACTCATTATATCCAGTCTTAAAACTTCAACGCAAGTCGCAAATGACTCTCCCATTTCTAATACGCGACTGCCATCTATTGGCAAAAAAAAGGTATTGTTTCTCGTATTCTGGGATAAAGTGATTTCTCAACGACAGGTTTTATTAATTTTTGTGAGCCAGTAACCATAACGATGTATGAGTAACAGCGGCAGCCTACGTGACTAAATGTACTGACAACACCCAGCCCACAGCAACGTTTTTTCTCATCTACCTTAATTAACTCGATTGAATAACTAAAATAAAAAACAGGCTTTTACTGGCAGGAAAGTATCATATATGTAAAAGATTAACACATATAATGCATATCTTGCATTGACGTTAAATGGTGTTAAAAAATCGTATTGTAGCATTTTAAGGACTCAATACAAAACGGCTGTTCGGAAAGTTAGTTTGAAAACCAAGAAGCCTTATTAAGGAATTCGAGCCGTTTCTATTTGACTTCATTCGATTGAAGTGAATGCCGTAACCCAATTAGTAATTCGCGTCGGAATACACATAATAGCCTACACTGTCAACGTGAAATAAAAATATATAGAGGTTTAAATCGATCCTATATTGGGACTTTTGTTATGATGGCTGGTGCAACGGGCATTTTCGGTAATGTTGACCATAATCGAATGCTAGCATTTATATCATTACACTGACCAAGTACCGTTAAAAAGCATATTTTAAGCACCCTTCTGGAAACAGTGAAGTTGTCTACACAATCTGTTCTACTCACAGACTAACTGCGTCGCTGTAACTTCCCCCCATTTCTGATACGGCGATTCAATTTATTGGCAGAAAGTGGTACTTTCATTTTTTTCTTCCTTCAAGTGATTTTTCAACGATAGGTTTTTGTTTTTTTCTAGCGAGCCAGTAGGCATAACGATGTATGATTTACAGCTGCAGCCTACGTGACAAAATGTATTGACAACACCCAGCCCGACGTTTCTTTGCATCTATTTTCATTACATGAATTGAATAACTAAAAGAAATATGAAAGACATTTAAAGACTTAAAGACAGGCTTTAACTGGCAGGAGAGTATCATATTTTTAAAAGATTAACACATGAAGTCAAAAAGAAACTTTAGCGTCTGAGGTGGCTCTGCTCGAACGCTGTGTTAACATGAGACCGTTTTGTTCAACAAAGGTATCACATGCAGGTCGTTGCGAGATGACACGCACGGGCTAACAGCAGCCAGCCAGTCCACTGTCTGTGTGAGTCAAAAAACAGGTCAGCTACGTTGGTTTACATGAATAGAAAACTTTCAGTTAAATCGCCAGCTATGTTAGTTTATTAGGCTTGTCATTAAACACGAATTAAGAGAACATACAATTTCGCTAGGAATGGTAAATTAATATGAAAATACTGTATTGAGGGCAGAGAGTTGGCATCTCTTTTAGATTTGGCTGAACAAATGCGTTTCAGGCAGCATAATTACCAGTGAAATGGAAAAGAATGATGCAGGTTAACTAGACGTTTCGTGCAATATTATCCGACACTTCGTAGAGAAATTATTAAACCAAGATAAAAGGAGACATTTGGCCAATAGATGGCACCCGTGTATAAGCGGGCAGTATAGCGTAATGGTTAGGGCGGTGGATTAAGGCACGCAAATTCAGCCGTTCTATCCCCGCTGCAGCCACAATGAATTTGAATAGTTTCTTGAAGCCAATTGTTTTCATTTTGAGTGCATGTTTATGGCCTAATGACTTTTCAAGCATAAATTGTGCCTCCCCGTGTAAAAACTATGGAAATTAATTAATCTCTGCTCTCCGTACAGGACTGTAGCATGTTATCACAATGTGCAAGCAAGACGTTATTTTTATTTCATTCTACATTGTCTGATGTGGCTGAAACTTCACACGTTCATTTTTGGAGTGTAATCTCATCCATTTTCCAATAAAGGCTAAATGGCAAAGCGCCACCCGCTGGCAACAGGAAGTGAGCCTTATATTGCATTCTTAAGCATTATTTTTCAATGGGTTCATGACATTCACGGTAAATGTGGTCAGCATGATGCTAGGATGGTCCTGACAAAACAGATTTTTGATTTACTGGGATGATATAGCTATGGTCAGGCAGATAAAAAACACATCATGCCAGACAAACAGGAAGTGGTCATACTTAAATTCTCCAATGTCTGATGTGACTGCAACTTTACACAGATGCTCAGTGTTGGAGTGTAATCAAATCCATATTCCAAAAACGACTCAATGTTATAGCAGCATCATCTGGAAACAGGAATTGACCTTAATTTCGCTGAACATCTTCCGATGTGGCTGAAAATGTACAAATATGTTTATTTCTGGAGTGTAATCAAATTCAAAAAACATACACGGATCAATAATATAGCGCCACCATCTGGCAACAGGAAGTGAGGCTTATATCATTGATGCATTCCAATAGCAGCGCCAACATCTTCATTGATCAAAGGGAAATTCCTGTGCACACTATACGTTGTCCAGGAAGGTGATTATTTCCAAAGTGTGTACATGTTGTGAAACATGTCATTGGCAGAACTATGCCACCAAGGCGGTTGCCCCCATGGGGCTTGGGCCCGTTCATTGCTGCTTGCAGCTATATTTAGGGCCCAAGCACCGTAGGGTGCGAAGGACCCTATTGTTATTGTAAAGATTATTATTATTATTATTATTATTAGGGCCCAAGCACCGTAGGGTGCGAAGGACCCTATTGTTATTGTAAAGATTATTATTATTATTATTATTCTTTTTCTTCAGGCAAATGGGCTTTTTTGAGGGCCTTGCCATGCGTAAAAAGTCTTGACATTTTGCACACACATCAGAAGTGGTTGCTGTCAGGAGCTCTCAGATGCTCAGACCTGGGCGTGGCCGAGGGACTCCACAGCGCCCCCTATCGCATTGTCTTCTATTGTGGGCAGGCACTTTGAGCTACCTGCACCTAATTTGGTGGCCATATAGCGGTCCTCGGTCCAAACACATTTCTCATTCGGATCTAATCAAATATCCAAACAGGAAGTCAGCCATTTTGGATTTTCTGAGTTTTACACGTACTACACTTTTAAGTACTCCTCCTAGGGGGTTCATCGCATTCACACCACCTGTGGTCAGAATGGTCTCAGGATAGTCATGATGCTAAATTGCCAGGATATTTTTGATAGCTCAAACGGGACGGTCATGGGGAGGAGTACAATTTTTATGTCACGCCGCGCCAACAGGAAGTGGCCATAATTTCATGGTCTACATTGTCTGATCTGGCTGATATTTTAGAACTTTGTTTATTGTTGGACTACAATCACATCCATATCCCAAGAACAGGTCAATGTTATAGCGCCACCATCTGGCAACAGGAAGTGTGGTCTTTAACATATTTGTATGCATTCCTGCTAGGGCATTCAGCACATTCACACCAAATGCGGTCAGCATGATCTTAAGATAGTCCTTACGCTAAGTTGTGAAGGGATTTTTGATATCTCAAACGGTATGGAAATGGCGAGTCGTACAGTACACATATTGCGTGCAAAAAAATGACTTTTTTTCCGACATCGTCCGATCTGGCTGATATTTTACAAATATGTTCACTGTTGGAGTACAATATTAAATATATACATATCAATCGGGGCGTGGCTAGACAGCGCCCCCTATAATTATTATTCTCTTTTTTTCAATGTATTTTACATTTTTGAGGTGCTTGCCATGGATGGAAACTCACAGAATTTTGCACACACATGAGAAGTGTTGGCTGTCAGGATGTCTCAGATGCTCAGACCTGGGCGTGGCCGAGGGACTCCACAGCGCCCCCTAATGCTTTGTCTTCTATTGTGGACAGGCACTTTGAGCTACCTTCACCTAATTTGGTATGCATGTGGGGCTCCTCTGGACAAACACATTTCTCATTCGCATCGAATCAAATATGTAAACAGGAAGTAAGCCATTTTGAATTTTGTGCATTTTACACGTACTACACTTTTAAGTACTCCTCCTAGGGGGTTCATTGCATTCACACGAAATGTAGTCAAAGTGGTCTCAGGATAGTCATGATACTAATTCCAAAGGATATTTTTGATTGCTCAAACGGTATGGTCATGGCGAGGCGTACAATTTTCATGTCACGCCGCGCCAACAGGAAGTTGCCATAAATTCATGGTCTACATTGTCTGATCTGGCTGATATTTTACAAATATGTTCACTGTTAGAGTGTAATCACATCCAAATACCAAGAAGAAATCAATGTTATAGCGCCACCATCTGGCAACGGACGTGAGGTTTTTATCATGTTTGTATGCGTTCCTGCTAAGGTATTCATCACATTCACACCAAATGTAGTCATCATGATCTTAGAATAGTCCTGACCCTAAATGACGAAAGGATTTTTGATATCTCAAACGGTTTGGCAATGGCGAGGCGTATAATACACACGTTACGCCCAAAAACAGGAAGTGGGCTTAATTCCGTTCTACATCATCTGATCGGGCTGATATTTTACAAATATATTCACTTTTGGAGTGCAATCACATCCATATCCACATTCATCTGGGCGTGGCTACACAGCGCCCCCTATGGCTTTTTTCTAATATTGTGGACATATACTTTCACGTAAATGCACCACGTCTGGTAGGCATAAGGGTCTCCTCAAGACACACACATTTCTCATTTGCATCCCTTAACTTTTCCCAACAGGAAGTGAGCTATTTTGGATTTTGTGTGTTTTTAAGTGTTTTTTCACGTACAAAACTTTGAAATACTCTTCCTAGGGGGTTCATCACATTCACACAAAATGTGGTCAGCAAGATGTTATAGCCCTGACATACAACTATGAACTGATTTTTAATATCTTGGAATGGTATGGCTATGGTCAGCCTTAAAATTAACTTGTAATGCTGCCCAAACAGGAAAATTATGTGTTAAATCATTTCAAAAAGGTATTAAATTCTACATTGCCTGATTTTGAGGCTACAACTTTTCACATATGTTCATTGTTGGAGTGTCATCACATCCATTAAGCAATAATAGTTCACGATTTTCGCTGGAGACTCATTATATCCAGTCTTAAAACTTCAACGCAAGTCGCAACTGACTCTCCCATTTCTAATACGCGACTGCCATCTATTGGCAAAAAAAAGGTATTGTTTCTCGTATTCTGGGATAAAGTGATTTCTCAACGACAGGTTTTATTCATTTTTGCGAGCCAGTAACCATAACGATGTATGAGTAACAGCGGCAGCCTACGTGACTAAATGTACTGACAACACCCAGCCCACAGCAACGTTTTTTCTCATCTACCTTAATTAACTCGATTGAATAACTAAAATAAAAAACAGGCTTTTACTGGCAGGAAAGTATCATATATGTAAAAGATTAACACATATAATGCATATATTGCATTGACGTTAAATGGTGTTAAAAAATCGTATTGTAGCATTTTAAGGACTCAATACAAAACGGCTGTTCGGAAAGTTAGTTTGAAAACCAAGAAGCCTTATTAAGGAATTCGAGCCGTTTCTATTTGACTTCATTCGATTGAAGTGAATGCCGTAACCCAATTAGTAATTCGCGTCGGAATACACATAATAGCCTACACTATCAACGTGAAATAAAAATATATAGAGGTTTAAATCGATCCTATATTGGGACTTTTGTTATGATGGCTGGTGCAACGGGCATATGGTCAGCCTTAAAATTAACTTGTAATGCTGCCCAAACAGGAAAATTATGTATTAAATCATTTCAAAAAGGTATTAAATTCTACATTGCCTGATTTTGAGGCTACAAATTTTCACATCTGTTCATTGTTGGAGTGTCATCACATCCATTAAGCAATAATAGTTCACGATTTTCGCTGGAGACTCATTATATCCAGTCTTAAAACTTCAACGCAAGTCGCAACTGACTCTCCCATTTCTAATACGCGACTTCCATCTATTGGCAAAAAAAAGGTATTGTTTCTCGTATTCTGGGATAAAGTGATTTCTCAACGACAGGTTTTATTAATTTTTGCGAGCCAGTAACCATAACGATGTATGAGTAACAGCGGCAGCCTACGTGACTAAATGTACTGACAACACCCAGCCCACAGCAACGTTTTTTCTCATCTACCTTAATTAACTCGATTGAATAACTAAAATATAAAACAGGCTTTTACTGGCAGGAAAGTATCATATATGTAAAAGATTAACACATATAATGCATATATTGCATTGACGTTAAATGGTGTTAAAAAATCGTATTGTAGCATTTTAAGGACTCAATACAAAACGGCTGTTCGGAAAGTTAGTTTGAAAACCAAGAAGCCTTATTAAGGAATTCGAGCCGTTTCTATTTGACTTCATTCGATTGAAGTGAATGCCATAACCCAATTAGTAATTCGCGTCGGAATACATATAATAGCCTACACTGTCAACGTGAAATAAAAATATATAGAGGTTTAAATCGATCCTATATTGGGACTTTTGTTATGATGGCTGGTGCAACGGGCATTTTCGGTAATGTTGACCATAATCGAATGCTAGCATTTATATCTTTACACTGACCAAGTACCGTTAAAAAGCATATTTTAAGCTCCCTTCTGGAAACAGTGAAGTTGTCTACACGGTCTACTCTAATCACAGACTAACTGCGTCGCTGTAACTTCCCCCATTTCTGATACGGGGATTCCATTCATTGGCAAAAAATGGTACTTTCATTTTTTTCTTCCTTCAAGTGATTTTTCAACGATAGGTTTTTTTATTTTTATAGCGTGCCAGTATGCATAACGATGTATGATTTACAGCTGCAGCCTACGTGACAAAATGTAATGACAACACCCAGCCCGACGTTTCTTTGCATCTATTTTCATTATATGAATTGAATAACTAAAATAAATATTAAACACATTTAAAGACTTAAAGACAGGCTTTAACTGGCACGAAAGTATCATATATTTAAAACATGAACACATGAAGTCAAAAAGAAACGTCAGCCTTTGAGGTGTCTCTGCTCGAACGCTGTGTTAACATGAGACCGTTATGTTCAACAAAGGTATCGCATGCAGGTCGTTGCCAGATGACACGCACGGGGTAACAGCAGCCAACCTGTCCACTGTTTGTGTGAGTCAAAAAACAGGTCAACTACGTTGGTTTACATGAATATAAAACTTTCAGTTAAATCGCCAGCTATGTTAGTTTATTAGATTGTCATTAAACACGAATTAAGAGAAGATACAATTTCGCTAGGAATGGTAACTTAATATGAAAATACTGTATTGAGGGCAGAGAGTTGGCATCTCTTTTAGATTTGGCTGAACAAATGCGTTTCAGGCAGCATAATTACCGGTGAAATGGAAAAGAATGATGCTGGCTAACTAGACGTTTCATGCAATATTATCCGACACTTCGGAGAGAAATTATTTAACCAAGATAAAAGGAAACATACAACTTTTGGCCAATAGATGGCACCCGTGTATCAGCGTGCAGTGCAGCGTAATGGTTCGGGCGGTGGATTAAGGCACGCAAATTCAGCGGTTCCATCCCCGGTGCAGCCACAATAAAATTGAACAGTTTCTTGAAGGTAATGGTTTTATTTTGAGTACATATCTATAGCCTAATGACTTTTCAAGCATAAATTGTGCCTCCCCGTGTAAAAACTATGGAAATTAATTAATCTCTGCTCTCCATACAGGACTGTAGCATGTTATCACAATGTTCAAGCTAGAAGTTATTTTTGTTTCATTCTACATTGTCTCATGTGGCTGAAACTTCACTCATGTTCATTTTTGGAATGTAATCTCATCCATATCCCAATAAAGGCTCAATGGCATAGCACCACCTCCTGGGAACAGGAAGTGTGGCTTCATTTCATTTCACATCGTCTGATTTTGCTGACGCTTTAGAGCAGGGGTCACCAACCTTTTTGAAACTGAGAGCTACTTCATGGGTACTGAGTCATACTAAGCGCTACCAGTTTCTTTTGTCACGTGCACAATACTGACCTTTGAACTAGAGTAGGTCAGAGTTCACCTAAACTTTTCAACTTCATGGATAGTAAACATATTTTTAAGATATTGTCATTTTTAAATCTATATAAATGCAAGTGTGATTAAAAATAAATAGCAACAGAATAAAATTAAATTTTAGATGCAGCTCACTAGTGAGTTGTGCTATTTTTAGAACAGGCCTGCGGGCAACTCATGTGGTCCTTGGGGGCGACCTGGTGCCCACGGGCACCGTGTTGGTGACCCCTGCTTTAGAGATATGTTCCATGTTGGATTATAATCACATCCATGTTCCAATAAATGCTCAATGTCACATCGCCACCTGCTGGCAACAGGAAGCGGCCTTAATTTCACTCAACATCTTCTGATGTGGCTTAGAATTTAGAAATAGGTTTATTATTGGAGTGTAATCAAATTCAAAAACCATACATGGTTCAATATTAAAGCGCCAGCATCTGGCAACAGGAAGTGAGGCTTATATCATTGATGCATTCCAATAGCAGCACCAACATCTTCATTGATCAAAGGGGAATTCCTGTGCACACTATACGTTGTCCAGGAAGGTGATTATTTCCAAAGTGTGTACATGTTGTGAAACATGTCATTGGCACAACTATGCCACCAAGGCGGATGCGCCCATGGTGCTTGGGCCCGTTCATTGCTGCTTGCAGCTATATTTATTATTATTATTCTTTTTCTTCAGGCAAATGGGCTTTTTTGAGGGCCTTGCCATGCGTAAAAAGTCTTGACATTTTGCACACACATCAGAAGTGGTTGCTGTCAGGAGCTCTCAGATGCTCAGACCTGGGCGTGGCCGAGGGACTCCACAGCGCCCCCTATCACATTGTCTTCTATTGTGGGCAGGCACTTTGAGCTACCTGCACCTAATTTGGTGGCCATATAGCGCTCCTCGGTCCAAACACATTTCTCATTCGGATCTAATCAAATATCCAAACAGGAAGTCAGCCATTTTGGATTTTGTGAGTTTTACATGTACTACACTTTTAAGTACTCCTCCTAGGGGGTTCATCGCATTCACACCACCTGTGGTCAGAATGGTCTCAGGATAGTCATGATGCTAAATTGCCAGGATATTTTTGATAGCTCAAACGGGACGGTCATGGGGAGGAGTACAATTTTTATGTCACGCCGCGCCAACAGGAAGTGGCCATAATTTCATGGTCTACATTGTCTGATCTGGCTGATATTTTAGAAATTTGTTTATTGTTGGAGTGTAATCACATCAATATCCCAAGAACAGGTCAATGTTATAGCGCCACCATCTGGCAATAGGAAGTGAGGTCTTTAACATATTTGTATGCATTCCTGCTAGGGCATTCAGCACATTCACACCAAATGCGGTCAGCATGATCTTAAGATAGTCCTTACGCTAAGTTGTGAAGGGATTTTTGATATCTCAAACGGTATGGAAATGGCGAGTCGTACAGTACACATATTGCGTGCAAAAAAATGACTTTTTTTTCGACATCGTCCGATCTGGCTGATATTTTACAAATATGTTCACTTTAGCAGTACAATATCAGATATATACATATCAATCGGGGCGTGGCTAGACAGCGCCCCCTATAATTATTATTCTCTTTTTTTTCAATGTATTTTGCATTTTTGAGGTGCTTGCCATGGATGAAAACTCACGGAATTTTGCACACACATGAGAATTGTTGGCTGTCAGGATGTATCAGATGCTCAGACCTGGGCGTGGCCGAGGGACTCCACAGCGCCCCCTAATGCTTTGTCTTCTATTGTGGACAGGCACTTTGAACTACCTTCACCTAATTTGGTATGCATGTGGGCCTCCTCTGGAAAAACACATTTGTCATTCGCATCAAATCAAATATGTGAACAGGAAGTCAGCCATTTTGAATTTTGTGCATTTTACACGTACTACACTTTTAAGTACTCCTCCTAGGGGGTTCATTGCATTCACAGGAAATGTGGTCAAAGTGGTCTCAGGATAGTCTTGATACTAATTCCAAAGGATATTTTTGATATCTCAAACGGTATGGTCATGGCGAGGCGTACAATTTTCATGTCACGCCGCGCCAACAGGAAGTAGCCATAAATTCATGGTCTACATTGTCTGATCTGGCTGATATTTTAGAAATATGTTCACTGTTAGAGTGTAATCACATCCATATACCAAGAAGAAATCAATGTTATAGCGCCACCATCTGGCAACAGGAAGTGAGGTTTTTATCATGTTTGTATGCCTTCCTGCTAGGGTATTCATCACATTCACACCAAATGGAGTCATCATGATCTGAGAATAGTCCTGACCCTAAATGACGAAAGGATTTTTGATATCTCAAACGGTTTGGCAATGGCGAGGCGTTTAATACACACGTTACGCCCAAAAACAGGAAGTGGGCTTAATTCCGTTCTACATCATCTGATCGGGCTGATATTTTACAAATATATTCCCTTTTGGAGTGCAATCACATCCATATCCACATTCATCTGGGCGTGGCTACACAGCGCCCCCTATGGCTTTTTTCTAATATTGTGGACATATACTTTCACGTAAATGCACCACGTCTGGTAGGCATAAGGGTCTCCTCAAGACACACACATTTCTAATTTGCATCCCTTAACTTTTCCCAACAGGAAGTGAGCTATTTTGGATTTTGTGTGTTTTTAAGTGTTTTTTCACGTACCAAACTTTGAAATACTCTTCCTAGGGGGTTCATCACATTCACACAAAATGTGGTCAGCATGATATTATAGCCCTGACACACAACTGTGAACTGATTTTTAATAACTTGGAATGGAATGGCTATGGTCAGCCTTAAAATTAACTTGTAATGCTGCCCAAACAGGAAAATTATGTATTAAATCATTTCAAAAAGGTATTAAATTCTACATTGCCTGATTTTGAGGCTACAACTTTTCACATATGTTCATTGTTGGAGTGTCATCACATCCATTAAGCAATAATAGTTCACTATTTTCGCTGGAGACTCATTATATCCAGTCTTAAAACTTCAACGCAAGTCGCAACTGACTCTCCAATTTCTAATACGCGACTGCCATCTAGTGGCAAAGGTTAGTATTCTTTCTAATTTTCTTGGATAAAGTGATTTCTCAATGACAAGTTTTGTTTCTTTTTGCGAGCCAGTAACCATAACGATGTATGAGTAACAGCGGCAGCCTACGTGAGAAAATGTACTGACAACACCCAGCCCATAGCAACGTTTTTTTCATCTACCTTAATTATATGGATTGAATAACTAAAATAAAAGACAGGCTTTTACTGGCAGGAAAGTATCATATATTTAAAAGATTAACACATATAATGCAGATCTTGCATTGAAGTTCAATGTTATTTGGTTTAAAAAAAAACGTAGTGTAGCATTTTAAGGACTCAACACAAAACAGCTGTTCGGAAAGTTGGGTTGAAAACCAAGAAGCCTTATTAAGGAATTCGAGCCGTTTCTATTTGACTTCATTCGATTGAAGTGAATGCCGTAACCCAATTAAATGTAATTCGCGTCGCAATACACACAATCGCCTACACTGTCAACGTGAAATAAAAATATATAGAGGTTTAAATCGATCCTATATTGGGACATTTGTTATGATGGCTGGTGCAACGGGCATTTTCGGTACCGTTGACCATAAGCGAATGCTAGCAATTATATCATTACACTGACCAAGTCCTGTTAAAAAGCACATTTTTGGTTCCTTTGTGGAAACAGTGAAGTTGTCTACATAATCTATTCTACTCACAGACTAACTGCGTCGCTGTAACTTCCCCCCATTTCTGATACGGGGATTACATTTATTGGCAGAAATTGGTACTTTTATTTTTTTCTTCCTTCAAGTGATCTTTCAACGATAGGTTTTTGTTTTTTTCTAGCGAGCCAGTAGGCATAACGATGTATGATTTACAGCTGCAGCCTACGTGACAAAATGTATTGACAACACCCAGCCCGACGTTTCTTTGCATCTATTTTCATTATATGAATTGAATATCTAAAATAAATATTAAAGACATTTAAAGACTTAAAGACAGGCTTTAACTGGCAGGAGAGTATCATATATTTAAAAGATTTACACATATAATGCATATCTTGCAATGACGTTAAATGGTATTTTGTTAAAAAAAAACGTATTGTAGCATTTTCAGGACTCAATACAAAACTGCTGTTCGGAAAGTTAGCTTGAAAACCAAGAAGCCTTATTTAGGAATTCGCGCCGTTTCTATTTGACTTCATTCGATTGAAGTGAATGCCGTAACCCAATTAAATGGAATTCGCGTCGGAATACACATAATAGCCTACATTGTCAACGTGAAATAAAAATATATAGAGGTTTAAATCGATCCTATATTGGACTTTTGTTATCATGGCTGGTGCAAAGGGCATTTTCGGTACCATTGACCATAATCGAATGCTAGCATTTATATCATTAAACTGACCAAGTCCTGTTAAAAAGCACATTTTAGACTCCTTTGTGGAAACAGTGAAGTTGTCTACACAATATATTCTACTCACAGACTAACTGCGTCGCTGTAACTTCCCTCCATTTCTGAAACGGGGATTCCATTTATTGGCAAAAAGTGGTACTTTGATTTTTTTCTTCCTTCTAGTGATTTTTCAACGATAGGTTTTCGTTTTTTATATCGAGCCAGTAGGCATAACGATGTATGATTTACAGCTGCAGCCTACGTGACAACATGTATTGACAACACCCAGCCCGACGTTTCTTTGCATCTATTTTCATTATTTTAATTGAATATCTAAAATAAATATTAAAGACATTTAATGACTGTCTTTAACTGGCAGGAGAGTGTCATATATTTAAAAGAGTAACACATGAAGTCAAAAAGAAACGGTAGCGTTTGAGGTGGCTCTGCTCGAACGCTGTGTTAACAAGAGACCGTTATGTTCAACAAAGGTATCACATGCACGTCGTTGCGTAGCCTTTCCACTGTCTGTGTGAGTCAAAAAACAGGTCAGCTACGTTGGTTTACATGAATAGAAAACTTTCAGTTAAATCGCCAGCTATGTTCGTTTATTTTGCTTGTCATTAAACACGAATTAAGAGAACATACAATTTCGCTAGGAATTTTTGACTTAATATGAAAATACCGGATTGAGGGCAGAGACTTGGCATCTCCTTTAGATTTGGCTGAACAAATGCGTTTCAGGCAGCATAATTACCGGTGAAATGGAAAAGAATGATGCTGGCTAACTAGACTTTTAATGCAATATTATCCGACATTTCGGCGAGAAATTATTTAACCAATATGAAAGGAAACATACAACATTTGGCCAGTAGATGGCGCCCGTGTATAAGAGGGCAGTATACCTTAATGGTTTAGGCAGTGGATTAAGACATGCAAGGTCGGCGGTTCTATCCCCAGTGCGGTCACAATGAAGTTGAATAGTTTGTTTAAGCCAATGGTTTTATTTTGAGTGCATATTTATAACCGAATGACTTTTCAAGCATAAAATGTGCCTCTCGCTGTAAAATCTATGGAAATTAATTCATCTCTGCTCTCCATACAGGACTGTAGCACGTTATCACAATGTGTTTGTTGTTTTTGTTTCATTCTACATTGTCTGATGTGGCTGAAACTTCACACATGTTCATTTTTGGAGTGTAATCTCATCCATATACCAATAAAGGCTCAATGGCATAGCGCCACCATCTGGCAACAGGAAGTGGCCTTAATTTCACTCGACATCTTCCGATGTGGCTGAAAATGTAGAAATATTTTTATTATTGGAGTGTAATTAAATCCATATACCAAAAATGGCTCAATGTTATAGCTCCACTATCTGGCAAAAGGAAGTGACTTTAATTTTACTCGACATCTTCCAATTTGGCTGAAAATGTACAAATATGTTAATTATTGGAGTGTAATCAAATCCATGAACCATACACGGCTCAATATTATAGCGCCACCATCTGGCAACCGGAAGTGAGGCTTATATCATTGATGCATTCCAATAGCAGCAGCAACATCTTCATTGATCAAAGGAGAATTCCTGTGCACACTATACGTTGTCCAGGAAGGTGATTATTTCCAAAGTGTGTACATATTGTGAAACATGTCATTGGCACAACTATGCCACCAAGGCGGTTGCGCCCCTGGTGCTTGGGCCCGTTCATTGCTGCTTGCAGCTATATTTATTATTATTATTATTATTATTATTATTATTATTATTCTTTCTCTTCCGTCAAATGGGCATTTTTGAGGGCCTTGCCATGGCTAAAAAGTCTTGAAATTTTGCAGACACATCAGAAGTGGTGGCCGTCAGGATCTATCAGATGCTCAGACCTGGGTGTGGCCGAGGGACTCCACAGCGCCCCCTATTGCGCTGACCCCCCCCCCCCATTGCATTGTTGTCTATTGTGGGCAGGCACTTTGAACTACATGAAACTAATTTGGTAACCATGTGTGGCTCCTCAATTCAAACACATTTCTCATTCGCATTGATGCAAATATGCGAACAGGAAGTGAGCTATTTTGGATTTTGTGTGTTTTACACGTACTACACTTTTACGTACTCCTCCTAGGGGGTTCATCACATTCACACCACCTGTGGTCAGAATGGTCTCAGGATATTCATGATGCTAAATTGCCAGGATATTTTTGATAGCTCAAACGGGACGGTAATGGCGAGGCGTGCAATTTTTATGTCACGCCGCGCCAACAGGAAGTGGCCGTAATTTCATGGTCTACATCGTCTGATCTGGCTGATATTTTAGAAATACGTTTATTGTTGGAGTATAATCACATCCATATCCCAAGAACGGGTCAATGTTATAGCGCCACCATCTGGCAACAGGAAGTGAGGTCTTTATCATATTTGTATGCCTTCCTGCTAGGGCATTCATCACATTCACACGGAATGTGGTCAGCATGATCTTAGGATAGTCATGACCATAAGCTGTGAAGGGATTTTTGATATCTCAAACGGTATGGAAATGGCGAGTCGTACAGTACACATATTGCGTGCAAAAAAATGACTTTTTTTTCGACATCGTCCGATCTGGCTGATATTTTATAAATATGTTCACTGTTGGAGTACAATATGAAATATATACATATCAATCGGGGCGTGGCTAGACAGCGCCCCCTATAATTATTATTCTCTTTTTTTTCAATGTATTTTGCATTTTTGAGGTGCTTGCCATGGATGAAAACTCACAGAATTTTGCACACACATGAGAAGTGGTGACTGTCAGCAGGTATCAGATGCTCAGACCTGGGCGTGGCTGAGGGACTCCACAGCGCCCCCTAATGCTTTGTCTTCTATTGTGGACAGGCACTTTGAGCTACCTTCACCTAATTTGGTATGCATGTGGGGCTCCTCTGCACAAACACATTTCTCTTTCGCATCCAATCAAATATGTGAACAGGAAGTCAGCCATTTTGAATTTTGTGCATTTTACACGTACTACACTTTTAAGTACTCCTCCTAGGGGGTTCATTGCATTCACACGAAATGTGGTCGAAGCGGTCTCAGGATAGTCATGATACTAATTCCAAAGGATATTTTTGATATCTAAAACGGTATGGTCATGGCGAGGCGTACAATTTTCATGTCACGCCGCGCCAACAGGAAGTAGCCATAAATTCATGGTCTACATTGTCTGATCTGGCTGATATTTTACAAATATGTTCACTGTTAGAGTGTAATCACATCCATATACCAAGAAGTAGTAAATGTTATAGCGCCACCATCTGGCAACGGAAGTGAGGTTTTTCTCATGTTTGTATGCGTTCCTGCTAGGGTATTCATCACATTCACACCAAATGTAGTCATCATGATCTTAGAATAGTCCTGACCCTAAATGACAAAAGGATTTTTGATATCTCAAACGGTTTGGCAATGGCGAGGCGTATAATACACACGTTACACCCAAAAACAGGAAGTGGGCTTAATTCCGTTCTACATCATCTGATCGGGCTGATATTTTGCAAATATATTCACTTTTGGAGTGCAATCACATCCATATCCACATTCATCTGGGCGTGGCTACACAGCGCCCCCTATGGCTTTTTTCTAATATTGTGGACACATACTTTCACGTAAATGCACCACGTCTGGTAGGCATAAGGGTCTCCTCAAGACACACACATTTCTCATTTGCATCCCTTAACTTTTCCCAACAGGAAGTGAGCTATTTTTGATTTTGTGTGTTTTTAAGTGTTTTTTCACGTACCAAACTTTGAAATACTCTTCCTAGGGGGTTCATCACATTCACACAAAATGTGGTCAGCATGGTATTATAGCCCTGACACACAACTATGAACTGATTTTTAATATCTTGGAATGGTATGGCTATGGTCAGCCTTAAAATTAACTTGTAATGCTGCCCAAACAGTTCATGTTTTAATACAATTATGTATTAAATAATTTCAAAAAGGTATTCAATTCTACATTGCCTGATTTTGAGGCTACATCTTTTCACATATGTTCATTGTTGGAGTGTCATCACATCCATTAAGCAATAATAGTTCACTATTTTCGCTGGAGACTCATTATATCCAGTCTTAAAACTTCAACGCAAGTCGCAAATGACTCTCCCATTTCTAATACGCGACTGCCATCTAGTGGCAAAGGTTAGTATTCTTTCTAATTTTCGGTATTGTTTCTCTTTTTCTTGGATAAAGTGATTTCTCAACGACAAGTTTTGTTTCTTTTTGCGAGCCAGTAACCATAACGATGTATGAGTAACAGCGGCAGCCTACGTGACAAAATGTACTGACAACACCCAGCCCACAGCAACGTTTTTTCTCATCTACCTTAATTATATGGATTGAATAACTAAAATAAAAGACAGGCTTTACTGGCAGGAAAGTAGCATATATTTCAAAGATTAACACATATAATGCATATCTTGCAATGACGTTCAATGTTATTTGGTTTAAAAAAAACCGTGTTGTAGCATTTTAAGGACTCAATACAAAACAGCTGTTCGGAAAGTTAGCTTGAAAACCAAGAAGCCTTATTAAGGAATTCGAGCCGTTTCTATTTGACTTCATTCGATTGAAGTGAATGCCGTAACCCAATTAAATGTAATTCGAGTCGGAATACACATAATAGCCTACACTGTCAACGTGAAATAAAAATATATAGAGGTTTAAATCGATCCTATCTTGGGACATTTGTTATGATGGCTGGTGCAACGCGCATTTTCGGTACCGTTGACCATAATCGAATGCTAGCATTTATATCATTACACTGACCAAGTCCTGTTAAAAAGCACATTTTTGGTTCCTTTGTGGAAACAGTGAAGTTGTCTACACAATCTATTCTACTCACAGACTAACTGCGTCGCTGTAAATTCCCCCCATTTCTGATACGGGGAATCCATTTATTCGCAGAAAGTGGTACTTTTATATATTTCTTCCTTCAAGTGATTTTTCAACGATAGGTTTTTTTTTCTTTTCTAGCGAGCCAGTAGGCATAACGATGTATGATTTACAGCTGCAGCCTACGTGACAAAATGTATTGACAACACCCAGCCCGACGTTTCTTTGCATCTATTTTCATTATATGAATAGAATATCTGAAATAAATATTAAAGACATTTAATGACAGTCTTTAACTGGCAGGAGAGTAGCATATATTTAAAAGAGTCAAAAGTCAAAAAGAAACGTTAACGTTTGAGATGGCTCTGGTCGAACTCTGTGTTAACATGAGACCGTTATGTTCAAAAAAGGTATGGCATGCAGGTCGTTGGCTAACAGCAGCCAGCCTGTCCACTGTCTGTGTGAGTAAAAAAACAGGTCAGCTACGTTTGTTTACATGAATAGAAAACTTTCAGTTAAATCGCCAGATATGTTAGTTTATTTTGCTTGTCATTAAACACGAATTAAGAGAACATACAATTTCGCTAGGAATTTTTGACTTAATATGAAAATACCGGATTGAGGGCAGAGACTTGGCATCTCCTTTAGATTTGGCTGAACAAATGCGTTTCAGGCAGCATAATTACCGGTGAAATGGAAAAGAATGATGCTGGCTAACTTGACGTTTAATGCAATATTATCCGACATTTAGGAGAGAAATTATTTAACCAAGATAAAAGGAAACATACAACTTTTGGCCAATAGATGGCGGACGTGTATAAGAAGGCAGTATAGCTTAATGGTTCAGACAGTGGATTAAGACATGCAAGGTCCTCGGTTCCATCCCCGGTGCGGCCACAATAAAGTTGAATAGTTTCTTTACGCCAATGGTTTTATTTAGAGTGCATATTTATAACCGAATGACTTCTCAAGCGTAAATTGTGCCTCCCGCTGTAAAATCTATTGAAATGAATTAATCTCTGCTCTCCATACAGGACTGGAGCATATTATTACAATGTGCAAGGAAGAAGTAATTTTTGTTTCATTCTACATTGTCTGATGCGGCAGAAACTTCAGACATGTTCATTTTAGGAGTGTAATCTCATCCATATACCAAGAACGGCTCAATATTATAGCGCCACCATCTGGCAACAGGAAGTGGCTTAAATTTTACTTGACATCTTCCAATTTGGCTGAAAATGTACAAATATGTTAATTATTGGAGTGTAATCAAATCCATGAACCATACACGGCTCAATATTATAGCGCCACCATCTGGTAATAGGAAGTGAAGTTTATATCATTGATGCATTCCAATAGCAGGAGCAACATCTTCATTGATCAAAGGGGAATTCCGGTGCACACTATACGTTGTCCAGGAAGGTGATTATTTCCAAAGTGTGTACATGTTGTGAAACATGTCATTGGCACAACTATGCCACCAAGGCGGTTGCGCCCATGGTGCTTGGGCCCGTTCATTGCTGCTTGCAGCTATATTTATTATTATTATTCTTTTTTTTTCAAAGTTTTGTGCATTTTTGAGGTGCTTGCCATGAATGAAAACTAACAGAATTTTGCACACACATCAGAAGTGGTGGCTGTCAGGATCTCTCAGATGCTCAGACCTGGGCGTCGCTGAGGGACTCCACAGCGCCCCCTATCGCATTGTCTTCTATTGTGGGCAGGCACTTTGAGCTTCCTGCACCATATTTAGTATGCATATAGCACTCCTCAGGCCAAACACATTTCAAATTCGCATCTAATCAAATATGCAAACAGGAAGTCAGCCATTTTGGATTTTGTGCGTTTTACACGTTCTACACTTTTAAGTACTCCTCCTAGGGGGTTCATCGCATTCACACCAACTATGGTCAGAATGGTCTCAGGATAGTCATGATACTAAATTGACAGGATATTTTTGATAGCTCAAACTGGACAGTCACGGGGAGGATTACAATTTTTATGTCACGCCACGCCAACAGGAAGTGGCCGTAATTTCATGGTCGACATCGTCTGATCTGGCTGATATTTTAGAAATATGTTTATTGTTGGAGTATAAACACATCCATATCCCAAGAACGGGTCAATGTTATAGCGCCACCATCTGGCAACAGGAAGTGTGGTCTTCATCATATTTGTATGTCTTCCTGCTAGGGCATTCATCACATTCACTCCAAATGTGGTCAGCATGATCTTAAGATAGTCCTTACACTAAATTGTGAAGGGATTTTTGATATCTCAAACGGTATGGAAATGGCGAGTCGTAGAGTAGACATAGTGCGTGCAAAAAAATGACTTTTTTTTCGATATCGTCCGATCAGGCTGATATTTTACAAATATGTTCACTGTTGGAATACAATATCAAATATATACATATCAATCGGGGCGTGGCTAGACAGCGCCCCCTATAATTATCATAATCTTTTTTTTCTATGTTTTGTGCATTTATGAGGTGCTTGCCATGGATGAAAACTCACGGAATTTTGCACACACATGAGAAGTGGTGTCTCTCAGGAACTGTCAGATGCTCAGACCTGGGCGTGGCCAAGGGACTCCACAGCGCCCCCTATTGCTTTGTCTTCTATTGTGGACAGGCACTTTGAGCTACCTTCACCTAATTTTGTAGGGTTGTGGGGCTCCTCTGCCCAAACACATTTCTTATTCGCATCGAATCAAATATGTGAACAGGAAGTCAGCCATTTTGAATTTTGTGCGTTTTACACGTACTACACTTTTAAGTACTCCTCCTAGGGGGTTCATTGCATTCACACCACATGTGGTCAAACTGGTCTCAGGATAGTCATGATACTAATTCCGAAGGATATTTTTGATATCTCAAACGGTATGGTCATGGCGAGGCGTACAATTTTCATGTCACGCCGCGCCAACAGGAAGTAGCCATAAATTCATGGTCTACATTGTCTGATCTGGCTGATATTTTACAAATAATGTTCACTGTTAGAGTGTAATCACATCCAAATACCAAGAAGAAATCAATGTTATAGCGCCACCATCTGGCAACGGAAGTGAGGGTTTTATCATGTTTGTATGCGTTACTGCTAGGGGATTCATCACATTCACACCAAATGTAGTCATCATGATCTTAGAATAGTCCTGACCCTAAATGACGAAAGGATTTTTGATATCTCAAACGGTTTGGCAATGGCAAGGCGTATAATACACACGTTACGCCCAAAAACAGGAAGTGGGCTTAATTCCGTTCTACATCATCTGATCGGGCTGATATTTTACAAATATATTCACTTTTGGAGTGCAATCACATCCATATCCACATTCATCTGGGCGTGGCTACACAGCGCCCCCTATGGCTTTTTTCTAATATTGTGGACATATACTTTCACGTAAATGCACTACGTCTGGTAGGCATAAGGGTCTCCTCAAGACACACACATTTCTCATTTGCATCCCTTAACTTTTCCCAACAGGAAGTGAGCTATTTTGGATTTTGTGTGTTTTTAAGTGTTTTTTCACGTACCAAACTTTGAAATACTCTTCCTAGGGGGTTCATCACATTCACACAAAATGTGGTCAGCATGATATTATAGCCCTGACACACAACTATGAACTGATTTTTAATATCTTGGAATGGTATGGCTATGGTCAGCCTTAAAATTAACTTGTAATGCTGCCCAAACAGTTCATGTTTTAATACAATTATGTATTAAATAATTTCAAAAAGGTATTAAATTCTACATTGCCTGATTTTGAGGCTACAACTTTTCACATATGTTCATTGTTGGAGTGTCATCACATCCATTAAGCAATAATAGTTCACTATTTTCGCTGGAGACTCATTATATCCAGTCTTAAAACTTCAACGCAAGTCGCAAATGACTCTCCCATTTCTAATACGCGACTGCCATCTACTGGCAAAAGTTGGTATTGTATATATCTTGCAATGACGTTCAATGTTATTTGGTTTAAAAAAAACCGTGTTGTAGCATTTTAAGGACTCAATACAAAACAGCTGTTCGGAAAGTTGGCTTGAAAACCAAGAAGCGTTATTAAAGAATTCGAGCCGTTTCTATTTGACTTCATTCGATTGAAGTGAATGCCGTAACCCAATTAAATGTAATTCGCGTCGGAATACACACAATCGCCTGCACTGTGAACGTGAAATGAAAATATATAGAGGTTTAAATCGATCCTATATTGGGACATTTGTTATGATGGCTGGTGCAACGGGCATTTTCGGTACCGTTGACCATAATCGAATGCTAGCATTTATATCATTACACTGACCAAGTCCTGTTAAAAAGCATTTTTGGTTCCTTTGTGGAAACAGTGAAGTTGTCTACATAATCTATTCTACTCACAGACTAACTGCGTCGCTGTAACTTCCCCCCATTTCTGATACGGGGATTCCATTTATTTGCTGAAAGTGGTACTTTTTTTTTTTTCTTCCTTCAAGTGATTTTTCAACGATAGGTTTTTGTTTTTTTCTAGCAGCAGTAGGCATAACGATGTATGATTTACAGCTGCAGCCTACGTGACAAAATGTATTGACAACACCCAGCCCGACGTTTCTTTGCATCTATTTTCATTATTTTAATTGAATATCTAAAATAAATATTAAAGACATTTAATGACTGTCTTTAACTGGCAGGAGAGTATCATATATTTAAAAGAGTAAGACATGAAGTCAAAAAGAAACGTGAGCGTTTGAGGTGGCTCTGGTCGAACTCTGTGTTAACATGAGACCGTAATGTTCAACAAAGGTATCGCATGCAGGTCCTTGCGAGATGACAGGCATGGGCTAACAGCAGCCAGCCTGTCCACTGTCTGTGTGAGTCAAAAAACAGGTCAGCTACGTTTGTTTACATGAATAGAAAACTTTCAGTTAAATCGCCAGATATGTTAGTTCATTTTGCTTGTCATTAAACACGAATTAAGAGAACATACAATTTCGCTAGGAATTTTTGACTTAATATGAAAATACCGGATTGAGGGCAGAGACTTGGCATCTCCTTTAGATTTGGCTGAACAAATGCGTTTCAGGCAGCATAATTACCGGTGAAATGGAAAAGAATGTTGCTGGCTAACTAGACGTTTATTGCAATATTATCCGACACTTAGGAGAGAAATTATCGAACCAAGATAAAAGGAAACATACAACTTTTGGCCAATAGATGGCGTACGTGTATAAGAGGGCAGTATAGCTTAATGGTTCAGACAGTGGATTAAGACATGCAAGGTCCTCGGTTCCATCCCCGGTGCGGCCACAATAAAGTTGAATAGTTTCTTTACGCCAATGGTTTTATTTTGAGTGCATATTTATAACCGAATGACTTCTCAAGCGTAAATTGTGCCTCCCGCTGTAAAATCTATTGAAATTAATTCATCTCTGCTCTCCATACAGGACTGGTGCATATTATTACAATGTGCAAGCAAGAAGTAATTTTTGTTTCATTCTACATTGTCTGATGTGGCAGAAACTTCACACATGTTCATTTTTGGAGTGTAATCTCATCCATTTTCCAATAAAGGCTCAATGGCAAAGCGCCACCCGCTGGCAACAGGAAGTGAGCCTTATATTGCATTCTTAAGCATTATTTTTCAATGGGTTCATGACATTCACGGTAAATGTGGTCAGCATGATGCTAGGATGGTCCTGACAAAACAGATTTTTGATTTACTGGGATGATATAGCTATGGTCAGGCACATAAAAAACACATCATGCCAGACAAACAGGAAGTGGTCATCCTTAAATTCTCCAATGTCTGATGTGACTGCAACTTTACACAGATGCTCAGTGTTGGAGTGTAATCAAATCCATATTCCAAAAACGACTCAATGTTAAAGCAGCATCATCTGGAAACAGGAATTGACCTTAATTTCGCTCAACGTCTTCCGATGTGGCTGAAAATGTACAAATATGTTTATTTCTGGAGTGTAATCAAATTCAAAAACCATACATGGCTCAATAATATAGCGCCACCCTCTGGCAATAGGAAGTGAGGCTTATATCATTGATGCCTTCCAATAGCAGCGCCAACATCTTCATTGATAAAAAGGGAATTCCTGTGCACACTATACGTTGTCCAGGAAGGTGATTACTTCCAAAGTGTGTACATGTTGTGAAACATGTCATTGGCAGAACTATGCCACCAAGGCGGTTGCCCCCATGGTGCTTGGGCCCGTTCATTGCTGCTTGCAGCTATATTTAGGGCCCAAGCACCGTAGGGTGCGAAGGACCCTATTGTTATTGGAAGGATTATTATTATTATTATTATTATTATTATTATTCTTTTTTTTTCAATGTTTTGTGCATTTTTGAGGTGCTTGCCATGGATGAAAACTCACAGAATTTTGCACACACATCAGAAGTGGTGGCTGTCAGGTTGCCTCAGATGCTCAGACCTGGGCGTGGCTGAGGGACTCCACAGCGCCCCCTATCGCATTGTCATCTATTGTGGGCAGGCACTTTGAGCTACCTTCACAAAATTTAGTACGCATATAGCACTCCTCGGTCCAAACACATTTCTCATTCGCATCTAATCAAATATACAAACAGGAAGTCAGCCATTTTGGATTTTGTGCGTTTTACACGTACTGCACTTTTAAGTACTCCTCCTAGGGGGTTCATCACATTCACACCACCTGTGGTCAGAATGGTCTCAGGATATTCATGATGCTAAATTGGCAGGATATTTTTGATAGCTCAAACGGGACGGTCCTGGGGAGGCGTATAATTTTTATGTCACGCCACGCCAACAGGAAGTGGCCGTAATTTCATGGTCTACATCGTCTGATCTGGCTGATATTTTAGAAATACGTTTATTGTTGGAGGCTAATCACATCCATATCCCAAGAACGGGTCAATGTTATAGCGCCACCATCTGGCAACAGGAAGTGAGGTCTTCATCATATTTGAATGCCTTCCTGCTAGGGCATTCATCACATTCACACGAAATGTGGTCAGCATGATCTTAGGATAGTCATAACCATAAGCTGTGAAGGGATTTTTGATATCTCAAACGGTATGGAAATGGCGAGTCGTAAAGTACACATATTGCGTGCAAAAAAATGACTTTTTTTTCGACATCGTCCGATCTGGCTGATATTTTACATATATGTTCACTGTTGGAGTACAATATGAAATATGTACATATCAATCGGGGCGTGGCTAGACAGCGCCCCCTATAATTATTATTCTCTTTTTTTTCAATGTATTTTGCATTTTTGAGGTGCTTGCCATGGATGGAAACTCACGGAATTTTGCACACACATGAGAAGTGTTGGCTGTCAGGACCTATCAGATGCTCAGACCTGGGCGTGGCCGAGGGACTCCACAGCGCCCCCTAATGCTTTGTCTTCTATTGTGGACAGGCACTTTGAGCTACCTTCACCTAATTTGGTGTGCATGTGGGGCTCCTCTGGACAAACACATTTCTCTTTCGCATCGAATCAAATATGTGAACAGGAAGTCAGCCATTTTGAATTTTGTGCATTTTACACGTACTACACTTTTAAGTACTCCTCCTAGGGGGTTCATTGCATTCACACGAAATGTGGTCAAAGTGGTCTCAGGATAGTCCTGATACTAATTCCAAAGGATATTTTTGATATCTCAAACGGTATGGTCATGGCGAGGTGTACAATTTTCATGTCACGCCGCGCCAACAGGAAGTAGCCATAAATTCATGCTCTACATTGTCTGATCTGGCTGATATTTTACAAATATGTTCACTGTTAGAGTGTAATCACATCCAAATACCAAGAAGAAATCAATGTTATAGCGCCACCATCTGGCAACGGAAGTGAGGTTTTTATCATGTTTGTATGCGTTCCTGCTAGGGTATTCATCACATTCACACCAAATGTAGTCATCATGATCTTAGAATAGTCCTGACCCTAAATGACGAAAGGATTTTTGATATCTCAAACGGTTTGGCAATGGCGAGGCGTATAATACACACGTTACGCCCAAAAACAGGAAGTGGGCTTAATTCCGTTCTACATCATCTGATCGGGCTGATATTTTACAAATATATTCACGTTTGGAGTGCAATCACATCCATATCCACATTCATCTGGGCGTGGCTACACAGCGCCCCCTATGGCTTTTTTCTAATATTGTGGACATATACTTTCACGTAAATGCACCACGTCTGGTAGACATAAGGGTCTCCTCAAGACACACACATTTCTCATTTGCATCCCTTAACTTTTCCCAACAGGAAGTGAGCTATTTTGGATTTTGTGTGTTTTTAAGTGTTTTTTCACGTACCAAAGTTTGAAATACTCTTCCTAGGGGGTTCATCACATTCACACAAAATGTGGTCAGCATGATATTATAGCCCTGACACACAACTATGAACTGATTTTTAATATCTTGGAATGGTATGGCTATGGTCAGCCTTAAAATTAACTTGTAATGCTGCCCAAACAGTTCATGTTTTAATACAATTATGTATTAAATAATTTCAAAAAGGTATTAAATTCTACATTGCCTGATTTTGAGGCTACAACTTTTCACATATGTTCCTTGTTGGAGTGTCATCACATCCATTAAGCAATAATAGTTCACTATTTTCGCTGGAGACTCATTATATCCAGTCTTAAAACTTCAACGCAAGTCGCAAATGACTCTCCCATTTCTAATACGCGACTGCCATCTAGTGGCAAAGGTTAGTATTTTTTCTAATTTTCGGTATTGTTTCTCTTTTTCTTGGATAAAGTGATTTCTCAACGACAAGTTTTGTTTCTTTTTGCGAGCCAGTAACCATAACGATGTATGAGTAACAGCGGCAGCCTACGTGACAAAATGTACTGACAACACCCAGCCCACAGCAACGTTTTTTCTCATCTACCTTAATTATATGGATTGAATAACTAAAATAAAAGACAGGCTTTTACTGGCAGGAAAGTAGCATATATTTCAAAGATTAACACATATAATGCATATCTTGCAATGACGTTCAATGTTATTTGGTTTAAAAAAAACCGTGTTGTAGCATTTTAAGGACTCAATACAAAACAGCTGTTCGGAAAGTTAGCTTGAAAACCAAGAAGCCTTATTAAGGAATTCGAGCCGTTTCTATTTGACTTCATTCGATTGAAGTGAATGCCGTAACCCAATTAAATGTAATTCGAGTCGGAATACACATAATAGCCTACACTGTCAACGTGAAATAAAAATATATAGAGGTTTAAATCGATCCTATCTTGGGACATTTGTTATGATGGCTGGTGCAACGCGCATTTTCGGTACCGTTGACCATAATCGAATGCTAGCATTTATATCATTACACTGATCAAGTCCTGTTAAAAAGCACATTTTTGGTTCCTTTGTGGAAACAGTGAAGTTGTCTACACAATCTATTCTACTCACAGACTAACTGCGTCGCTGTAAATTCCCCCCATTTCTGATACGGGGAATCCATTTATTCGCAGAAAGTGGTACTTTTATATATTTCTTCCTTCAAGTGATTTTTCAACGATAGGTTTTTTTTTCTTTTCTAGCGAGCCAGTAGGCATAACGATGTATGATTTACAGCTGCAGCCTACGTGACAAAATGTATTGACAACACCCAGCCCGACGTTTCTTTGCATCTATTTTCATTATATGAATTGAATATCTGAAATAAATATTAAAGACATTTAATGACTGTCTTTAACTGGCAGGAGAGTAGCATATATTTAAAAGAGTCAAAAGTCAAAAAGAAACGTTAACGTTTGAGATGGCTCTGGTCGAACTCTGTGTTAACATGAGACCGTTATGTTCAACAAAGGTATGGCATGCAGGTCGTTGCGAGATGACGCGCATTGGCTAACAGCAGCCAGCCTGTCCACTGTCTGTGTGAGTCAAAAAAACAGGTCAGCTACGTTTGTTTACATGAATAGAAAACTTCCAGTTAAATCGCCAGATATGTTAGTTTATTAGGCTTGTCATTAAACACGAATTAAGAGAACATACAATTTCGCTAGGAATTTTTGACTTAATATGAAAATACCGGATTGAGGGCAGAGACTTGGCATCTCCTTTAGATTTGGCTGAACAAATGCGTTTCAGGCAGCATAATTACCGGTGAAATGGAAAAGAATGATGCTGGCTAACTCGACGTTTAATGCAATATTATCCGACACTTCGGAGAGAAATTATTTAACCAGGATGAAAGGAAACATACAACTTTTGGCCAATAGATAACGTACGTGTATAAGAGGGCAGTATAGCTTAATGGTTCAGACAGTGGATTAAGACATGCAAGGTCCGCGGTTCCATCCCCGGTGCGGCCACAATAAAGTTGAATAGTTTCTTTACGCCAATGGTTTTATTTTGAGTGCATATTTATAACCGAATGACTTCTCAAGTGTAAATTGTGCCTCCCGCTGTAAAATCTATTGAAATTAATTAATCTCTGCTCTCCATACAGGACTGGAGCATATTATTACACTGTGCAAGCAAGAAGTATTTTTTGTTTCATTCGACATTGTCTGATGTGGCAGAAACTTCACACATGTTCATTTTTGGAGTGTAATCTCATCCATATACCAAGAAAGGCTCAATGGCATAGCGCCACCATCTGGCAACAGGAAGTGGCTTTAATTTTACTTGACATCTTCCAATTTGGCTGAAAATGGACAAATATGTTAATAATTGGAGTGTAATCAAATCCATGAACCATACACGGCTCAATATTATACCGCCACCATCTGGCAACAGGAAGTGGCTTAAATTTTACTTGACATCTTCCAATTTGGCTGAAAATGTACAAATATGTTAATTATTGGAGTGAAATCAAATCCATGAACCATACACGGCTCAATATTATAGCGCCACCATCTGGCAATAGGAAGTGAGGCTTATATCATTGATGCATTCCAATAGCAGCAGAAACATCTTCATTGATCAAAGGGGAATTCCTGTGCACACTATACGTTGTCCAGGAAGGTGATTATTTCCAAAGTGTGTACATGTTGTGAAACATGTCATTGGCAGAACTATGCCACCAAGGCGGTTGCGCCCATGGTGCTTGGGCCCGTTCATTGCTGCTTGCAGCTATATTTATTATTATTATTCTTTTTCTTCAGGCAAATGGGCTTTTTTGAGGGCCTTGCCATGCGTAAAAAGTCTTGACATTTTCCACACACATCAGAAGTGGTTGCTGTCAGGAGCTCTCAGATGCTCAGACCTGGGCGTGGCCGAGGGACTCCACAGCGCCCTCTATCGCATTGTCTTCTATTGTGGGCAGGCACTTTGAGCTACCTGCACCTAGTTGGGTAGCCGTATAGCGCTCCTCGGTCCAAACACATTTGTCATTCGAATCTAATCAAATATCCAAACAGGAAGTCAGCCATTTTGGATTTTCTGAGTTTTACACGTACTACACTTTTAAGTACTCCTCCTAGGGGGTTCATCGCATTCACACCAACTGTGGTCAGAATGGTCTCAGGATAGTCATGATGCTAAATTGCCAGGATATTTTTGATAGCTCAAACGGGACGGTCATGGGGAGGAGTACAATTTTTATGTCACACCGCGCCAACAGGAAGTGGCCATAATTTCATGGTCTACATTGTCTGATCTGGCTGATATTTTAGAAATACGTTTATTGTTGGAGTGTAATCACATCCATATCCCAAGAACAGGTCAATGTTATAGCGCCACCATCTGGCAATAGGAAGTGAGGTCTTTAACATATTTGTATGCATTCCTGCTAGGGCATTCAGCACATTCACACCAAATGTGGTCAGCATGATCTTAAGATAGTCCTTACGCTAAGTTGTGAAGGGATTTTTGATATCTCAAACGGTATGGAAATGGCGAGTCGTACAGTACACATATTGCGTGCAAAAAAATGACTTTTTTTTCGACATCGTCCGATCTGGCTGATATTTTACAAATATGTTCACTGTAGCAGTACAATATCAGATATATACATATCAATCGGGGCGTGGCTAGACAGCGCCCCCTATAATTATTATTCTCTTTTTTTTCAATGTATTTTGCATTTTTGAGGTGCTTGCCATGGATGAAAACTCACTGAATTTTGCACACACATGAGAAGTGTTGGCTGTCAGGATGTTTCAGATGCTCAGACCTGGGCATGGCCAAGGGACTCCACAGCGCCCCCTAATGCTTTGTCTTCTATTGTGGACAGGCACTTTGAGCTACCTTCACCTAATTTGGTATGCATGTGGGCCTCCTCTGGACAAACACATTTCTCATTCGCATCGAATCAAATATGTGAACAGGAAGTCAGCCATTTTGAATTTTGTGCATTTTACACGTACTACACTTTTAAGTACTCCTCCTAGGGGGTTCATTGCATTCACACGAAATGTGGTCAAATTGGTCTCAGGATAGTAATGATACTAATTCCGAAGGATATTTTTGATATCTCAAACGGTATGGTCATGGCGAGGCGTACAATTTTCATGTCACGCCGCGCCAACAGGAAGTAGCCATAAATTCATGGTCTACATTGTCTGATCTGGCTGATATTTTACAAATATGTTCACTGTTAGAGTGTAATCACATCCATATACCAAGAAGAAATCAATGTTATAGCGCCACCATCTGGCAACGGAAGTGATGTTTTTATCATGTTTGTATGCGTTCCTGCTAGGGTATTCATCACATTCACACCAAATGTAGTCATCATGATCTTAGAATAGTCCTGACCCTAAATGACGAAAGGATATTTGATATCTCAAACGGTTTGGCAATGGCGAGGCGTATAATACACACGTTACGCCCAAAAACAGGAAGTGGGCTTAATTCCGTTCTACATCATCTGATCGGGCTGATATTTTACAAATATATTCACTTTTGGAGTGCAATCACATCCATATCCACATTCATCTGGGCGTGGCTACACAGCGCCCCCTATGGCTTTTTTCTAATATTGTGGACATATACTTTCACGTAAATGCACCACGTCTGGTAGGCATATGGGTCAGCTCAAGACACACACATTTCTCATTTGCATCCCTTAACTTTTCCCAACAGGAAGTGAGCTATTTTGGATTTTGTGTGTTTTTAAGTTTTTTTTTCAAGTACCAAACTTTGAAATACTCTTCCTAGGGGGTTCATCACATTCACACAAAATGTGGTCAGCATGATATTATAGCCCTGACACACAACTATGAACTGATTTTTAATATCTTGGAATGGTATGGCTATGGTCAGCCTTAAAATTAACTTGTAATGCTGCCCAAACAGTTCATGTTTTAATACAATTATGTATTAAATAATTTCAAAAAGGTATTAAATTCTACATTGCCTGATTTTGAGGCTACAACTTTTCACATATGTTCATTGTTGGAGTGTCATCACATCCATTAAGCAATAATAGTTCACTATTTTCGCTGGAGACTCATTATATCCAGTCTTAAAACTTCAACGCAAGTCGCAAATGACTCTCCCATTTCTAATACGCGACTGCCATCTATTGGCAAAAAAAAGGTATTGTTTCTCGTATTCTGGGATAAAGTGATTTCTCAACGACAGGTTTTATTAATTTTTGTGAGCCAGTAACCATAACGATGTATGAGTAACAGCGGCAGCCTACGTGACTAAATGTACTGACAACACCCAGCCCACAGCAACGTTTTTTCTCATCTACCTTAATTAACTCGATTGAATAACTAAAATAAAAAACAGGCTTTTACTGGCAGGAAAGTATCATATATGTAAAAGATTAACACATATAATGCATATCTTGCATTGACGTTAAATGGTGTTAAAAAATCGTATTGTAGCATTTTAAGGACTCAATACAAAACGGCTGTTCGGAAAGTTAGTTTGAAAACCAAGAAGCCTTATTAAGGAATTCGAGCCGTTTCTATTTGACTTCATTCGATTGAAGTGAATGCCGTAACCCAATTAGTAATTCGCGTCGGAATACACATAATAGCCTACACTGTCAACGTGAAATAAAAATATATAGAGGTTTAAATCGATCCTATATTGGGACTTTTGTTATGATGGCTGGTGCAACGGGCATTTTCGGTAATGTTGACCATAATCGAATGCTAGCATTTATATCATTACACTGACCAAGTACCGTTAAAAAGCATATTTTAAGCACCCTTCTGGAAACAGTGAAGTTGTCTACACAATCTGTTCTACTCACAGACTAACTGCGTCGCTGTAACTTCCCCCCATTTCTGATACGGCGATTCAATTTATTGGCAGAAAGTGGTACTTTCATTTTTTTCTTCCTTCAAGTGATTTTTCAACGATAGGTTTTTGTTTTTTTCTAGCGAGCCAGTAGGCATAACGATGTATGATTTACAGCTGCAGCCTACGTGACAAAATGTATTGACAACACCCAGCCCGACGTTTCTTTGCATCTATTTTCATTACATGAATTGAATAACTAAAAGAAATATGAAAGACATTTAAAGACTTAAAGACAGGCTTTAACTGGCAGGAGAGTATCATATTTTTAAAAGATTAACACATGAAGTCAAAAAGAAACTTTAGCGTCTGAGGTGGCTCTGCTCGAACGCTGTGTTAACATGAGACCGTTTTGTTCAACAAAGGTATCACATGCAGGTCGTTGCGAGATGACACGCACGGGCTAACAGCAGCCAGCCAGTCCACTGTCTGTGTGAGTCAAAAAACAGGTCAGCTACGTTGGTTTACATGAATAGAAAACTTTCAGTTAAATCGCCAGCTATGTTAGTTTATTAGGCTTGTCATTAAACACGAATTAAGAGAACATACAATTTCGCTAGGAATGGTAAATTAATATGAAAATACTGTATTGAGGGCAGAGAGTTGGCATCTCTTTTAGATTTGGCTGAACAAATGCGTTTCAGGCAGCATAATTACCAGTGAAATGGAAAAGAATGATGCAGGTTAACTAGACGTTTCGTGCAATATTATCCGCACTTCGTAGAGAAATTATTAAACCAAGATAAAAGGAGACATTTGGCCAATAGATGGCACCCGTGTATAAGCGGGCAGTATAGCGTAATGGTTAGGGCGGTGGATTAAGGCACGCAAATTCAGCCGTTCTATCCCCGCTGCAGCCACAATGAATTTGAATAGTTTCTTGAAGCCAATTGTTTTCATTTTGAGTGCATGTTTATGGCCTAATGACTTTTCAAGCATAAATTGTGCCTCCCCGTGTAAAAACTATGGAAATTAATTAATCTCTGCTCTCCGTACAGGACTGTAGCATGTTATCACAATGTGCAAGCAAGACGTTATTTTTATTTCATTCTACATTGTCTGATGTGGCTGAAACTTCACACGTTCATTTTTGGAGTGTAATCTCATCCATTTTCCAATAAAGGCTAAATGGCAAAGCGCCACCCGCTGGCAACAGGAAGTGAGCCTTATATTGCATTCTTAAGCATTATTTTTCAATGGGTTCATGACATTCACGGTAAATGTGGTCAGCATGATGCTAGGATGGTCCTGACAAAACAGATTTTTGATTTACTGGGATGATATAGCTATGGTCAGGCAGATAAAAAACACATCATGCCAGACAAACAGGAAGTGGTCATACTTAAATTCTCCAATGTCTGATGTGACTGCAACTTTACACAGATGCTCAGTGTTGGAGTGTAATCAAATCCATATTCCAAAAACGACTCAATGTTATAGCAGCATCATCTGGAAACAGGAATTGACCTTAATTTCGCTGAACATCTTCCGATGTGGCTGAAAATGTACAAATATGTTTATTTCTGGAGTGTAATCAAATTCAAAAAACATACACGGATCAATAATATAGCGCCACCATCTGGCAACAGGAAGTGAGGCTTATATCATTGATGCATTCCAATAGCAGCGCCAACATCTTCATTGATCAAAGGGAAATTCCTGTGCACACTATACGTTGTCCAGGAAGGTGATTATTTCCAAAGTGTGTACATGTTGTGAAACATGTCATTGGCAGAACTATGCCACCAAGGCGGTTGCCCCCATGGGGCTTGGGCCCGTTCATTGCTGCTTGCAGCTATATTTAGGGCCCAAGCACCGTAGGGTGCGAAGGACCCTATTGTTATTGTAAAGATTATTATTATTATTATTATTATTAGGGCCCAAGCACCGTAGGGTGCGAAGGACCCTATTGTTATTGTAAAGATTATTATTATTATTATTATTCTTTTTCTTCAGGCAAATGGGCTTTTTTGAGGGCCTTGCCATGCGTAAAAAGTCTTGACATTTTGCACACACATCAGAAGTGGTTGCTGTCAGGAGCTCTCAGATGCTCAGACCTGGGCGTGGCCGAGGGACTCCACAGCGCCCCCTATCGCATTGTCTTCTATTGTGGGCAGGCACTTTGAGCTACCTGCACCTAATTTGGTGGCCATATAGCGGTCCTCGGTCCAAACACATTTCTCATTCGGATCTAATCAAATATCCAAACAGGAAGTCAGCCATTTTGGATTTTCTGAGTTTTACACGTACTACACTTTTAAGTACTCCTCCTAGGGGGTTCATCGCATTCACACCACCTGTGGTCAGAATGGTCTCAGGATAGTCATGATGCTAAATTGCCAGGATATTTTTGATAGCTCAAACGGGACGGTCATGGGGAGGAGTACAATTTTTATGTCACGCCGCGCCAACAGGAAGTGGCCATAATTTCATGGTCTACATTGTCTGATCTGGCTGATATTTTAGAACTTTGTTTATTGTTGGACTACAATCACATCCATATCCCAAGAACAGGTCAATGTTATAGCGCCACCATCTGGCAACAGGAAGTGTGGTCTTTAACATATTTGTATGCATTCCTGCTAGGGCATTCAGCACATTCACACCAAATGCGGTCAGCATGATCTTAAGATAGTCCTTACGCTAAGTTGTGAAGGGATTTTTGATATCTCAAACGGTATGGAAATGGCGAGTCGTACAGTACACATATTGCGTGCAAAAAAATGACTTTTTTTCCGACATCGTCCGATCTGGCTGATATTTTAAAAATATGTTCACTGTAGCACTACAATATCAGATATATACATATCAATCGGGGCGTGGCTAGACAGCGCCCCCTATAATTATTATTCTCTTTTTTTTCAATGTATTTTGCATTTTTCAGGTGCTTGCCATGGATGGAAACTCACAGAATTTTGCACACACATGACAAGTGTTGGCTGTCAGGATGTATCAGATGCTCAGACCTGGGCGTGGCCAAGGGACTCCACAGCGCCCCCTAATGCTTTGTCTTCTATTGTGGACAGGCACTTTGAGCTACCTTCACCTAATTTGGTACGCATGTGGGGCTCCTCTGGACAAACACATTTCTCATTCGCATCGAATCAAATATGTAAACAGGAAGTCAGCCATTTTGAATTTTGTGCATTTTACACGTACTACACTTTTAAGTACTCCTCCTAGGGGGTTCATTGCATTCACACGAAATGTGGTCAAAGTGGTCTCAGGATAGTCATGATACTAATTCCAAAGGATATTTTTGATATCTCAAACGGTATGGTCATGGCGAGGCGTACAATTTTCATGTCACGCCGCGCCAACAGGAAGTAGCCATAAATTCATGCTCTACATTGTCTGATCTGGCTGATATTTTACAAATATGTTCACAGTTAGAGTGTAATCACATCCATATACCAAGAAGAAATCAATGTTATAGCGCCACCATCTGGCAACGGAAGTGAGGTTTTTATCATGTTTGTATGCGTTCCTGCTAGGGTATTCATCAAATTCACACCAAATGTAGTCATCATGATCTTAGAATAGTCCTGACCCTAAATGACAAAAGGATTTTTGATATCTCAAACGGTTTGGCAATGGCGAGGCGTATAATACACACGTTACGCCCAAAAACAGGAAGTGGGCTTAATTCTGTTCTACATCATCTGATCGAGCTGATATTTTACAAATATATTCACTTTTGGAGTGCAATCACATCCATATCCACATTCATCTGGGCGTGGCTACACAGCGCCCCCTATGGCTTTTTTCTAATATTGTGGACATATACTTTCACGTAAATGCACCACGTCTGGTAGGCATAAGGGTCTCCTCAAGACACACACATTTCTCATTTGCATCCCTTAACTTTTCCCAACAGGAAGTGAGCTATTTTGGATTTTGTGTGTTTTTAAGTGTTTTTTCACGTACCAAACTTTGAAATACTCTTCCTAGGGGGTTCATCACATTCACACAAAATGTGGTCAGCATGATGTTATAGCCCTGACACACAACTATGAACTGATTTTTAATATCTTGGAATGGTATGGCTATGGTCAGCCTTAAAATTAACTTGTAATGCTGCCCAAACAGTTCATGTTTTAATACAATTATGTATTAAATAATTTCAAAAAGGTTTTAAATTCTACATTGCCTGATTTTGAGGCTACAACTTTTCACATATGTTCATTGTTGGAGTGTCATCACATCCATTAAGCAATAATAGTTCACTATTTTCGCTGGAGACTCATTATATCCAGTCTTAAAACTTCAACGCAAGTCGCAAATGACTCTCCCATTTCTAATACGCGACTGCCATCTTCTGGCAAAAGTTGGTATTGCATATATCTTGCAATGACGTTCAATGTTATTTGGTTTAAAAAAACCCGTGTTGTAGCATTTTAAGGACTCAATACAAAACAGCTGTTCGGAAAATCAAGAAGCCTTATTAAGGAATTCGAGCCGTTTCTATTTGACTTCATTCGGTTGAAGTGAATGCCGTAACCTAATTAAATGTAATTCGCGTCGGAATACACATAATAGCCTACACTGTCAACGTGAAATAAAAATATATAGAGGTTTAAATCGATCCTATATTGGGACATTTGTTATGATGGCTGGTGCAACGGGCATTTTCGGTACCGTTGACCATAATCGAATGCTAGCATTTATATCATTACACTGACCAAGTCCTGTTAAAAAGCACATCACCTTTGTGGAAACAGTGAAGTTGTCTACACAATCTATTCTACTCACAGACTAACTGCGTCGCTGTAACTTCCCCCCATTTCTGATACGGCGATTCAATTTATTGGCAGAAAGTGGTACTTTCATTTTTTTCTTCCTTCAAGTGATTTTTCAACGATAGGTTTTTGTTTTTTTCTAGCGAGCCAGTAGGCATAACGATGTATGATTTACAGCTGCAGCCTACGTGACAAAATGTATTGACAACACCCAGCCCGACGTTTCTTTGCATCTATTTTCATTACATGAATTGAATAACTAAAATAAATATTAAAGACATTTAAAGACTTAAAGACAGGCTTTAACTGGCAGGAGAGTATCATATTTTTAAAAGATTAACACATGAAGTCAAAAAGAAACTTTAGCGTCTGAGGTGGCTCTGCTCGAACGCTGTGTTAACATGAGACCGTTTTGTTCAACAAAGGTATCACATGCAGGTCGTTGCGAGATGACACGCACGGGCTAACAGCAGCCAGCCAGTCCACTGTCTGTGTGAGTCAAAAAACAGGTCAGCTACGTTGGTTTACATGAATAGAAAACTTTCAGTTAAATCGCCAGCTATGTTAGTTTATTAGGCTTGTCATTAAACACGAATTAAGAGAACATACAATTTCGCTAGGAATGGTAAATTAATATGAAAATACTGTATTGAGGGCAGAGAGTTGGCATCTCTTTTAGATTTGGCTGAACAAATGCGTTTCAGGCAGCATAATTACCAGTGAAATGGAAAAGAATGATGCTGGTTAACTAGACGTTTCGTGCAATATTATCCGACACTTCGTAGAGAAATTATTTAACCAAGATAAAAGGAAACATTTGGCCAATAGATGGCAACCGTGTATAAGCGGGCAGTATAGCGTAATGGTTTGGGCGGTGGATTAAGGCACGCAAATTCAGCCGTTCGATCCCCGCTGCAGCCACAATGAATTTGAATAGTTTCTTGAAGCCAATTGTTTTCATTTTGAGTGCATGTTTATGGCCTAATGACTTTTCAAGCATAAATTGTGCCTCCCCGTGTAAAAACTATGGAAATTAATTAATCTCTGCTCTCCATACAGGACTGTAGCATGTTATCACAATGTGCAAGCAAGACGTTATTTTTATTTCATTCTACATTGTCTGATGTGGCTGAAACTTCACACGTTCATTTTTGGAGTGTAATCTCATCCATTTTCCAATAAAGGCTAAATGGCAAAGCGCCACCCACTGGCAACAGGAAGTGAGCCTTATATTGCATTCTTAAGCATTATTTTTCAATGGGTTCATGACATTCACGGTAAATGTGGTCAGCATGATGCTAGGATGGTCCTGACAAAACAGATTTTTGATTTACTGGGATGATATAGCTATGGTCAGGCAGATAAAAAACACATCATGCCAGACAAACAGGAAGTGGTCATACTTAAATTCTCCAATGTCTGATGTGACTGCAACTTTACACAGATGCTCAGTGTTGGAGTGTAATCAAATCCATATTCCAAAAACGACTCAATGTTATAGCAGCATCATCTGGAAACAGGAATTGACCTTAATTTCGCTGAACATCTTCCGATGTGGCTGAAAATGTACAAATATGTTTATTTCTGGAGTGTAATCAAATTCAAAAAACATACACGGATCAATAATATAGCGCCACCATCTGGCAACAGGAAGTGAGGCTTATATCATTGATGCATTCCAATAGCAGCGCCAACATCTTCATTGATCAAAGGGAAATTCCTGTGCACACTATACGTTGTCCAGGAAGGTGATTATTTCCAAAGTGTGTACATGTTGTGAAACATGTCATTGGCAGAACTATGCCACCAAGGCGGTTGCCCCCATGGGGCTTGGGCCCGTTCATTGCTGCTTGCAGCTATATTTAGGGCCCAAGCACCGTAGGGTGCGAAGGACCCTATTGTTATTGGAAGGATTATTATTATTATTATTATTATTATTATTATTATTATTCTTTTTTTTTCAATGTTTTGTGCATTTTTGAGGTGCTTGCCATGGATGAAAACTCACAGAATTTTGCACACCCATCAGAAGTGGTGGCTGTCAGGTTGTCTCAGATGCTCAGACCTGGGCGTGGCTGAGGGACTCCACAGCGCCCCCTATCGCATTGTCATCTATTGTGGGCAGGCACTTTGAGCTACCTTCACAAAATTTAGTCCGCATATAGCACTCCTCAGGCCAAACACATTTCTAATTCGGATCTAATCAAATATGCAAACAGGAAGTCAGCCATTTTGGATTTTGTGCGTTTTACACGTACTGCACTTTTAAGTACTCCTCCTAGGGGGTTCATCACATTCACACCACCTGTGGTCAGAATGGTCTCAGGATATTCATGATGCTAAATTGCCAGGATATTTTTGATAGCTCAAACGGGACGGTCCTGGGGAGGCGTAGAATTTTTATGTCACGCCACGCCAACAGGAAGTGGCCGTAATTTCATGGTCTACATCGTCTGATCTGGCTGATATTTTAGAAATACGTTTAGTGTTGGAGTATAATCACATCCATATCCCAAGAACGGGTCAATGTTATAGCGCCACCATCTGGCAACAGGAAGTGAGGTCTTTAACATATTTGTATGCCTTCCTGCTAGGGCATTCAACACATTCACACGAAATGTGGTCCGCATGATCTTAGGATAGTCATGACCATAAGCTGTGAAGGGATTTTTGATATCTCAAACGGTATGGAAATGGCGAGTCGTACAGTACACATATTGCGTGCAAAAAAATGACTTTTTTTTTGACATCGTCCGATCTGGCTGATATTTTACAAATATGTTCACTGTTGGAGTACAATATGAAATATATACATATCAATCAGGGCGTGGCTAGACAGCGCCCCCTATAATTATTATTCTCTTTTTTTTCAATGTATTTTGCATTTTTGAGGTTCTTGCCATGGATGAAAACTCACAGAATTTTGCACACACATGAGAAGTGTTGGCTGTCAGGATGTATCAGATGCTCTGACCTGGGCGTGGCCGAGGGACTCCACAGCGCCCCCTAATGCTTTGTCTTCTATTGTGGACAGGCACTTTGAGCTACCTTCACCTAATTTGGTATGCATGTGGGCCTCCTCTGGACAAACACATTTCTCATTCAGATCGAATGAAATATTTGAACAGGAAGTCAGCCATTTTGAATTTTGTGCATTTTATAAGTACTACACTTTTAAGTACTCCTCCTAGGGGGTTCATTGCATTCACACGAAATGTGGTCAAAGTGGTCTCAGGATAGTCATGATACTAATTCCAAAGGATATTTTTGATATCTCAAACGGTATGGTCATGGCGAGGCGTAAAATTTTCATGTCACGCCGCGCCAACAGGAAGTAGCCATAAATTCATGGTCTACATTGTTTGATCTGGCTGATATTTTACAAATATGTTCACTGTTAGAGTGTAATCACATCCCTATACCAAGAAGAAATCAATGTTATAGCGCCACCATGTGGCAACGGAAGTTAGGTTTTTATCATGTTTTTATGCGTTCCTGCTAGGGTATTCATCACATTCACACCAAATGTAGTCATCATGATCTGAGAATACTCCTGACCCTAAATAATGAAAGGATTTTTGATATCTCAAACGGTTTGGCAATGGCGAGGTGTATAATACACACGTAACGCCCAAAAACAGGAAGTGGGCTTAATTCCGTTCTACATCATCTGATCGGGCTGATATTTTACAAATATATTCACTTTTGGAGTGCAATCACATCCATATCCACATTCATCTGGGCGTGGCTACACAGCGCCCCCTATGGCTTTTTTCTAATATTGTGGACATATACTTTCACGTAAATGCACCACGTCTGGTAGGCATAAGGGTCTCCTCAAGACACACACATTTTTCATTTGCATCCCTTAACTTTTCCCAACAGGAAGTGAGCTATTTTGGATTTTGTGTGTTTTTAAGTGTTTTTTCACGTACCAAACTTTGAAATACTCTTCCTAGGGGGTTCATCACATTCACACAAAATGTGGTCAGCATGATATTATAGCCCTGACACACAACTATGAACTGATTTTTAATATCTTGGAATGGTATGGCTATGGTCAGCCTTAAAATTAACTTGTAATGCTGCCCAAACAGTTCATGTTTTAATACAATTATGTATTAAATAATTTCAAAAAGGTATTAAATTCTACATTGCCTGATTTTGAGGCTACAACTTTTCACATATGTTCATTGTTGGAGTGTCATCACATCCATTAAGCAATAATAGTTCACTATTTTCGCTGGAGACTCATTATATCCAGTCTTAAAACTTCAACGCAAGTCGCAAATGACTCTCCCATTTCTAATACGCGACTGCCATCTACTGGCAAAAGTTGGTATTGTATATATCTTGCAAAGACGTTCAATGTTATTTGGTTTAAAAAAAACCGTGTTGTAGCATTTTAAGGACTCAATACAAAACAGCTTTTCGGAAAGTTGGCTTGAAAACCAAGAAGCGTTATTAAAGAATTCGAGCCGTTTCTATTTGACTTCATTCGATTGAAGTGAATGCCGTAACCCAAGTAAATGTAATTCGCGTCGGAATACACATAATAGCCGACACTGTGAACGTGAAATAAAAATATATAGAGGTTTAAATCGATCCTGTATTGGGACATTTGTTATGATGGCTGGTGCAACGGGCATTTTCGGTACCGTTGACCATAATAGAATGCTAGCATTTATATCATTACACTGACCAAGTCCTGTTAAAAAGCACATTTTTGGTTCCTTTGTGGAAACAGTGAAGTTGTCTACACAATCTATTCTACTCACAGACTAACTGCGTCGCTGTAACTTCCCCCCATTTCTGATACGGGGATTCCATTTATTTGCAGGAAGTGGAACTTTTATTTTTTTCTTACTTCAAGTGATTTTTCAACGATAGGTTTTTGTTTTTTTCTAGCAGCAGTAGGCATAACGATGTATGATTTACAGCTGCAGCCTACGTGACAAAATGTATTGACAACACCCAGCCCGACGTTTCTTTGCATCTATTTTCATTATATGAATAGAATATCTGAAATAAATATTAAAGACATTTAATGACTGTCTTTAACTGGCAGGAGAGTAGCATATATTTAAAAGAGTCAAAAGTCAAAAAGAAACGTTAACGTTTGAGATGGCTGTGGTCGAACTCTGTGTTAACATGAGACCGTTATGTTCAACAAAGGTATGGCATGCAGGTCGTTGCGAGATGACGCGCATTGGCTAACAGCAGCCAGCCTGTCCACTGTCTGTGTGGGTCAAAAAACAGGTCAGCTACGTTTGTTTACATGAATAGAAAACTTTCAGTTAAATCGACAGACATGTTAGTTTATTTTGCTTGTCATTAAACACGAATTAAGAGAACATACAATTTCGCTAGGAATTTTTCACTTAATATGAAAATACCGGATTGAGGGCAGAGACTTGGCATCTCCTTTAGATGTGGCTGAACAAATGCGTTTCAGGCAGCATAATTACCGGTGAAATGGAAAAGAATGATGCTGGCTAACTAGACGTTTAATGCAATATTATCCGACACTTAGGAGAGAAATTATTTAACCAAGATAAAAGGAAACATACAACTTTTGGCGAATAGATGGCGTACGTGTATAAGAGGGCAGTATAGCTTAATGGTTCAGACAGTGGATTAACACATGCAAGGTCCGCGGTTCCGCCCCCGGTGCGGCTACAATAAAGTTGAATAGTTTCTTTACGCCAAATGGTTTTATTTTGAGTGCATATTTGTAACCGAATGACTTCTCAAGCGTAAATTGTGCCTCCCGCTGTAAAATCTATGGAAATTAATTAATCTCTGCTCTCCATACAGGACTGGAGCATATTATTACAATGTGCAAGCAAGAAGTAATTTTTGTTTGATTCTACATTGTCTGATGTGGCAAAAACTTCACACATGTTCATTTTTGGAGTGTAATCTCATCCATATACCAAGAAAGGCTCAATGGCATTGCGCCACCATCTGGCAACAGGAAGTGGATTTAATTTTACTTGACATCTTCCAATTTGGCTGAAAATGTACAAATATGTTAATTATTGGAGTGTAATCAAACCCATAAACCATACACGGCTCAATATTAAAGCGCCACCATCTGGCAACAGGAAGTGGCTTTAATTTTACTCGACATCTTCCAATTTGGCTGAAAATTTACAAATATGTTCATTTTTGGAGTGAAATCAAATCCATTAACCATACACAGCTCAATATTATAGCGCCACCATCTGGCAATAGGAAGTGAGGCTTATATCATTGATGCATTCCAATAGCAGCAGCAACATCTTCATTGATCAAAGGGGAATTCCTGTGCACACTATTCGTTGTCCAGGAAGGTGATTATTTCCAAAGTGTGTACATATTGTGAAAAATGTCATTGGCACAACTGTGCCACCAAGGCGGTTGCGCCCATGGTGCTTGGGCCCGTTCATTGCTGCTTGCAGCTATATTTATTATTATTATTCTTTTTTCTATATGCAAATGGGCCTTTTTGAGGTGCTTGCCATGCATAAAAAGTCTGGGAATTTTGCACACACATCAGAAATGAGGACCTTCAGGATCGATTAGATGCTCAGACCTGGGCGTGGCCGAGGGACTCCACAGCGCCCCCTATCGCATTGTCTTTTATTGTGGGCAGGCACTTTGAGCTACCTGCACCTAATTTGGTGGCCATATAGCGCTCCTCGGTCCAAACACATTTCTCATTCTGATCTAATCAAATATCCAAACAGGAAGTCAGCCATTTTGGATTTTCTGAGTTTTACACGTACTACACTTTTAAGTACTCCTCCTAGGGGGTTCATCGCATTCACAGCAACGGTGGTCATAATGGTCTCAGGATAGTCATGATGCTAAATTGCCAGGATATTTTTGATAGCTCAAATGGGACGGTCATGGGGAGGAGTACAATTTTTATGTCACGCCGCGCCAACAGGAAGTGGCCATAATTTCATGGTCTACATTGTCTGATCTGGCTGATATTTTAGAAATTTGTTTATTGTTGGAGTGTAATCACATCCATATCCCAAGAACAGGTCAATGTTATAGCGCCACCATCTGGCAACAGGAAGTGAAGTCTTTAACATATTTGTATGCATTCCTGCTAGGGCATTCAGCACATTCACACCAAATGCGGTCAGCATGATCTTAAGATAGTCCTTACGCTAAGTTGTGAAGGGATTTTTGATATCTCAAACGGTATGGAAATGGCGAGTCGTACAGTACACATATTGCGTGCAAAAAAATGACTTTTTTTTCGACATCGTCCGATCTGGCTGATATTTTACAAATATGTTCACTGTAGCAGTACAATATCAGATATATACATATCAATCGGGGCGTGGCTAGACAGCGCCCCCTATAATTATTATTCTCTTTTTTTTCAATGTATTTTGCATTTTTGAGGTTCTTGCCATGGATGGAAACTCACAGAATTTTGCACCCACATGAGAAGTGTTGGCTGTCAGGATGTATCAGATGCTCAGACCTGGGCGTGGCCAAGGGACTCCACAGCGCCCCCTAATGCTTTGTCTTCTATTGTGGACAGGCACTTTGAACTATTTTCACCTAATTTGGTATTCATGTGGGGCTCCTCTGGACAAACACATTTCTCATTCGCATCGAATCAAATATGTAAACAGGAAGTCAGCCATTTTGAATTTTGTGCATTTTACACGTACTACACTTTTAAGTACTCCTCCTAGGGGGTTCATTGCATTCACACGAAATGTGGTCAAAGTGGTCTCAGGATAGTCATGATACTAATTCCAAAGGATATTTTTGATATCTCAAACGGTATGGTCATGGCGAGGCGTACAATTTTCATGTCACGCCGCGCCAACAGGAAGTTGCCATAAATTCATGGTCTACATTGTCTGATCTGGCTGATATTTTACAAATATGTTCACTGTTAGAGTGTAATCACATCCAAATACCAAGAAGAAATCAATGTTATAGCGCCACCATCTGGCAACGGACGTGAGGTTTTTATCATGTTTGTATGCGTTCCTGCTAAGGTATTCATCACATTCACACCAAATGTAGTCATCATGATCTTAGAATAGTCCTGACCCTAAATGACAAAAGGATTTTTGATATCTCAAACGGTTTGGCAATGGCGAGGCGTATAATACACACGTTACGCCCAAAAACAGGAAGTGGGCTTAATTCCGTTCTACATTATCTGATCGGGCTGATATTTTAGAAATATATTCACTTTTGGAGTGCAATCACATCCATATCCACATTCATCTGGGCGTGGCTACACAGCGCCCCCTATGGCTTTTTTCTAATATTGTGGACATTTACTTTCACGTAAATGCACCACGTCTGGTAGGCATAAGGGTCTCCTCAAGACACACACATTTCTCATTTGCATCCTTTAACTTTTCCCAACAGGAAGTGAGCTATTTTGGATTTTGTGTGTTTTTAAGTGTTTTTTCACGTACCAAAGTTTGAAATACTCTTCCTAGGGGGTTCATCACATTCACACAAAATGTGGTCAGCATGATATTATAGCCCTGACACACAACTATGAACTGATTTTTAATATCTTGGAATGGTATGGCTATGGTCAGCCTTAAAATTAACTTGTAATGCTGCCCAAATAGGAAAATTATATATTAAATAATTTCAAAAAGGTATTAAATTCTACATTGCCTGATTTTGAGGCTACATCTTTTCACATATGTTCATTGTTGGAGTGTCATCACATCCATTAAGCAATAATAGTTTACTATTTTCGCTGGAGACTCATTATCTCCAGTCTTAAAACTTCAACTCAAGTCGCAACTGACTCTCCCATTTCTAATACGCGACTGCCATCTAGTGGCAAAGGTTAGTATTCTTTCTAATTTTCGGTATGGTTTCTCTTTCTTGGATAAAGTGATTTCTCAACGACAAGTTTTGTTTCTTTTTGCGAGCCAGTAACCATAACGATGTATGAGTAACAGCGGCAGCCTACATGACAAAATGTACTGAAAACACCCAGCCCACAGCAACGTTTTTTCTCATCTATCTTAATTAACTCGATTGAATAACTAAAATAAAAAACAGGCTTTTACTGGCAGGAAAGTATCATATATTTAAAAGATTAATACATATAATGCATAAATTGCTTTGACGTTCAATGTTATTTGGATTTTTAAAAAACCGTATTGTA